>NC_134691.1:3754235-4114235 GCF_050947455.1 Rhinoderma darwinii | reverse complement strand
GGACATGACATGCATGAAATACGCTGCGTTTTTGCGCACATAAATCGGGCACGCCCATGTGAATGCAGTCTATATGAGAGTCCAGATAATGAACATGAATCCAGATTATAAACCTGAGTCCAGATAATGAACATAAATCAAAATAAAAACCTGAATCCAGATAAATAATGTTAGTCCAAACAATAAACTAGTCCAGATAATAAACTGAGTCCAGATAATAAACTGAGTCCAGATAGTAAACTGAGTCCAGATAATAAACTGAGTCTAGATAATAAACTGAGCCCAGATTATAAACTGAGTACAGATAATAAACTGAGTCCAGATAATAAACTGAGTCTAGATAATAAACTGAGTCCAGATAATAAACTGAGTCTAGATAATAAACTGAGCCCAGACAATAAACTGAGTCTAGATAATAAACTGAGTCCAGATAATAAACTGAGTACAGATAATAAACTGAGTCTAGATAATAAACTGAGCCCAGATAATAAACTAAGCCCAAAAAATAAACGAGTCCAGATAATAAACTGAGTCTAGATAATAAACTGAGTCCAGATAATAAACTGAGTCTAGATAATAAACTGAGCCCAGATAATAAACTGAGCCCAGATAATGAACTAAGCCCAAAAAATAAACGAGTCCAGATAATAAACTGAGTCTAGATAATAAACTGAGTCCAGATAATAAACTGAGTCTAGATAATAAACTGAGCCCAGATAATAAACTGAGCCCAGATAATAAACTAAGCCCAAAAAATAAACGAGTCCAGATAATAAACTGAGTCCAGATAATAAACTGAGCCCAGATAATAAACTGAGCCCAGATAATAAACTAAGCCCAAAAAATAAACGAGTCCAGATAATAAACTGAGTCCAGATAATAAACTGAGCCCAGATAATAAACTGAGCCCAGATAATAAACTAAGCCCAAAAAATAAACGAGTCCAGATAATAAACTGAGTCCAGATAATAAACTGAGTCTAGATAATAAACTGAGCCCAGATAATAAACTGAGTCCAGATAATAAACTGAGTCTAGATAATAAACTGAGCCCAGATAATAAACTGAGCCCAGATAATAAACTAAGCCCAAAAAATAAACTGAGTACAGATAATAAACTGAGTCCAGATAATAAACTGAGCCCAGATAATAAACTAAGCCCAAAAAATAAACGAGTCCAGATAATAAACTGAGTCCAGATAATAAACTGAGCCCAGATAATAAACTGAGCCCAAAAAATAAACGAGTCCAGATAATAAACTGAGTCCAGATAATAAACTGAGTCCAGATAATAAACTGAGCCCAGATAATAAACTAAGCCCAGATAATAAACTAAGCCCAGATAATAAACTGAGCACAGACAGTAAACATGAGCCCAGACAATAAACTGAGCCCAAAAAATAAACTGAGTCCAGATAATAAACTGAGTCCAGATAATAAACTGAGCCCAGATAATAAACATGAGCCCAGACAATAAACTGAGCCCAAAAAATAAAGTCAGTCCAGTTAATAAACCAGACTGCAGAAAATGAGTCTAGGTAATGTACAATAGTCTAGATTATGTAGGAAAATGGAAGTAGCACCCGGCACCAATCCAGGACTTCAATGTGGCTCCAGGTTCCACCTAGAAACCTAGAAAATCACAGTCAGACAAAGTAGTGACACTGCACCAGATGCAGTGGCAATTGTTTGTTGTACTATAAGTCCAGATAATGAACATGAGTCCAGATATAAAACATGGGTCAAGATAATTAACATGGGTTGAGAATGAACATGAGTCCATGCAATAAATACCAGTCCAAATAAGCAACTCTGGATCTACACGTGTAATTCTGCAATTTAATTGAGTGTTGTTCCCAATTTAGTCTTTTGTACACAGGTCCCTGTAGATGCATAGGCTGCATTCTAAGTGTTCTCCCTGGTATCTAGTAAATAGGCTGTAGTCTCAGTGATGTTCCTGGTATCTAGTAAATGGATAGGCTGCAGTCTCAGTGATGTCATCAATGGTCTTTAGTGAATATGTAAGCTACATTCTCAGTGATATCACCCCCTTCTAGTGAATATATAGTAGGCTATATCTCAGGGATGTCACTGCTCTCCAGTGGATAGATAGGCTGCATTCAAAAGGGAGTAAAGAGTATCAATACACGTCCGTGCTGAGCCGTCCACACCCCCTGAGGAAGCGACCAAAAACAGCGAAACGCGCATTGGGGTTTTTCTGTGGACGGCTCAGCACGGACGTGTATTGATACTCTTTACTCCCTTTTGAATGGGTAAGACTGCATTGCTTAAACTGCTCACTATCTAATTACTGATTTTCCCGGTGTGACTCTCCTTTTACCTGGTAATATCCATTGTGTTTATATAATTGAGAGGACACTGTGGATTATCAGTATACAATCCACTTGGATGTGATATGCTATAATTATTTTGGTGGGTAGTATGTATAGCCTTGTGTTTTACACCACTTCGTCTCTTTACATAATATTTTCCTGTGCTGAATACGTACCACAGTACTAGTACTAGAGTCTTCTAATGATGTGTTTTTAAATGTATGTTATTTTGTAAAAATAAAATTGATATATTCTTATATACTCCGACTATATGCTCTACTCTTTCTTCGGTATGGTTCTATAATTATGGAGCAGTCTATCTGATACATTATGGGGGGAAGTTGGTTTTTTGAACTTCACCTAGCCTGTAACCAATATGTGCTTGGAGTCTATTTCTCTATATCTCAGTGATGTCACTGCTCTCCAGTGGATAGATAGGCTGCATTCTCATAGAAACATAGAATTTGACAGTAAAAAAAGACCTACAGGTCCATCCACTCTGCTCTTTAATATGTGGCGCCAGTTATAGCTGCATACAACAAAAAGGTCCCTTGGTCAACCATTTCATCCTCCGTCCACCCATAGACCTCATATCGCACCAAAACAAACATACAGTGATAATCTCTGCTGTGACTTACTGTATATGTACATTATTGCGCTGGTATTTTGTTATGTATATTTTAATGTTCACATCCCACATTGTTTTGTTTTTATCTCCTCCATTATTTGTAATGACTCAGAAATAATTCTCTTCCTATCTTACTTCCATAAGACATTCAAATCATTTAATATAAACGCATAAAGACAGTCGCGAGTTCTTATTGAGAAAACGTGTCATTCTTGTTATCGGCTGAGGATAAGAGTGAATGGTTGTTATCAGCGAGGGGCTCTGTAAATTATTGAGTCTATTCAGAAGGTGCTGGTTATTTATTGTAAGTTTCATGATGACTTACATTGATGTACATGTCTGACAAGGCGAGATAGGGACTAGTGACATTCCACTGGTGGTGGAGACGTCTTCTCTGTTGGTCGAGATAACGGTAGGTAAGCAGTTGGCATTTCTAACGTGCCAAGAGAAGAATTGATTCTGTTCATTTAGCAAAACTTGAGCAGGAACAGACTATGGAATGGGTGTCCAGTAAATGGAAGGTCAGTCGCCCATGAGATATCCCAGGCATGTAAATCAGAGTTTCTCTGCAACACCAGTAGACGTCAGAGATTCATTTTTTTTTTAGAACTCTGGATTTATAAACATTTGTGGCTTCAATTTACAGATAGATCTGCTGTTCATTGCAAGCCTGCAGTCTTCTTCTATTACGCGGTAATATATTTTATGTAGATAGATGTACAGCGTTCTACCCAGTGTAAAATATGATTGGTCAAAGTAAAATTAATACGGTTTTGTAAGGATTGTAAGGAAATTCTCTGTTTTCTTCTGGGTGATTTTTAGAAAAATACAGCCTTATGTCAAAAAAAATTTCATATGTCTATTCAAAAGCATTTAAAACAGCAAATACACATATAGACATAATCTTATATTATCCAGTGTTATAGTAGTAGGAAAGTATTATAGTAGTTATATTCTTGTATATAGGGAGCAGTATTATAGTAGTTATATTCTTGTATATAGGAGCAGTATTATAGTAGTTATATTCTTGTATATAGAGAGCAGTATTATAGTAGTTATATTCTTGTGTATAGGAGCAGTATTATAGTAGTTATATTCTTGTATATAGTGGCAGTATTATAGTAGTTATATTCTTGTATATAGGAGCAGTATTATAGTAGTTATATTCTTGTATATAGTGGCAGTATTATAGTAGTTATATTCTTGTATATAGGGGCAGTATTATAGTAGTTACATTCTTGTATATAGGGGCAGTATTATAGTAGTTATATTCTTGTATATAGGGGCAGTATTATAGTAGTTTTATTCTTGTATATAGGAGCAGTATTATAGTAGTTATATTCTTGTATATAGGAGCAGTATTATAGTAGTTATATTCTTGTATATAGGAGCAGTATTATAGTAGTTATATTCTTGTATATAGGAGGCAGTATTATAGTAGTTATATTCTTGTATATAGGAAAGTATTATAGTAATTATATTCTTGTATATAGGAGCAGTATTATAGTAGTTATATTCTTGTATATAGGGGCAGTATTATAGTAGTTATATTCTTGTATATAGGAGCAGTATTATAGTAGTTATATTCTTGTATATAGGAGCAGTATTATAGTAGTTATATTCTTGTATATGGGGCAGTATTATAGTAGTTATATTCTTGTATATAGGAGCAGTATTATAGTAGTTATATTCTTGTATATAGGGGGTAGTATTATAGTAGTTAAATTCTTGTATATAGGGGGTAGTATTATAGTACTTATATTCTTGTATATAGGGGGCAGTATTATAGCAGTTATATTCTTGTATATAGGGGGTAGTATTATAGTAGTTATATTCTTGTATATAGGGGGTAGTATTATAGTAGTTATATTCTTGTATATAGGGGGTAGTATTATAGTAGTTATATTCTTGTATATAGGGGCAGTATTAGGGAATGACCACACATGGCGGAATTCCTCCGCAACTGTCCGCATCAATGCCGCACAGAATCTGCGTTGCAGATTCTGCAGCGGATCTGCACAAAATGTGCAGAAAATTGATGCGGACTGGCCGCTGCGGACTGCAGGAAAAGTGCTTCTCTTCTCCCTATTCAGTGCAGGATAGAGAGAAGGGACAGCACTTTCCCTAGTGAAAGTCAAAGAAATTCATACTTACCGCCCGTTGTCTTGGTGACGCGTCCCTCTTTCGGCATCCGGCCCGACCTCCCTGGATGACGCTCCAGTCCATGTGACCGCTGCAGCCTGTGCTTGGCCTGTGATTGGCTGCAGCCGTCACTTACACTGAAACGTCATCCTGGGAGGCCGGACTGGAGACAGACGCAGGGAGTTCTCGGTAAGTATGAACTTATATTTTTTTTTACAGATACATGTATATTGAGATCGGTAGTCACTGTCCCGGGTGCAGAAACAGTTACTGCCGATCGCGTAACTCTTTCAGCACCCTGGACAGTGACTATTTACAGACGTCTCCTAGCAACGCTCCCGTCATTACGGGAGCCCCATTGACTTCCTCAGTCTGGCTGTAGACCTAGAAATACATAGGTCCAGCCAGAATGAAGAAATGTCATGGTAGTAAAAACAATACGCTCCGCAGCACACATAAGATCTGCGGACTTCATTGCGGAATTTTGACTCTCCATTGAAGTCAATGGAGAAATTCCGCCATGAGTCCGCAACCAGTCCGCCACTGCTCCGCAACAGACAGAGCATGCTGCGGACACCAAATTCCGCTCCGCAGCCTATGCTCCGCAGCGGAATTGTACGCATCGTGTAAACGAACACTGCTAAATTAAAGTGAAAGTCAATGGAGAAACGGCTCCGCTGCGGATTAACGCTGCGGAGTGTCCGCAGCGGAATTTAAGTGAAATTCCGCTATGTGTGAACCCGCCCTTATAGTAGTAATATTCTTGTATATAGGAGGCAGTATTATAGTAGTTATATTCTTGTATATAGGAGCAGTATTATATTAGTTATATTCTTGTATATAGGGGCAGTATTATAGTAGTTATATTCTTGTATATAGGGGGCAGTATTATAGTAGTTATATTCTTGTATATAGGGAGCAGTAATATAGTACTTATATTCTTGTATATAGGAGCAGTATTATAGTAGTTATATTCTTGTATATAGGGGGCAGTATTATAGTAGTTATATTCTTGTATATAGAGGCAGTATTATAGTAGTTATATTCTTGTATATAGGAGCAGTGTTATAGTAGTTACATTCTTGTATATAGGGGCAGTATTATAGTAGTTATATTCTTGTATAAAGGAGCAGTAATATAGTAGTTATATTCTTGTATATAGGGGGCAGTATTATAGTAGTTATAATCTTGTATATAGGGGGTAGTATTATAGTAGTTATATTCTTGTATATAGGGGGCAGTATTATAGCAGTTATATTCTTGTATATAGGGGGTAGTATTATAGTAGTTGTATTCTTGTATATAGGGGGTAGTATTATAGTAGTTATATTCTTGTATATAGGGGGTAGTATTATAGTAGTTATAGTCTTGTATATAGGGGGTAGTATTATAGTAGTTATATTCTTGTATATAGGGGGCAGTATTATAGTAGTTATATTCTTGTATATAGGGAGCAGTAATATAGTAATTATATTCTTGTATATAGGAGCAGTATTATAGTAGTTATATTCTTGTATATAGAGGCAGTATTATAGTAGTTACATTCTTGTATATAGGGGCAGTATTATAGTAGTTATATTCTTGTATATAGGGGCAGTATTATAGTAGTTATATTCTTGTATAAAGGAGCAGTAATATAGTAGTTATATTCTTGTATATAGGGGGCAGTATTATAGTAGTTATAATCTTGTATATAGGGGCAGTATTATAGTAGTTATATTCTTGTATATAGGAGCAGTATTAGGCTGGGTTCACACGTGGCGGAATTTCACTTAAATTCCGCTGCGGACACTCCGCAGCGTTAATCCGCAGCGGAGCCGTTTCTGCATTGACTTCCACTTCTATTTAGAAGTGTTCGTTTAGACGATGCGTAACATTCCGCTGCGGAGCATAGGCTGCGGAGCGGAATTTGGTGTCCGCAGCATGCTCTGTCTGTTGCGGAGCAGTGGCGGACTCATGGCGGAATTTCTCCATTGACTTCAATGGAGATTCTAAATTCCGCAATGAAGTCCGCAGCTGTCATGCACATGTTATGTGTGCTGCGGATACGTCTTGCTTTTTTGCCATGACATTTCTTCATTCTGGCTGGACCTATGTATTTCTAGGTCTACAGCCAGACTGAGGAAGTCAATGGGGCTCCCGTAATGACGGGAGCGTTGCTAGGAGACGTCTGTAAATAGTCACTGTCCAGGGTGCTGAAAGAGTTAAGCGATCGGCAGTAACTGTTTCTGCACCCTGGACAGTGACTACCGATCCCAATATACAGCAACCTGTCAAAAAATATAAGTTCATACTTACCGAGAACTCCCTGCTTCTGTCTCCAGTCCGGCCTCCCAGGATGACGTTTCAGTCTAAGTGACGGCTGCAGCCAATCACAGGCCAAGCACAGGCTGCAGCGGTCACATGGACTGGCGCGTCATCCAGGGAGGTCGGGCTGGATGCCGAAAGAGGGACGCGTCACCAAGACAACGGCCGGTAAGTATGAAATTTGTTTACTTTCACTAGGGAAAGTGCTGTCCCTTCTCTCTATCCTGCACTGAATAGGGAGAAGGGAAGCACTTTTCCCGCAGTCCGCAGCAGCTAGTCCGCATCAATTTACTGCACATTTTGTGCAGATCCGCAGCAGAATCTGCAACGCAGATTCTGTGCGGCATTGATGCGGACAGTTGCGGAGGAAATCCGCCACGTGTGGTCATGCCCTTATAGTAGTTATATTCTTGTATATAGGAGCAGTGTTATAGTAGTTACATTCTTGTATATAGGGGCAGTATTATAGTAGTTATATTCTTATATAAAGGAGCAGTAATATAGTAGTTATATTCTTGTATATAGGGGCAGTATTATAGTAGTTATATTCTTGTATATAGGGGGTAGTATTAGAGTAGTTATATTCTTGTATATAGGGACAGTATTATAGTAGTTATATTCTTGTATATAGGCGCAGTATTATAGTAGTTATATTCTTATATATAGGGGGCAGTATTATAGTAGTTATATTCTTGTATATAGGGGCAGTATTATAGTAGTTATATTCTTGTATATAGGAGCAGTATTACGTAGTTATATTCTTGTATATAGGAGCAGTATTATAGTAGTAATATTCTTGTATATAGTGGGCTGTATTATAGTAGTTATATTCTTGTATATAGGGACAGTATTATAGTAGTTATATTCTTGTGTATAGGAACAGTATTATAGTAGTTATATTCTTGTATATATCGGGCAGTATTATAGTAGTTATGTTCTTGTATATAGGAGCACTATTATAGTAGTTATATTCTTGTATATAGGAGCAGTATTATAGTAGTTATATTCTTGTATATAGGGGCAGTATTATAGTAGTTATATTCTTGTATATAGGAGGCAGTATTATAGTAGTTATATTCTTGTATATAGGGGGCAGTAATATAGTAGTTATATTCTTGTATATAGGGAGCAGTATTATAGTAGTTATATTCTTGCATATAGGGAGCAGGATTATAGTAGTTATATTCTTGTATATAGGGAGCAGTATTATAGTAGTTATATTCTTGTATATAGGGAGCAGGATTATAGTAGTTATATTCTTGTATATAGGATCAGTATTATAGTAGTTATATTCTTGTATATAGGGGGCAGTATTATAGTAGTTATATTCTTGTACATAGGGAGCAGTATTATAGTAGTTATATTCTTGTACATAGGGGGCAGTAATATAGTAGTTATATTCTTGTATATAGGGAGCAGTATTATGGTAGTTATATTCTTGTATATAGGAGCAGTATTATAGTAGTTATATTGATGTATATAGGGAGCAGTATTTTAGTAGTTATATTCTTGTATATAGGGAGCAGGATTATAGTAGTTATATTCTTGTATATAGGAACAGTATTATAGTAGTTATATTCTTGTATATAGGAGGCAGTATTATAGTAGTTATATTCTTGTATATAGGAGCAGTATTATAGTAGTTATATTCTTGTATATAGGGGTAGTATTATAGTAGTTATATTCTTGTATATAGGAGCAGTATTATAGTAGTTATATTCTTGTATACAGGAGGAGTATTATAGTAGTTATATACTTGTATATAGGGGGCAGTATTATAGTAGTTATATTCTTGTACATAGGGGGCAGTATTATAGTAGTTATATTCTTGTATATAGGGGGCGGTATTATAGTAGTTATATTCGTGTATATAGGGGCAGTATTATAGTAGTTATATTCTTGTATATAGGAGCAGTATTATAGTAGTTATATTCTTGTATATATGGGGCAGTATTATAGTAGTTATATTCTTGTATATAGGGGGCAGTATTATAGTAGTTATATTCTTGTATACAGGGGCAGTATTATAGTAGTTATATTCTTATATATAGGAGCAGTATTATAGAAGTTATATTCTTGTATATAGGGAACAGTATTATAGTAGATATATTCTTGTACATAAGAGCAGCATTATAGTAAATATATTCTTGTATATAGGGGTCAGTATTATAGTAGTTATATTCTTGTATATAGGGGTAGTATTAGGGCAAAGCCACACGTGGCGGAATTGCTCTTGAATTCCGCTGCGGACACTCCGCAGCGTTAATCCGCAGCGGAGCCGTTTCTCCATTGACTTCCACTTCTATTTAGTAGGCTTCGTTTAGACGAAGCGGAAAATTCCGCTGCGGAGCATAGGCTGCGGTGCGGAATTTGTTGTCCACAGCATGCAATGGATGTTGCGGAGTTGTGGCGGACTGGTTGCGGACTCATGGCGGAATTTCTCCATTGACTTCAATGGAGATTCTAAATTCCGCAATGAAGTCTGCAGCTGTCATGCACATGTTATGTGTGCTGCGGATGCGTCTTGGTTTTTGCCATGACATTTCTTCATTCTGGCTGGACCTATGTATTTCTAGGTCTACAGCCAGACTGAGGAAGTCAATGGGGCTCCCGTAATTACGGGAGCGTTGCTAGGAGACGTCAGTAAATAGTCACTGTCCAGGGTGCTGAAAGAGTTAAGCGATCGGCTGTAACTGTTTCTGAACCCTAGACAGTGACTACCGATCCCAATATACAGCAACCTGTAAAAAAAATAGAAGTTCATACTTACCGAGAACTCCCTGCTTCTGTCTCTAGTCCGGCTTCCCAGGATGACGTTTCAGTCTAAGTGACGGCTGCAGCGAATCACAGGCTGCAGCGGTCACATAGACTGCCGCGTCATCCAGGGAGGTCGGGCTGGATGCCGAAAGAGGGACGCGTCACCAAGACAACGGCCGGTAAGTATGAAATTCGTTTACTTTCACTAGGGAAAGTGCTGGCCCTTTTCTCTATCCTGCACAGATAGAGAGAAGGGAAGCACTTTTACCGCAGTCCGCAGCAGCTAGTCCGCATCAATTTACTGCACATTTTGGGCAGATCCGCCGCAGAATCTGCAACGCAGATTTTGTGCGGCATTGATGCGGACAGTTGCGGAGGAAATCCGCCACGTGTGGGCATGCCCTTATAGTAGTTATATTCTTGTATATAGGGGCAGTATTATAGTAGTTATATTCTTGTATATAGGAGCAGTATTATAGTAGTTATATTCTTGTATATAGGGGGCAGTATTATAGTAGTTATATTCTTGTATATAGGGTGCAGTATTATAGTAATTATATTCTTGTATATAGGGGGCAGTATTATAGTAGTTATATTCTTGTATATAGGAAAGTATTATAGTACTTATATTCTTGTATATAGGAGCAGTATTATAGCAGTTATATTCTTGTATATAGAAGCTGTATTATTGTACTTATAATCTTGTATATAGGAGCAGTATTATAGTAGTTATAATCTTGTATATAGGAGCAGTATTATAGTAGTTATATTCTTGTATATAGGGGGCAGTATTATAGTAGTTATATTCTTGTATATAGGGGGCAGTATTATAGTAGTTATATTCTTGTATATAGGGGGCAGTATTATAGTAGTTATATTCTTGTATATAGGGTGCAGTATTATAGTAATTATATTCTTGTATATAGGGGGCAGTATTATAGTAGTTATATTCTTGTATATAGGAAAGTATTATAGTACTTATATTATTGTATATAGGAGCAGTATTATAGCAGTTATATTCTTGTATATAGAAGCTGTATTATTGTACTTATAATCTTGTATATAGGAGCAGTATTATAGTAGTTATAATCTTGTATATAGGAGCAGTATTATAGTAGTTATATTCTTGTATATAGGGGGCAGTATTATAGTAGTTATATTCTTGTATATAGGGGGCAGTATTATCGTAGTTATATTCTTCTATATAGGAGCAGTATTATAGTAGTTATATTCTTGTATATACGGGGCAGTATTATAGTAGTTATATTCTTGTATATAGGAGCAGTATTATAGTACTTATATTCTTGTATATAGGGGACAGTATTATAGTAGTTATATTCTTGTATATAGGGGCAGTATTATAGTAATTATATTCTTGTATATAGGAGCAGTATTATAGTAGTTATATTCTTGTATATAGGGACAGTATTATAGTAGTTATATTCTTGTATATAGGGGCAGTATTATAGTAGTTATATTCTTGTCTATAGGGGGCAGAATTAGGGCATGACCACACATGGCGGAATTCCTCCGCAACTGTCCGCATCAATGCCGCACAGAATCTGCGTTGCAGATTCTGCAGCGGATCTGCACATAATGTGCAGAAAATTGATGCGGACTGGCCGCTGCGGACTGCAGGAAAAGTGCTTCTCTTCTCCCTATTCAGTGCAGGATAGAGAGAAGGGACAGCACTTTCCCTAGTGAAAGTCAAAGAAATTCATACTTACCGCCCGTTGTCTTGGTGACGCGTCCCTCTTTCGGCATCCGGCCCGACCTCCCTGGATGACGCTCCAGTCCATGTGACCGCTGCAGCCTGTGCTTGGCCTGTGATTGGCTGCAGCCGTCACTTACACTGAAACGTCATCCTGGGAGGCCGGACTGGAGACAGACGCAGGGAGTTCTCGGTAAGTATGAACTTATATGTTTTTTACAGATACATGTATATTGAGATCGGTAGTCACTGTCCCGGGTGCAGAAACAGTTACTGCCGATCGCGTAACTCTTTCAGCACCCTGGACAGTGACTATTTACAGACGTCTCCTAGCAACGCTCCCGTCATTACGGGAGCCCCATTGACTTCCTCAGTCTGGCTGTAGACCTAGAAATACATAGGTCCAGCCAGAATGAAGAAATGTCATGGTAGTAAAAACAATACGCTCCGCAGCACACATAAGATCTGCGGACTTCATTGCGGAATTTTGACTCTCCATTGAAGTCAATGGAGAAATTCCGCCATGAGTCCGCAACCAGTCCGCCACTGCTCCGCAACAGACAGAGCATGCTGCGGACACCAAATTCCGCTCCGCAGCCTATGCTCCGCAGCGGAATTGTACGCATCGTGTAAACGAACACTGCTAAATTAAAGTGAAAGTCAATGGAGAAACGGCTCCGCTGCGGATTAACGCTGCGGAGTGTCCGCAGCGGAATTTAAGTGAAATTCCGCTATGTGTGAACCCGCCCTTATAGTAGTTTTATTCTTGTACATTGGGGGCAGTATTATAGTAGTTATATTCTTGCATATAGGGGGCAGTATTATAGTAGTTATATTCTTGTATACAGGTCAGTATTATAGTAGTTATATTCTTGTATATAGGGACAGTATTATAGTAGTTATATTCTTGTATATAGGGGCAGTATTATAGTAGTTATATTCTTGTATATAGGGTGCAGTATTATAGTAATTATATTCTTATATATAGTGGGCAGTATTATAGTAGTTATATTCTTGTATATAGGAAAGTATTATAGTACTTATATTATTGTATATAGGAGCAGTATTATAGCAGTTATATTCTTGTATATAGAAGCTGTATTATTGTACTTATAATCTTGTATATAGGAGCAGTATTATAGTAGTTATAATCTTGTATATAGGAGCAGTATTATAGTAGTTATATTCTTGTATATAGGGGGCAGTATTATAGTAGTTATATTCTTGTATATAGGGGGCAGTATTATCGTAGTTATATTCTTCTATATAGGAGCAGTATTATAGTAGTTATATTCTTGTATATAGGGGGCAGTATTATAGTAGTTATATTCTTGTATATAGGAGCAGTATTATAGTACTTATATTCTTGTATATAGGGGACAGTATTATAGTAGTTATATTCTTGTATATAGGGGCAGTATTATAGTAATTATATTCTTGTATATAGGAGCAGTATTATAGTAGTTATATTCTTGTATATAGGGGCAGTATTATAGTAGTTATATTCTTGTATATAGGGGCAGTATTATAGTAGTTATACTCTTGTCTATAGGGGGCAGAATTATAGTAGTTTTATTCTTGTACATTGGGGGCAGTATTATAGTAGTTATATTCTTGCATATAGGGGGCAGTATTATAGTAGTTATATTCTTGTATACAGGTCAGTATTATAGTAGTTATATTCTTGTATATAGGGACAGTATTATAGTAGTTATATTCTTGTATATAGGGGCAGTATTATAGTAGTTATATTCTTGTACATGGGGGCAGTATTATAGTAGTTATATTCTTGTATATAGGGGCAGTATTATAGTAGTTATATTCTTGTACATGGGGGCAGTATTATAGTAGTTATATTCTTATATATAGGGGCAGTATTATAGTAGTTATATTCTTGTATATAGGTCAGTATTATAGTAGTTATATTCTTGTATATAGGGGCAGTATTATAGTAGTTATATTCTTGTCTATAGGGGGCAAAATAATAGTAGTTTTATTCTTGTACATTGGGGGCAGTATTATAGTAGTTATATTCTTGCATATAGGGGGCAGTATTATAGTAGTTATATTCTTGTATACAGGTCAGTATTATAGCAGTTATATTCTTGTATATAGGGACAGTATTATAGTAGTTATATTCTTGTATATAGGGGCAGTATTATAGTAGTTATATTCTTGTACATGGGGGCAGTTTTATAGTAGTTATATTCTTGTATATAGGGGCAGTATTATAGTAGTTATATTCTTGTACATGGGGGCAGTATTATGTAGTTATATTCTTATATATAGGGGCAGTATTATAGTAGTTATATTCTTGTACATCGGGGCAGTATTATAGTAGTTATATTCTTGTATATAGGAGCAGTATTATAGTAGTTATATTCTTGTATATAGGAGCAGTATTATAGTACTTATATTCTTGTATATAGGGGACAGTATTATAGTAGTTATATTCTTGTATATAGGGGCAGTATTATAGTAATTATATTCTTGTATATAGGGGCAGTATTATAGTAGTTATATTCTTGTATATAGGGGCAGTATTATAGTAGTTATATTCTTGTCTATAGGGGGCAGAATTATAGTAGTTTTATTCTTGTACATTGGGGGCAGTATTATAGTAGTTATATTCTTGCATATAGGGGGCAGTATTATAGTAGTTATATTCTTGTATACAGGTCAGTATTATAGTAGTTATATTCTTGTATATAGGGACAGTATTATAGTAGTTATATTCTTGTATATAGGGGCAGTATTATAGTAGTTATATTCTTGTACATGGGGGCAGTATTATAGTAGTTATATTCTTGCATATAGGGGGCAGTATTATAGTAGTTCTATTCTTGTATACAGGTCAGTATTATAGTAGTTATATTCTTGTATATAGGGACAGTATTATAGTAGTTATATTCTTGTATATAGGGGCAGTATTATAGTAGTTATATTCTTGTACATGGGGGCAGTATTATAGTAGTTATATTCTTGTATATAGGGGCAGTATTATAGTAGTTATATTCTTGTACATGGGGGCAGTATTATAGTAGTTATATTCTTATATATAGGGGCAGTATTATAGTAGTTATATTCTTGTATATAGGTCAGTATTATAGTAGTTATATTCTTGTATATAGGGGCAGTATTATAGTAGTTATATTCTTGTATATAGGGGCAGTATTATAGTAGTTATATTCTTGTCTATAGGGGGCAGAATTATAGTAGTTTTATTCTTGTACATTGGGGGCAGTATTATAGTAGTTATATTCTTGCATATAGGGGGCAGTATTTAGTAGTTATATTCTTGTATACAGGTCAGTATTATAGTAGTTATATTCTTGTATATAGGGACAGTATTATAGTAGTTATATTCTTGTATATAGGGGCAGTATTATAGTAGTTATATTCTTGTACATGGGGCAGTATTATAGTAGTTATATTCTTGTATATAGGGGCAGTATTATAGTAGTTATATTCTTGTACATGGGGGCAGTATTATAGTAGTTATATTCTTATATATAGGGGCAGTATTATAGTAGTTATATTCTTGTATATAGGTCAGTATTATAGTAGTTATATTCTTGTATATAGGGACAGTATTATAGTAGTTATATTCTTGTATATAGTGGCAGTATTATAGTAGTTATATTCTTGTACATGGGGGCAGTATTATAGTAGTTATATTCTTGTATATAGGGGCAGTATTATAGTAGTTATATTCTTGTATATAGGGGCAGTATTATAGTAGTTATATTCTTGTACATGGGGGCAGTATTCTTGTACATGGGGGCATTATTATAGTAGTTATATTCTTATATATAGGGGCAGTATTATAGTAGTTATATTCTTGTATATAGGTCAGTATTATAGTAGTTATATTCTTGTATATAGGGGCAGTATTATAGTAGTTATATTCTTGTATATAGGGGCAGTATTATAGTAGTTATATTCTTGTATATAGGGGCAGTATTATAGTAGTTATATTCTTGTCTATAGGGGGCAGAATTATAGTAGTTTTATTCTTGTACATTGGGGGCAGTATTATAGTAGTTATATTCTTGCATATAGGGGGCAGTATTATAGTAGTTATATTCTTGTATACAGGTCAGTATTATAGTAGTTATATTCTTGTATATAGGGACAGTATTATAGTAGTTATATTCTTGTATATAGGGGCAGTATTATAGTAGTTATATTCTTGTACATCGGGGCAGTATTATAGTAGTTATATTCTTGTATATAGGAGCAGTATTATAGTAGTTATATTCTTGTATATAGGAGCAGTATTATAGTAGTTATGTTCCTGTATATAGGAGGCAGTATTATAGTAGTTATATTCTTGTATATAGGAGGCAGTATTATAGTAGTTATATTCTTGTACATGGGGGCAGTATTATAGTAGTTATATTCTTGTATATAGGGGCAGTATTATAGTAGTTATAATCTTGTATATAGGGGCAGTATTATAGTAGTTATATTCTTGTACATGGGGTCAGTATTATAGTAGTTATATTCTTATATATAGGGGCAGTATTATAGTAGTTATATTCTTGTATATAGGTCAGTATTATAGTAGTTATATTCTTGTATATAGGGACTGTATTATAGTAGTTATATTCTTGTATATAGGGGCAGTATTATAGTAGTTATATTCTTGTACATCGGGGCAGTATTATAGTAGTTATATTCTTGTATATAGGATCAGTATTATAATAGTTATATTCTTGTATATAGGAGCAGTATTATAGTAGTTATATTCTTGTATATAGGAGCAGTATTATAGTAGTTATGTTCCTGTATATAGGAGGCAGTATTATAGTAGTTATATTCTTGTATATAGGAGCAGTATTATAGTAGTTATATTCTTGTATATAGGAGGCAGTATTATAGTAGTTATATTCTTGTATATAGGAGCAGTATTATAGTACTTATATTCTTGTATATAGGGGACAGTATTATAGTAGTTATATTCTTGTATATAGGGGCAGTATTATAGTAATTATATTCTTGTATATAGGAGCAGTATTATAGTAGTTATATTCTTGTATATAGGGGCAGTATTATAGTAGTTATATTCTTGTATATAGGGGCAGTATTATAGTAGTTATATTCTTGTATATAGGGGCAGTATTATAGTAATTATATTCTTGTATATAGGAGCAGTATTATAGTAGTTATATTCTTGTATATAGGGGCAGTATTATAGTAGTTATATTCTTGTATATTGGGGCAGTATTATAGTAGTTATATTCTTGTATATAGGGGCAGTATTATAGTAGTTATAACCTTGTATATAGGAGCAGTATTATAGTAGTTATATTCTTGTATATAGGGGGCAGTATTATAGTAGTTATATTCTTGTATATAGGGGGCAGTATTATCGTAGTTATATTCTTCTATATAGGAGCAGTATTATAGTAGTTATATTCTTGTATATAGGGGGCAGTATTATAGTAGTTATATTCTTGTTCTTGTATATAGGAGCAGTATTATAGTACTTATATTCTTGTATATAGGGGACAGTATTATAGTAGTTATATTCTTGTATATAGGGGCAGTATTATAGTAATTATATTCTTGTATATAGGAGCAGTATTATAGTAGTTATATTCTTGTATATAGGGGCAGTATTATAGTAGTTATATTCTTGTATATAGGGGCAGTATTATAGTAGTTATATTCGTGTCTATAGGGGGCAGAATTATAGTAGTTTTATTCTTGTACATTGGGGGCAGTATTATAGTAGTTATATTCTTGCATATAGGGGGCAGTATTATAGTAGTTATATTCTTGTATACAGGTCAGTATTATAGTAGTTATATTCTTGTACATGGGGGCAGTATTATAGTAGTTATATTCTTATATATAGGGGCAGTATTATAGTAGTTATATTCTTGTATATAGGTCAGTATTATAGTAGTTATATTCTTGTATATAGGGACAGTATTATAGTAGTTATATTCTTGTATATAGGGGCAGTATTATAGTAGTTATATTCTTGTACATCGGAGCAGTATTATAGTAGTTATATTCTTGTATATAGGAGCAGTATTATAGTAGTTATATTCTTGTATATAGGAGCAGTATTATAGTAGTTATGTTCCTGTATATAGGAGGCAGTATTATAGTAGTTATATTCTTGTATATAGGAGGCAGTATTATAGTAGTTATATTCTTGTACATGGGGGCAGTATTATAGTAGTTATATTCTTGTATATAGGGGCAGTATTATAGTAGTTATATTCTTGTATATAGGGGCAGTATTATAGTAGTTATATTCTTGTACATGGGGGCAGTATTATAGTAGTTATATTCTTGCATATAGGGGGCAGTATTATAGTAGTTATATTCTTGTATATAGGTCAGTATTATAGTAGTTATATTCTTGTATATAGGGGCAGTATTATAGTAGTTATATTCTTGTATATAGGGGCAGTATTATAGTAGTTATATTCTTGTCTATAGGGGGCAGAATTATAGTAGTTTTATTCTTGTACATTGGGGGCAGTATTATAGTAGTTATATTCTTGCATATAGGGGGCAGTATTATAGTAGTTATATTCTTGTATACAGGTCAGTATTATAGTAGTTATATTCTTGTATATAGGGACAGTATTATAGTAGTTATATTCTTGTATATAGGGGCAGTATTATAGTAGTTATATTCTTGTACATGGGGGCAGTATTATAGTAGTTATATTCTTGTATATAGGGGCAGTATTATAGTAGTTATATTCTTGTACATGGGGGCAGTATTATAGTAGTTATATTCTTATATATAGGGGCAGTATTATAGTAGTTATATTCTTGTATATAGGTCAGTATTATAGTAGTTATATTCTTGTATATAGGGACAGTATTATAGTAGTTATATTCTTGTATATAGGGGCAGTATTATAGTAGTTATATTCTTGTACATCGGGGCAGTATTATAGTAGTTATATTCTTGTATATAGGAGCAGTATTATAGTAGTTATATTCTTGTATATAGGAGCAGTATTATAGTAGTTATGTTCCTGTATATAGGAGGCAGTATTATAGTAGTTATATTCTTGTATATAGGAGGCAGTATTATAGTAGTTATATTCTTGTACATGGGGGCAGTATTATAGTAGTTATATTCTTGTATATAGGGGCAGTATTATAGTAGTTATATTCTTGTATATAGGGGCAGTATTATAGTAGTTATATTCTTGTACATGGGGGCAGTATTATAGTAGTTATATTCTTATATATAGGGGCAGTATTATAGTAGTTATATTCTTGTATATAGGTCAGTATTATAGTAGTTATATTCTTGTATATAGGGACTGTATTATAGTAGTTATATTCTTGTATATAGGGGCAGTATTATAGTAGTTATATTCTTGTACATCGGGGCAGTATTATAGTAGTTATATTCTTGTATATAGGATCAGTATTATAATAGTTATATTCTTGTATATAGGAGCAGTATTATAGTAGTTATATTCTTGTATATAGGAGCAGTATTATAGTAGTTATGTTCCTGTATATAGGAGGCAGTATTATAGTAGTTATATTCTTGTATATAGGAGCAGTATTATAGTAGTTATATTCTTGTATATAGGAGGCAGTATTATAGTAGTTATATTCTTGTATATAGGAGCAGTATTATAGTACTTATATTCTTGTATATAGGGGACAGTATTATAGTAGTTATATTCTTGTATATAGGAGGCAGTATTATAGTAGTTATATTCTTGTATATAGGAGCAGTATTATAGTAGTTATATTCTTGTATATAGGGGCAGTATTATAGTAGTTATATTCTTGTATATAGGGGCAGTATTATAGTAGTTATATTCTTGTCTATAGGGGGCAGAATTATAGTAGTTTTATTCTTGTACATTGGGGGCAGTATTATAGTAGTTATATTCTTGCATATAGGGGGCAGTATTATAGTAGTTATATTCTTGTATACAGGTCAGTATTATAGTAGTTATATTCTTGTATATAGGGACAGTATTATAGTAGTTATATTCTTGTATATAGGGGCAGTATTATAGTAGTTATATTCTTGTACATCGGGGCAGTATTATAGTAGTTATATTCTTGTATATAGGATCAGTATTATAATAGTTATATTCTTGTATATAGGAGCAGTATAAGGGCATGACCACACGTGGCGGATTTCCTCCGCAACTGTCCGCATCAATGCCGCACAGAATCTGCGTTGCAGATTCTGCTGCGGATCTGCACAAAATGTGCAGTAAATTGATGCGGACTAGCTGCTGCGGACTGCGGGAAAAGTGCTTCCCTTCTCCCTATCAGTGCAGGATAGAGAGAAGGGACAGCACTTTCCCTAGTGAAAGTAAACGAATTTCATACTTACCGGCCGTTGTCTTGGTGACGCGTCCCTCTTTCGGCATCCAGCCCGACCACCCTGGATGACGCGGCAGTCCATGTGACCGCTGCAGCCTGTTATTGGCCTGTGATTGGCTGCAGCCGTCACTTAGACAGAAACGTCATCCTGGGAAGCCGGACTGGAGACAGAAGCAGGGAGTTCTCGGTAAGTATGAACTTCTATTTTTTTTACAGGTTGCTGTATATTGGGATCGGTAGTCACTGTCCCCGGTGCAGAAACAGTTACTGCCGATCGCTTAACTCTTTCAGCACCCTGGACAGTGACTATTTACTGACGTCTCCTAGCAACGCTCCCGTCATTACGGGAGCCCCATTGACTTCCTCAGTCTGGCTGTAGACCTAGAAATACATAGGTCCAGCCAGAATGAAGAAATGTCATGGTAAAAAAGCAAGACGCATCCGCAGCACACATAACATGTGCATGACAGCTGCGGACTTCATTGCGGAACTTAGAATCTCCATTGAAGTCAATGGAGAAATTCCGCCATGAGTCCGCCACTGCTCCGCAACAGACAGAGCATGCTGCGGACACCAAATTCCGCTCCGCAGCCTATGCTCCGCAGCGGAATGTTACGCATCGTCTAAACGAACACTTCTAAATAGAAGTGGAAGTCAATGCAGAAACGGCTCCGCTGCGGATTAACGCTGCGGAGTGTCCGCAGCAGAATTTAAGTGAAATTCCGCCACGTGTGAACCCAGCCTTATAGTAGTTATATTCTTGTATATAGGAGCAATATTATAGTAGTTATGTTCCTGTATATAGGAGGCAGTATTATAGTAGTTATATTCTTGTATATAGGAGCAGTATTATAGTAGTTATATTCTTGTATATAGGAGGCAGTATTATAGTAGTTATATTCTTGTATATAGGAGCAGTATTATAGTACTTATATTCTTGTATATAGGGGACAGTATTATAGTAGTTATATTCTTGTATATAGGGGCAGTATTATAGTAATTATATTCTTGTATATAGGAGCAGTATTATAGTAGTTATATTCTTGTATATAGGGGCAGTATTATAGTAGTTATATTCTTGTATATAGGGGCAGTATTATAGTAGTTATATTCTTGTCTATAGGGGGCAGAATTATAGTAGTTTTATTCTTGTACATTGGGGGCAGTATTATAGTAGTTATATTCTTGCATATAGGGGGCAGTATTATAGTAGTTATATTCTTGTATACAGGTCAGTATTATAGTAGTTATATTCTTGTATATAGGGACAGTATTATAGTAGTTATATTCTTGTATATAGGGGCAGTATTATAGTAGTTATATTCTTGTACATGGGGGCAGTATTATAGTAGTTATATTCTTGTATATAGGGGCAGTATTATAGTAGTTATATTCTTGTACATGGGGGCAGTATTATAGTAGTTATATTCTTATATATAGGGGCAGTATTATAGTAGTTATATTCTTGTATATAGGTCAGTATTATAGTAGTTATATTCTTGTATATAGGGACAGTATTATAGTAGTTATATTCTTGTATATAGGGACAGTATTATAGTAGTTATATTCTTGTACATCGGGGCAGTATTATAGTAATTATATTCTTGTATATAGGAGCAGTATTATAGTAGTTATATTCTTGTATATAGGAGCAGTATTATAGTAGTTATGTTCCTGTATATAGGAGGCAGTATTATAGTAGTTATATTCTTGTATATAGGAGGCAGTATTATAGTAGTTATATTCTTGTACATGGGGGCAGTATTATAGTAGTTATATTCTTGTATATAGGGGCAGTATTATAGTAGTTATATTCTTGTATATAGGAGCAGTATTATAGTAGTTATATTCTTGTATATAGGAGCAGTATTATAGAAGTTATATTCTTGTATATAGGAGCAGTATTATAGTAGTTATGTTCCTGTATATACGAGGCAGTATTATAGTAGTTATATTCTTGTATATAGGGGACAGTATTAAAGTAGTTATATTCTTGTATATAGGGGCAGTATTATAGTAATTATATTCTTGTATATAGGAGCAGTATTATAGTAGTTATATTCTTGTATATAGGGGCAGTATTATAGTAGTTATATTCTTGTATATAGGTCAGTATTATAGTAGTTATATTCTTGTATATAGGGACAGTATTATAGTAGTTATATTCTTGTATATAGGGGCAGTATTATAGTAGTTATATTCTTGTACATGGGGGCAGAATTATAGTAGTTATATTCTTGTATATAGGATCAGTATTATAATAGTTATATTCTTGTATATGGGGGGCAGTATTATAGTAGTTATATTCTTGTATATAGGGGCAGTATTATCATAGTCATATTCTTGTATGTAAGGAGCAATATTATAGTAGTTATATTCTTGTACATAGGGGTAGTATTACAGTAGTACTGTTATTTTAGATATGGGGCAGTATTATAGTAGTTATATTCTTGTATATAGGGGCAGTATTATAGTAGTTATATTCTTGTATATAGGGGCAGTATTATAGTAGTTATATTCTTGTATATAGGGGCAGTATTATAGTAGTTATATTTTTGTATATAGAGGCTGTATTATAGGAGTTATATTCTTGTATATAGGGGGCAGTATTATAGGAGTTATTCTTGTATATAGGGGGCAGTATTATAAGAGTTATATTCTTGTTAGAGGTAAGTGGGGATCAGTACAGGATAAGTAATGTAATGTATTTACACAGTGACTGCATCAGCAGAATAGTGATTGCAGCTCTGGCGTATAATACAGGATATATTTCAGGATCAGTACAGGATAAGTAATGTAATGTATGTACACATTGACTCCACCAGCAGAATAGTGAGTGCAGCTCTGGAGTATAATTCAGGTTATAACTCAGGATCAGTACAGGATAAGTAATGTATGTACATAGTGACTCCACCAGCAGAATAGTGAGTGCAGCTCTGGAGTTTAATACAGGATGTAACTCAGGATCAGTACAGGATAAGTAATGTAATGTATGTACACAGTGACTCCACCAGCAGAATAGTGAGTGCAGCTCTGGAGTATAATACAGGATGTAACTGAGGATCCGTACAGGATCAGTAATGTAATGTATGTACACAGTGACTCCACCAGCAGAATAGTGAGTGCAGCTCTGGAGTATAATACAGGATGTAACTCAGAATCAGTACAGGTTAAGTAATGTAATGTATGTACACAGTGACTCCACCAGCAGATTAGTGAGTACAGCTCTGGAGAATAATACAGGATGTAACTCAGGATCAGTACAGGATAAGTAATGTAATGTATATACTGTACTTAATGACTCCACCAGCAGAATAGTGAGTGCAGCTCTGGAGTATTATACATTATGTCATTCTTGATTATTACAGGATAAGTAATGTATCTACAAAGTGACAACCTTTTCTTTAGATTAACTCTATTTATAAACTATAATATGGAGAACATAGGGGAAATTTATTATCCAGTTCACGCCACTTTAGTTTGTTTTCTGCAAAAATGTGCAACTGTTTTAACTTTTATGCTGTATCTGGCATTTTAAAAAAAAGGGCCATGGCTTATCAAAAGGTTCGAGTAAATTTCTGGAGCGACAAATTTACTATTATTTATGATAGAAGCTGCTGTAAATTATGGCGCACATCTATGTTAGCTATGAGATTTGTGTGTCTCATTTGTGTAATATATTAGGCGCATTTTACTTCAATGTTCTTGAGATTAAAACTGGTGTATGAAACGTCCGTGTTAATAAGTTCGCCCCATAGACATTCACACCAGGACCATGGACAGCTCCTCACAACTTCTGCTCCAGACCAGTCCACTAGAAGATCTTTTCAGATTTCTTTAAATCCTACATGAAACCCATTCCCTCGGCTCTTACACAGACAGTGACTATGTGCGGCGGCTTCAGAAGGTTCTACCTGCCTAGATCTGCCTGATACAATTACTTCAATCTGCCGCTGATTCTTTGAGTGTCATACATTTCAGGCATGTAAACCCCAGATGGTCCATTGATGCTTATCTGGTTTTTTTTATTATTATTTTTTTCTATGAGATGAAAAAAATTTCATAACTTTCATTCCTTGAAGGCTGAAATCCCATTAAGTGCAGATGTCAACATATTGCCATTTTCAGGTTCATCATAAGCCTAAAATAAACTTCAGTACCAACGATGCTATTTTTACTCGAACGTACAGCTGGTCGCAATAACCGCTAACTCCAGACACAACAGCTGCATTCTAAATAAGGGTGCACCGCCGCCCCGGACGAAAAACTCTTGTAATAATGTATATTTAATATGTCATTACCTATCACAGCACGGCAGTACTTGAATATAGGACAACTCATAGCGCAGCGTATATGGAAAACAGTGGCACTTGGAATAGTCAGATCTATTAAAGGAATTGTCCAGCTCAGAAAACCCATTGTCATACCCCCTATTAGGGATTTTGGAGTAAATAGAGGGGGGGGCGGGTCCTCTGTTCAGGATCCTCATCTCTTGCAGAGCATCTCTGGAGGACCTGATGTAATGGCAGGAAGGAGGTGAAGGGAAAGTGAGCCCTAATCTACCCACCGCCCTGTCCCTGCCTACTTGCAATGACCCGCCGTAGGCGACGGGGTACAACTGGGCGGCGGTCCCTACGCTGTCTAAGTGCACGGGAGAACAAACAGGGAACACGCAAGGGAAGGGGCAGTAGCCATGGAACGCCGCGAGGAAAGGGAGCGGTGAATGAGTAGTCAGGACCAGGATGAAGTGGAGTATACCAAGGTGAGCACGGACAAGGAAGCAAGCCAGGGGCAAAGCAAAGCGGGTTAAGCAGAACAGCAGCAAGGCAGAAGAACGGCAGAAGCAGGCTGGAGCAAGCAGCAGTGGGGCCAGGAATCCAGAAGAATTACAAGCACTGAGGAAGAGAACACGGCAGGTAATAAAGGACAGGGGGCGGAGCTAACTCCGACTGACCAGGCCGCGATAGGCTCTCCCACTCCTGAGCCTGCCACCCTGGTTGGTGGGAGATGGTGTCAGTCGAACAGGTCTGGCCTCAGGTGTGGATTGATTAATCCCAGGAGTATACCTAGACGTAGTACCTGGCAGATCCCTAACACCTGTCCTGTCCTGCATTACACAGACAACACATTGATATGACTGGACACCGTGTAATTCTTCATTTCTCCTGTGGTGGTGCTGCAGGGAAACTGAACACTTACTGCCAGGTTTCCCCAGAGATTACCGCTGATCAGCTGGCGTCCAGCAGGGGGGCATCTTGTGATCTGTCTATTATCAATGGACATTTCTAACAAGTAAGGATTGTCCAATGTGGACAATTCCTTTAACTAGAAGACATACTGACAAGGGTTAGGTCACATGGCTTGTTCCGATTTACACACAAGTGCTCCAGGTTCCTTTATACTAGTCATGTGATTAAGGCTGCACATAAGGCAGCAAAGAATTATGGGTAGAGCTGGTTTTATGGGGTGGCAAACTAGATGTGCAGTTGTACGTGAGAAATATATGGCAGAATTACGTGGGTTCTTTAACTCCTTAATGACCAAGCATTCTTTTTCGTTTCTTCATCATTGCAACTTTTTTATTTTTCCATCAGCATTGCCTTATGAGGGCTTGTTTTTTGGCCGAACGAGTCGCATTTTTTAATGGCATATTTTTTGGGTACATATAATATATGGATGAACTTTTAGAAATTTTTGTTTTTTGGCTGGGGATTGAAAAAACAGCTATTCTATATCCATTGTTTTTGCGGTTTAAGTTTACGCCGTTCACTGCGTAGTATAAATAATGTGTGACTTTTATTCTATTGCTCGGTACGATTACAGTAATACCGAATATGTATTGTTTTTTTATGTTTTACTACTTTTGCAATTTTAAACAAAAATTATTTCGTATTTATCGATGTAGCTGCATGTGAGCGGTTTTTTTGAAGGACGAGATGTCGTTTTCATTTGTACCATTTTGTAATACATGGAACTTATTGCTAAACTTTTTTTATTATTTTTATTTGCGGGGGGAATACAAAGGAAAATAATTCTTCCGTAGTTTTTGCAACTTTTTTTTTGCATGACCTTCACCAAGTGGTTTAAATAACGTGTTTTACATTAACATTTTTCCAGTCCAGTCGCGGCGACACCACACGTGTATATTTTTTTTCCTATTTACACTTTCAAAAAAAACAAAAAAACACTTTTTATGGCAAAAAAAAATTTGACTATTTTTTTTTTATTGAATTTCCTTAAATTCTATTTAAAAAATGTGATGTATTTATTTAGGATTATATCTGTTTTCACAGCGCTGAACAATTTCAAATTGCTTCCAGCAGGATATTGAATGCAGCTTTGGATGTGGCTGGAGTATAATGTAATGTAATAATTATAATTAATAAATAATTAGTAAAATTAATACAAGACCAGCAAATTAAAGTATTTACAAAGTTGATACCTGGAAGAGGATATATCCACCATGAACATTTCTTTTATGGGGTCTCTCGCTTCTAGACAGAGGATCACAGCAGAATTACTTACACACACTTTTATTCTATATAATCCTAAAAAAAAACTAAAAAAAAATTTTGTTAGACCGAATAATTTACATGAACTTTGAAATTGATACATGTCAGGAAATTAAAGGGATATATTAGAAACCCAATCAAAAACGTCTGAAAATCAGGAGCTGTTTTCGCCTGAAAACAGCTCCGTATTTTCGGACGTTTTTGGTCACTGCGTGTGAACATACCCTTACAGTGAGTAATTCTTGAAAATCTCGCCATAGGGTTGGGTCTGATGTAATTGTCTTTCTCATACCATCAATCATCCTATCTGATCCATCTCTGCCCCTCCTCCCCGTGTTAATCCTAGGGTCCTGCCTGGTATCAATCCATGACAAACGCTAAACGTCTAGCGCTCGTCAGCACCGACAGGTTTTGCTCTTCCTCTAAAAGGGGTTGTCCACGACCGGACAACTGATGACCTACCCACAGGATAGCGCATCAGTATATGATGGGTGCAGGTCCGACACCCGGACCCCACTCCGATCAGCTGTTCCGGATGCCCAGAGGCAACATAACATTTCGGTGCCAAGAGGCAGCTGATCGGTGCGGGGTCCGATTGTCGGACCTGCACCGATATTATACTGATGACCTATCCTGTGGACAACGCCTTTAATTGTGTTTTTTTCAACAACTTCAGACATTGACCCATGTAAATATGGCAGCCTAACTATGCCGGTTGTGGATTCAGCCATCGCCATCCTCACTTATTATTTTCGTGTCTGAAAAATTAGACTGGGCATTTTTAATTACGAGCGGTTCCCATGACGCCCAATGTATCGAGTTCTCTCCATAGGCGTAGATGGCAATTAGAAGGACGTGCGTTCCGGAGGTCGTCACGCTTGTCTGGCCCCCATTTTATCATCTCTTCTCCGATGGTATTATTGAAGCAGCACGTCGGGCGCTCAGTCCACATATTGATTTTTGGCTCCAGCCTTGTGCGTTTGGGTGGCGCCTCTTGACCCGCTCATTGTCATAGGTTGTAGATTTCAACGTCTTTGGCCACGGATGAGACGTTCCTAGGAAGCTCCTTGGTTCATCATCATAGGGTACTTAGATTTTCCTCCTTCCCAAGACCTTCAATCTGGTTCCCATTGATTTTTTGGGGATCTCTTTTTGCACAAAATTGTCTCTAAATGTATTTATTATCGTTCATGGTGGTAACGGACGTCAGTTGTGATGGGCAGGAATATGTATTGTGCACAGCGTTTTCCTACATGTTGCAAAAATGATAATTTTTTTATCCATTTTCTTTCCATTGAAGTCATCGGGATGACAGATTTGGTCACTGAGAAGCTGAGAAAGTTGGGTGACAACCATAACGGCTGCCATTGGTTGTCACCCAACTTTTCTGGAATCATATTCAGCAAATCTGTCTACGTATGATATGATGCGTTTCCATTTCTCTTGTATAAGATCTCTAATGATCATCCAAAGGAGCGTAGCAATAATACAAGGTGCAGAGGTTGCCGCTCCATCTGGGCCCTGGTGTCCTAGGGGTCCCCATCAGCCTTCTTTAACATTGCATGTAATGGGTTTGGGTCCCAGGAGCTTTAGGTTTGATCTCTGGTCGTCCGGCTACTTATACAGCAATTCTGATTGTATGAAGCGCAGGATACCCAATCAAATTGTCTGTCACCCGGCTTTCCTAGGAACAGATAAAGCCAAGAGACGTACGATTAGAATTTAAACCACTTGCCAGGAAAGGACAAATGAAGGACACGCACCTGCCGGGGATTTCGGTGTATTTACCAGCTAGGTCCCTCCCGGCCGGCTGTTCTGCCCATTTACTTGGCCCATTTGACCTGCATCCTTCAGACAATTACCTGACAGCCGAAGACCTCGGCTAATAAAGATTCATTACTTCTCGGCTAATGGCTCCTTTGTACTTCAACTGAAAGAGCAAGTAAAGCCTTTAGATGCCATTAATATACATGAAAGTCTGAGAAGTAATGAGCTGAATAATATACATGAAATAATTGGAGCCTCCGTAAGTAATTAGACATTCTGGACGCGCTTAGTCTCCGGGTTATCAGGACTGGCCTCAGAATTGCACCCTCTATAGGGTCAGTGATGTCATAGCAGCCTCGGTGACCCCAACCTATGACTGGAATCACCTTCAAGGCGTTGTCTGATTTGAACAACGCCAGGACCCTTGATGTCTAGCTGATAGGGGGGCATTGCCCTGCTGATACCAAAGCTACCAGGCTGTGAGTACCCCGATTTGTCGCTATAGAAGGACAGAAAGTCTTACACCACGTCCCATTGTAATCAAAGGTCTATTCGTTGATATCAGTGGGAAAGAAGCTCCTAACATCAACTACCCGAAAAGTCTCGCCATCCTCCTCTATTACTTACAATTATCTACTAGCGTATTTCACAGACAACCCCTTTAAGGGCGATATCTGCAACTTTCTAATATACTTTGTGTTTCAATTCCTAACCATTTTCGGGATTTGTGCTTGCTGTCAGTGAATGTGAACATTTTGTCTGAGAGACAATACAGACCTAATATTTCCCACAATTTAGGATTTGTTACAAATGTATCCAGTCTAGACAATCGTTCATGGGATTAGCACAGCAGCAACACAAATCTCTCTCTTGTTGTGATTTTTGCTACAATGTATCAGTGCAGGCAATAGAAATATCTATTTCATGAGAAGATAGCAGTGTTATGAATGACCAAGGACTGTTAGGTACAGATATTACAAAAGGTCCCAGCAGCTATTTCCTTAACTTTGAGCTCCGGCAAATGGCAAAATCAGCTCTGCTACATCTGGGAATTTTTGTTCTCAATACTTTGATTGTCGTGGATCCAGTTTTTCTTACCCCAAATATCACTAGGAGAAGCCGTATAAGGCCCCATCTATGGGACAAGTCCTCTAAGTATATTACAGATACCCATTAAGCCGTAAGGTCAATTAAAAGGCATGGTCTGGAATAGACAACCCTAGAAGGGACCCTCGACAATAATCGGTGTCTCGCTTCTGCACCACCCATGATAGGCGGTTATTGGTGAGGAACCCACGGCCGTTCTTCTCTTTCTAGAACGTCTATTCTCTGCGCTATAGAGTGGTACCAAATGGGGACCCTCCTAAACTGAGTCGGAATGTCCTAAAGGGCATTTCAAAAAGCGTGGCCGCAGCCAGACTACTCCTTTTAGGCCAGGATCACACACAGTTTTTGGTGCCGTTTTTTTTCGCCAAACACAGAAGTGGACACAAAAGAACGGAGTGTTTTCTTTATACCTCTCCTTCCTTTTGGATCCACTTCTGGCTTTGGCTCCAAAAACGTGTGTGTGTGTGTGTGTGTGTGTGGGTGTGTGTGTGTGCGCGTGCGTGCGTGCGTACGTACGTACGTACGTACGTACGTGTGTGTGTACGTGGCCGTGGCCTAAACCTGCTTGTAGAGTCTTCCAGAGACGGATTTCCTACTGTGGGGATGATGTGCACATGGTGTAAGATCTCATGGACTTGTATGAAGGTCTTTTATGACAACACGTATGAAGTGGTGAGCTGCGAGTCTAATGCACGTCTCCATTCAGGTGCTCTCACAATCAGATCGATGGCATCGAGCTGACCCCAGGTTAATTGCCGATGGCGAGTTCCCAGCACATTTGTTTCCTTTTTTTTCTTCTTTGCATCAAGGACTCCGGCCCCGCGCCGTTCGCAGTCAGGACGTTGTAGATTGGTGGGAGTTTAATGCACAGACGAGTTGAATATATGAACACGGGATCATAGAAATGAACCTGCAATCAGAAAATCGATAAGAGCAATGATGTGTTGGCCGTATCTCCTGTGTATTGCTGCTTAACATATCTGCCGAGAACTTTCCATGGGGACAGAGCTGGAATATATTAAGCAAATGCAGCAGTTGAGTGTGGAGCAATATGTTATCCAGCATCAGAAGGAGGCTTAAATAATCCACTACCGGAGTGATAGTCCCAACGTCCTTCATGCAGCCCATTCATCATGTCTACATCTGTCTATATCAGGTCTACATCAGGTCTACATCAGGTCTACATCAGGTCTATATCTGGTCTACATCTGGTCTACATCTGTCTATATCAGGTCTATATCCGTCTATATCAGGTCTACATCAAGTCTATGTCTGTCTATATCAGGTCTACATCTGTCTATATCAGGTCTACATCTGTCTATCTCAGGTCTACATCAGGTCTATATCAGGTCTATATCAGGTCTACATCAGGTCTACATCAGGTCTATATCAGGTCTATATCAGGACTATATCAGGTCTATATCAGGTCTATATCTGGTCTACATCTGTCTATATCAGGTCTATATCAGGTCTATATCTGGTCTATATCTGTCTATATCAGGTCTACATCTGTCCATATCAGGTCTATATCAGGCCTATATCAGGTCTTAATCTGGTCTACATCAGGTCTATATCATGTGTACATCTGTCTATATCAGGTCTATATCAGGTCTACATCTGTCTATATCATGTCTACATCAGGTCTATATCAGGTCTATATCTGGTCTAGATCTATCTATATCAGGTCTACATCAAGTCTTTATCAGGTCTATATCTGTCTATATCAGGTCTACCTCAAGTCTATATCTGTCTATATCAGGTCTACATCTGTCTATATCAGGTCTACATCAGGTCTATATCTGGTCTACAGCTGTCTATATCAGGTCTATATCAGGTTTATATCTGGTCTACATCTGTCTATATCATGTCTACATCAGGTCTATATCAGGTATATATCAGACAAACCACACTATATATACCAATGAGGACTTTTTCCAGTCTTTCTCTGTCATGTCCTCTGTACTGACAAACCATCTTTCTTTTACTGCTCCTGTCTAATGCCAATCTCTATCTATCTATCTATCTATCTATCTATCTATCTATCTATCTATCTATCTATCTATCTATCTATCTATCTATCTATCTATCTATCTATCTATCTATCTATCTATCTATCTATCTATCATAGTGAAGGGGTTAATGCTAGCCCTCCTGGTTGCATGTTTCCTAACTGTCCCTTTTGTGCAGGTTCATCCCATAAAACAGGTTTAAAAGGGATTGGCTTCTGCAAAGTGGCAGTTTTTAGAGTTCTGTAGGTGGTCCTGGGATAATCAGGAATGTGGGTGGTATACTGGTCGTCTAGAGAAGTGAAGGGGTTAAAGTGACATCCCTTGTCATCTAGGGTAGCAAATGTGTTTTTACGAGGTTAATTTCAACATCCCTGGTGGTCTAGAGTAGTGAAGGGGATAACTCTCAGTAGCACCTGTTCTGGGGGCCTCTGACGTCCTCGTTCTCCTCCACTCGAGGATGCGGCTATAGACTGCTCAGGAACAATGACACCTCATCATCAGCTCAGCCAATAAAAGAGCAGCTCAGCCCGTCATAGAAGCTCTGTGATTGGTTAATGGGGATTTTATAATTTACCCCTTCACTGCCATGGCCCACAAGGGAAGTAATTATTAACCCATTATTGCCTTTGCCCATGAGGAATGTTACCATAAGCTCTTATACTACCCTAGACAACCAGGAATGTTACCATAAAACCCTTTACCACCCTAGACCACCAGGGATGTTACCATAAAACCCTTTACAACCCTAGGCCACCAGCGATGTTACCACAAAACCCTTTGCCATCCTAGACGACCAGGGATGTTACCATAAAACCCCTTACTGCCCTAGACCACCAGGAATGTTACCATAAAACCCTTTACCACCCTAGACCACCAGGAATGTTGCTATAAAACCCTTTACAGGCCTAGACCACCAGGGATGTTACCATAAAACCCTTTACCACCGTAGACCACCAGGGATGTTACCATAAAACCCTTTACCACCCTAGACCACCAGGGATATTACTATAAAACCCTTTACCACCCTAGACCCCCAGGGATGTTACCATAAAACCCTTTACCACCCTAGACCACAAGGGCTGTTACCATAAAACCCTTTACCACCCTAGACCACCAGGGATGTTACTATCAAACCCTTTACCACTCTAGACCACCAGGGATGTTTCCATAAAACCATTTACCAGCCTAGACCACCAGGGATGTTACCATAAAACCCTTTACCACCCTAGACCACCAGGGATGTTACTATAAAACCCTTTACCACCCTAGACCACAAGGAATGTTACCATAAAACTCAACCACCCTAGACCACTAGGGATGATGTAAGTTGCACAGTTTTTGCACAGGGGCCCTCAGTAGTCTGTATTCACGCCTGGTATCTGTGTTATCTATCAGTTTTCATGGCCAGAGTTGGCCCCCTTTAGGCCCCTGTCCGGCTGTACATGCAATATATCAGCCTTTCACCTGCAGTTCTGTGTCACACAACAGCAGGCACAAGCACACGGTAACATTTCTATGAGCTGTGCCAAATGACAAACTCGGCTCTTCTGCATTTATATTATGAAACTTTTTTTTCAAGGCTTTATATAATCAAAAAAGCCATTCATGTGTCTGTCGTGTTGTGTAACGTGTAGTCAGCAGAGTAGAGGAACAGCCGGTGTGTGTGGGCTCGGATAATTTGGGATATAATGATGCGCGGTATACAGCACTGATTGCCAGTGAGAGGCAAAACACATTCCACTGCACGGACAGGATGTTCTTGGCTCCGGCAGCCGTTTGATTGGGAAATTAAGGCCTTTCTGTCATTTCTAAGACCAACTTTACTCAGGGTCTTCATTGTCGCCATGAAATTAACACTGGGAACAGCACAAGCCATGACATCCCACAACTTCTCAATAGATCTTTCTTTTTTTTTAATCTTGTGCATCTTGGAAAAAAAAAATCACATCGAAAGTTTTTTTTAAAGTCTCCGGCAATGGGAATATTTTTTACATTTCTGTTGTAGTGCCCAGAAAAATTACTTAGATTTGGTGCAACCACAAAATATTGCCATATAATAACGGAAACGGAAATATATTTGTGGATATTACATATGTGCGCCATTGCTCGCTTCAGCAATTCCCTTCCACAATACATGACCTCTCCGAGCTGTCTCAATCCGGCCCTAAATTTTGCACATGCTTTATGAAGCGAACGTCTGCACTATTCTTGGGCACGGCCACACAATAAAACCTGCTGGCCGAGTATAAACAGTATAAAGAGTAAAAAAGTATTGACCTTTATATGTCATATGACATGGCTACGCCACTTCTACTCCAAAATATTATGTGTGTACATTTTTGTAAATGACCCCAGTAAGTTTTTGGGGTTAGGTTGTATAGGATTAGAAAACAATGACTGCTTTCTTACAAAAACAGTGCCCCACCTCTTCTACAGGTTGTGTGTCGCATTGCAGTGTACCGCGATTCACTTCAGTGGAGCAATACCAGGCGCAACCCATGGACTGGTGGGGCAATATTTACAAAAGAAAACAGCCATGTTTTTCTAATGTATAACACATTTAACCATGGTGGACAAATCCAAAAACAAAACGAAAAAGAAACAATAGTATAGATCACAGTCATACAGGAAAGTTCTGATAAATCAGAATCTGATAATTCAGAAATCCCGATAGCTCATGATGGTGCAGTATGCAGTAGAGAAAATCCCCTAAAGTCCCTTTATCTCTGGGTTTGGTGATGTAGGTTAGGAGGACCCAAGCACTTTGACAGTACCGTGAGAAGGTCCCCAAAAAGATACGTTTGAATGACATAAATCTTGGGCGGTAGGGGAGTAACTTACTATTTTTTTTTTAATCCCCTAAAAAACAAAATTCCATATGAGGGGTTGGTACGTTTTTACCTTTTTCAGAAGTGATCCCTCTGACTTTACTGTAAATTTAGTCTAAAAATGTTCCACTCCCTTTCTGGGTTTGGTTCCCCCCCCCCCCCCCCAAGGTTGACAGTGCTGGGCCTAATGTCTAATGATATGCACAGTGGAGATCCCATTATTATGACCACCTCCTACTTTCGTTGGCAGCCTGTAGCCCATGAAGGAAGTGATCTGTCCTGGGCCTGGTGGGTATATAACCAGGTGGCTACCAGACGTGTGTCTGTAGTTCAGCGAACCCGACTGCGTATGGGGCTCCGAAGCCGACTGATGGTCACTGCTCTTATGTAACAAAGGTGCACCGGGAAAAAAGGCTCCAATTTGCACGGCAGTATCGGATTTGGACCACCGATGATTGGTAAAGGGTCGTCTCCTCCGATGATTGGTAAAGGGTCGTCTTCTCCGATGAGTCACATTTTCTGCTTCATGGGACGGATGGACGTTGTCGTGTCAGGCGAGAATCATCAGAGAACAAACACCCGGCAACCATTGCTGGAAGAACACGAGCCGGTGGCGGCAGCGTTATGGTCTGGGGGATTATTTCATGGCAATCAATGGGCCATTCGTCCATGTGGACGGTCCTGAACCGATCTGGGTATGAATACATCGTTGCAGATCACGTCCTCCCCATACATGCTGTCTGTCTTCCCTGTGGCAGATGGAATCTCCCAGCAAGATAATGCGACATGTCACACGGCTAGAAATGTCCGACAGGAAGAGCACGACCAAGACCTCCAAGTACTTCCCTGGCCCCCTAATTCTCCAGACTGGAACCCAATTGAGCATCTGTGGGACCTTGATCATCTTGTTAGCTCTATGGATCCTCCTCCCCCACGCACCCTCAGCACGGCGCCAGATACCTGAGACCACCGACCAGCACCTTATTGAGTCACTGCCTGCCCGTCTAGCTGCTGTCCGTGCTAACCATGGCGGTTACTCTGGATATTACCTGCTACTCATAATAATGGGACTCCACTGTGTATTTTACCTACATTCCTAGTAAAGAAGCACGAGGGCAACTCATGACTGGGCCTTTCTTCCAGCAAGCACCAGTTCCAGATGTTGGGGTGGAATATTTTTTCACTAGACCTCTTTCCCACCACTGCTTCCATTGTATTGCCATCAACTGTAGACTACCGGTGACTTGCCTATTGTCTTTGTATCTTTGTAGTATCAGGTCGTGATTGACGTTAGTAGTGCTCCGGAGTTGTTGCTCTTATTGCATGTTGATGCTATAAACAGGGCTGGTATTAGCGGTGTGCTATGGTGGCACCGGGCACTTCTGCCATCAGTGATAAAAGAGGACACCTGAAAGTACTGAATACCATAAATATTAATTGTATAATAGTGTCATTTAGACATTATATAGCACTCTTATCAGATTTATTTATGTACAGAGCTGTTATGTGGTCACTGTATGGCGGTTTTATTTGAGCACTCTATGGTGTATTGACTTAGGCATGGTGTGGCACTGGTACTTGGGCACTGTACAGTATAGTATTTGTATATGGTGCTGGTGGCAGTGTAAAGTGATATTTGGCCAATGTATGGCACTGGTAATTTAGCACCATATCGTATAATTAGGCGCTGTATGATAATTTATACACGATATGACTGTACACCTTATTGGGGGAGGGGTGCCAACAGAATGTACCAAACAGGACACCATCCATGACTATGATAACACACTAAAAAACACAACGAGACACCACACGGGACAATAATCATGTACTGCGGGCTCCCATTGAGACTCACAAACTCACGGCTCCATTCCTTCATATCTCCGGAGATTTGCAGACATTAAGTATACTGGTACGTGGAGCGGCTGACATTTTCTACCTCGCTGCTTCACACAGCTGGCTATTTAGAAACAAATTGGAAATTTTTGCAAGCTAAAAACGTGTTTATGTCTGTGGAGCCACAAGAAGCGCTGGTAATAGCAATCACTGAGCATTGTAGAGGCAGCAGCAGTAGGCCATGGATAACACATGGCTCAAAATAAATGAGAATTTTCCTGTCATTTCTAGGACAGATAAAGTAAAACAGCGAACACTACAAGTGTCTGAAAAGGAGAACGATTCCTCCTGCCAGTAATTAATGGAGATCTTGCTGATGAGGAATGAAAGCGCTTTACTGACTTATGCTGCAAATACTGATAGTACCCTAGGGACAGATTAAAGAATCAGCTGTAATGTTATTTATCATGGGATGACACACTAACATGCATGAACGCGGGAGCATATGGAATTATTTGGTTTAGTGATAATAGTGTGTAGCTATGTGCTGCAATACGCGATAGGGAATTAGGTACCTTGCTGGAAAAAAAACACTATAGATTTACAAGCCTGCCTGATCAGTGACTGCAGCTGCTGAATATAACTACTATACCCACTCAGCATAAGAATATAACGACAATAATACTGCTCCTACGTACAAGAATATAACTACTATAATACTGCCCCTATATACAAGAATATAACTACTATAATACTGCCCCTATATACAAGAATATAACCACTATAATACTGCCCGCTATATACAAGAATATAACTACTATAATACTACCACCTATAAACAAGAATATAACTACTATAATACTGCCCCTATATACAAGAATATAACTACTATAATACTGCTCCTATATACAAAACTATAACTACTATAATACTGCCTCCTATATACAAGAATATACCTACTATAATACTGCCCCCTATATACAAGAATATAACTACTATAATACTGCCCCCTGTATACAAGAATATAACTACTATAATACTGCCCCTATATACAAGAATATAACTACTATAATACTGCTCCTATATACAAGAATATATCTACTATAATACTGCCCCCTATATACAAGAATATAACTACTATAATACTGCCCCTATATACAAGAATATAACTACTATAATACTGCCCCTATATACAAGAATATAACTACTATAATACTGCCCCCTATATACAAGAATATAACTACTATAATACTGCCCCTATATACAAGAATATAACTACTATACCCACTCAGCATAAGAATATAACGACAATAATACTGCTCCTACGTACAAGAATATAACTACTATAATACTGCACCCTATATACAAGAATATAACTACTATAATACTGCCCCTATATACAAGAATATAACCACTATAATACTGACTCCTATATACAAGACTATAACTACTATAATACTGCCCCCTATATACAAGAATATAACTACTATAATACTGCCCCTATATACAAGAATATAACTACTATAATACTGCCCCCTAAATACAAGAATATAACTACTATAATACTGCCCCCTATGTACAAGAATATAACTACTATAATACTGCCCCTATATACAAGAATATAACTACTATAATACTGCTCCTATATACAAGAATATAACTACTATAATACTGCTCCTATATACAAGAATATAACTACTATAATACTGCACATATATACAAGAATATAACTACTATATTACTGCTCCTATATACAAGAATATAACTACTATAATACTGCCTCTATATACAAGAATATAACTACTATAATACTGCCCCTATATACAAGAATATAACTACTATAATACTGCTCCTATATACAAGAATATAACTACTATAATACTGCCTCTATATACAAGAATATAACTACTATAATACTGCTCCTATATACAAGAATATAACTACTATAATACTGCCTCCTATATACAAGAATATAACTACTATAATACTGCCCCTATATACAAGAATATAACAACTATAATACTGCCCCCTATATACAAGAATATAAGTCCTATAATACTGCTCCCTATATACAAGAATATAACTACTATAATACTGCCCCTATATACAAGAATATAACTACTATAATACTGCCCCTATATACAAGAATATAACTACTATAATACTGCCTCTATATACAAGAATATAACTACTATAATACTGCCCCTATATACAAGAATATAACTACTATAATACTGCTCCCTATATACAAGAATATAACTACTATAATACTGCTCCTATATACAAGAATATAACTACTATAATACTGCCCATCTATATACAAGAATATAACTACTATAATACTGCTCCTATATACAAGAATATAACTACTATAATACTGCCTCCTATATACAAGAATATAACTACTATAATACTGCCACCTATATACAAGAATATAACTACTATAATTATCTTTTTTATTTGAAAACTTGCAACAAAATATTACAATACCTTTGCAATACACTCATAACAGATAAAGAAAATAAATGTATGTCTCTTAATAACATCACAATCATTAAACAAACCATAATATATGAATATTGCTCCAGTATAGATTGTTTCAACTATTTTCCATGATATTATTCTAGACAGTATTACAGGAGAGTTCTTCTTTATTGGAGACCGGGCAGCATCGCGCACACCACAGAGGGTACACGGTCACCACATTTATGACATATAGTAAGCCTCTATGATATAAACGGAGTTCGGGGTAGAAGTCTACATACAGCAGCTGAGAGTTTCACTGTCCCACTAGATGTGGTGACTGCAGGGACACAGCAGGGACATTACTCTGTAGATAAGTCTCTTGTATAAAGATGACATTGGTTTTGTTGTCAGACAGACGCTGGGATATCACCTGCCGCCTGCTCCTATTCTTCACGCTGTTCACATTAATAGGAGGTGATTTTCAGCCTCATCCTGGTTACATGTCTTTCCTACTTTTTTTCCTTCTTCCACTGCAATGTCCTGTAACACCCCATCTTTTGGTGGACATTGGGGGGTCAGAGTCTTCATCCTGAGGTTCGTTGTCTGGGATGTGTGAGGAGACTTGCTCCATCTCTGCTTCTTCTACCTGGTCATCTTCCCCCAGCGCACAGTAACGTCCCCCAGTTATCGCCAGCACTGGAGACTCCGGTGATTTCTTTGCTGCAGTGATTTTTTTCCTAGAAGAATCATCTGTTTTACTTCTCCTTTTAACCGTCTGAAATCCCTCCTCATCCATACTGGTCGCTGCGGCTGGATCAGCTGGTTTTTTACTGGCCGCTGCGGCTGGATCAGCTGCTTCCTTACTGGTCGCTGCGGCTGGATCAGCTGGTTTTTTACTGGTCACTGCGGCTGGCCCAGCTGGTTCCTTACTGGTTGCTGAGGCTGGATCAGCTGGTTCCTTACTGGTCGCTGCGGCTGGCCCAGCTGGTTTTTTACTGGTCGCTGCGACTGGCTCAGCTGGTTCCTTACTGGTCGCTGCGGCTGGATCAGCTGGTTCCTTACTGGTGTTGGGCAGATGTTTTGGTGACAGAGTGACTGGATATTTCGCTTTTAGCATGGCCTCTATTTTCAGTGGCTGGTGACACTTGTGCAGCATCCACAGATGGGACATTCGTCTCTGGAGCAGGGTCTCTGGTACTTTGGCTCACATTATCGCTGGGGCTTCCAGGGTCTGGGGTCATAGCTACACATATGGAGACATCCTCCTGCTCTTCCTCCATGGCTTCTTTAAAGGCCTCCTCTTTATTATGTTCTGCATGCGGACACTCCCGGAATGTATGTCCAGGTCCTAAGCACAGGTTACAGATGACAGGTCCTGTACAATCGTCCTTCACATGCCCAAACTGACCACATAGTGAGCACTTAATACGGGAACAGTTGAATGCCAGGTGTCTGCCCCCACATCTATGGCACAGTCGCGGTTGACCAGGGTAGTAACATACGCCTCTCTCCGAGCCCAGGTAGAAGGAGTGCGGCAGATGTCTGGTCACTCCATTCTCCTGAACCAGCTGGATCTTGACAGAATATCCTCCATTCCAGATCTCCTCCTCATCATAGATCTTTGTTGGCAGTCTCTTCACCTCACAATATCTGCTCAACCAGTGCTGCAAATCTGCCAGAGCCAACACCTCAGACTGGAACAGGACGGTGGCGGTGACTACCTGGGGTTTAGTCAGCTGGATGACATGTAGATGCTCCCACATCGCGTGCTCCTTTGTATCATTATAAATACTCCAGAATAAATCTAGACTATATTGCAGCTTGAAACTGATGTCATAATTCCTGGTGGAGGGAACGTGGATCAGAGCGAACACCTCACAAGCTTAAAACTTCATAAACTCCTTCAACAAAACTTTCCCAATGTAGAGTCTGGAAGGGATGTTTTCCTCTGCTCCTGAGTACCTGATTCTGACTGCGTTCCTCCTCGGAGGTGTAGGGTTAGTCGGTCTTGTGACGCTGGAGAACAGTCTCCTGTACTGAGGTCTGTCAGCAGGTGGGTCAGGACTGGACCTCTCCTCAGCTGATTGTACTGCAGATCCTCCTGTGTCTGCTCCTGATCGCTGTGTAACCTGCACTCCATTCACTGACACTGTGGGCGGCTGAACCTCCAGAACAGGGTCTGAAATGTCTGCCTCAGCCTGTGCCGCTGGTTCATCAGATATCAGACTGTCAATCACCGCGCTGAGCGAGGTCTCACTTACAATGTCAGTATATGCGGCACTTTCTTGCTCACTCCCAGGAGTGCCACTCGCATTCACTTCATCTGTACTTCACATAGAGTCTACTGCAGTTAACCCCTCGTCAGCTGGCACACATTTCTCTGCAGCTTTAGCAGCATTTTTGTTGGCTGATTGCACAGACCCCACACATGATGAGAGATGTGATCCTCCAGCCACTGCACACTCATATCTTCCAGGGTTTCCCTGCTCCACAATATTATACACAGTCTTATAGTCAGTGTCTTTTTTTGCAATGATATTTTTTCTCTTCACAGTTTGGGCTCTGGTCTCCCTTTTATTCTCCATTGCCCGGTTCTTTATTTTGGGTACTGTGCATGATTCTTTCTGCAATCTCTCCTTCAATATCACCAGCTCACGTTTGCAAACATCCAGATACTCACATTTCATCAGCTTTGCCTTTGGATCAGTCTCTTGGTTAATTTCAGTTCTCAATTTGCGAACTTGCATTTCCATTTTAAAGATATTTTTCTTTGTCATTTTTGTGCACAATTCACCAACATCATGAGATTCAGTTGACTCACCAGCCACCATTTCCAGATCATCACCTCCACCATCTCCATGCTGCAGACCAAACTCCAGACTCTGGGCTTTCCCAGGATCATCAGCCCAGGACCTCTCCCCTCCACCTGGGTCAGAAGCCATGCATAGTACTAACAGGGAGCTCACAAGCACACGTCTATCCTCTCCTATATACAAGAATATAACTACTATAATACTGCTCCTATATACAATAATATAACTACTATAATACTGCTCCTATATACAAGAATATAACTACTATAATACTGCCCCTATATACAAGAATATAACTACTATAATACTGCCCGCTATATACAAGAATATAACTACTATAATACTGCCCTCTACGTACAAGAATATAACTACTATAATACTGCCCCTATATACAAGAATATAACTACTATAATACTGCCCCCTATATACAAGAATATAACTACTATAATACTGCTCCTATATACAAGAATATAACTACTATAATACTGCCCCTATATACAAGAATATAACTACTATAATACTGCCCCTTCTATACAAGAATATAACTACTATAATACTGACCTATATACAAGAATATAACTACTATAATACTGCCCCCTATATACAAGAATATAACTACTATAATACTGCTCCCTATATACAAGAATATAACTACTATAATACTGCCCCCTATATACAAGAATATAACTACTATAATACTGCCCTCTACGTACAAGAATATAACTACTATAATACTGCCCCTATATACAAGAATATAACTACTATAATACTGCCCCCTTTATACAAGAATATAACTACTATAATACTGCTCCCTATATACAAGAATATAACTACTATAATACTGCTCCCTATATACAAGAATATAACTACTATAATACTGCTCCCTATATACAAGAATATAACTACTATAATACTGCTCCCTATATACAAGAATATAACTACTATAATACTGCCCCCTATATACAAGAATATAACTACTATAATACTGCCCTCTACGTACAAGAATATAACTACTATAATACTGCCCCCTATATACAAGAATATAACTACTATAATACTGCCCCCTATATACAAGAATATAACTACTATAATACTGCTCCCTATATACAAGAATATAACTACTATAATACTGCCCCTATATACAAGAATATAACAACTATAATACTGCTCCTATATACAAGAATATAACTACTATAATACTGCTCCTATATACAAGAATATAACTACTATAATACTGCTCCTATGTACAAGAATATAACTACTATATTACTGCTCCTATATACAAGAATATAACTACTATAATACTGTCCCTATATACAAGAATATAACTACTATAATACTGACCCTATATACAAGAATATAACTACTATAATACTGCTCCTATATACAAGAATATAACTACTATAATACTGCCCCCTATATACAAGAATATAACTACTATAATACTGCCCTCTACGTACAAGAATATAACTACTATAATACTGCCCCTATATACAAGAATATAACTACTATAGTACTGCCCCCTATATACAAGAATATAACTACTATAATACTGCTCCCTATATACAAGAATATAACTACTATAATACTGCCCCCTATGTACAAGAATATAACTACTATAATATTGCCCCCTATATACAAGAATATAACTACTATAATACTGCCCCCTATATACAAGAATATAACTACTATAATACTGCCCCCTATATACAAGAATACAACTACTATAATACTGCTCCTATATACAAGAATATAACAACTATAATACTGCACCTATATACAAGAATATAACTACTATAATACTGCCCCTATATACAAGAATATAACTACTATAATACTGCCCCTATATACAAGAATATAACTACTATCATACTGCTCCTATATACAAGAATATAACTACTATAATACTGCCCCTATATACAAGTATATAACTACTATAATACTGCCTCCTATATACAAGAATATAACTACTATAATACTGCCCCCTATATACAAGAATATAACTACTATAATACTGCTCCTATATACAAGAATATAACTTCTATAATACTGCCCCTATGTACAAGAATATAACTACTATAATACTGACCCTATATACAAGAATATAACTACTATAATACTGCCCCTATATACATGAATATAACTACTATAACACTGCCCCTATATACAAGTATATAACTACTATAATACTGCCCCCTATATACAAGTATATAACTACTATAATACTGCCCCCTATATACAAGAATATAACTACTATAATACTGCTCCCTATATACAAGATTCTAACTACTATATTACTGCCCCTATATACAAGAATATAACTACTATAATACTGCTTCTATATACAAGAATATAACTACTATAATACTGCTCTCTATATACAAGTATATAACTACTATAATACTGCCCCCTATGTAGAAGAATACAAGAATGTTTGTTGTATGCAACTTTAGATTTATGTTTCTTGTGTCTCAATGATGAAATAAACCAATTTGTGTGTGAGTTGCAGCTTTGGAAGTTGATTTGACCTCAGTTGTAATAAATAGCCTGGAGAAGAATAACTGGAAACAATTTGTTTTTTCCACCCGTTTCCCATCGTCCGCCTCCCGTAGTGTCTTATAGTGTTAGGGTATTGAACGGCACAACAGGAAATCATCCTACAAAACTGACGTACCACACAATACTTGCCAAATTTTGACTGCAGTAAGATTCGGGCCCCTGAATGAATGGCAGGGCTGTGTTTGCTGTAATAGGGGTGAAGTCATTTTGAAATGCTTAAAGCGACAAAACAATTTTCAATGTGATTTTCAGATCCTCATCCCATGGAACCAAAACAATCAGACAATTTAGTTTTTGTTGGTGCCATATAATGAGGCTCAAGTCAACTTTCCACGTGGCCATGAATCGTACAAAATCTGATGCGGAAGGTTGTAGTATAGACCCCTGTGTTATGCAGGGCCGGTTCACAATTGGGTGTAACTATAGGGGGTGCAGAAGTACAGCAGTTGACCCAAGCGGGCCCTGGTGCAAAAGGAGGCCAAAGCCCCTGTGCCTCAGAAGAAGACATAAGTAATATAAATGACACGTTAGGTGGGCTCCTTGTTGGAGATTTTCCATTGAGGTTAAGGAGTTTCACAATTCATCTTTATAGTGAAGATCTCAGGATGTGGCACCAATGAGGGGAAAAAGGGTTAAAAATTAGTTATTTTATTTTCTGGCAGTAATGTTGACTGAATGAAAGCTCCTAAGTGGAGGAAATAACACTACTTTCCAGGTGTATGTGTGTGGGCTGTCATGTGGACAGTGGCATAGCTGCAGTATAATGGGGGCAGTGGTCGCACATAAGCTCTGAGCCATATAAGAAGACAGCACAATAAACTATGGGAGATTTTTTATCTGTGCCATGGAGCTTCAATCTATACCTATACGTTCAGCATTCCTAACTCAGGATAGGGGTAAATTTCCATGGATTGGAAGTGTCACAGGGCAAAAGCCTCCATGTAGTCGTAGTCTGACACTTAAAATATTATTTCTGTCTTGTAACTGTCCCAGACGTCCTCCATTGGCCAGTTTATTTTTGGCAAAACAGACCAAACTGTAGGGTTGATTCCACCCCCACAAGATGGCTTTCTTACCCTTCAACCACCTTGAATGACACTGTTATTGATAAAATACCTTGAATTTGTGGATTAGTCGACAGAAGAAGAAAAAAATCTGATGTTTTTGAGAACATTGAGGCCATTGGATGTCATTTATTTTTGAATTTTCCAACATTTTCCAAAAATGAGTAATGATGTAGAAAGTAAATCTGCTCGTCATGATGTTAATTTACATTAATCACTATCTACTAATTATACGAGCTCCGGAGCTACAATTACTGAGATACTCATTCACTTCAATGATTCCTTACGCTTTCTACTCGGCACATGGTGCCCGAGCCATGACTGAACCCACATCTATGTATAGCATCCTGTGTACATGTCTAATATTATGCTGGGCCGACTCATCCTGTGATCTCAATGTCTTAAATAAAGCTTCTTCACTAGTAAACCAAAGTCTCATTAGAAACCCAGTAGCATCGTGTTTCCAAGAGTAAAATTTTTTTTTACTAATTGATGTGAACCTAAAACTATATTAAGAGAAGGATATAACTCCCATTCTTCTCAGGGGTGCATTTAAGGAACTTATAAACCCCCTACAAGCAATTAAATAATTACATTATTTCTACTGTGTCTATGGGGCGCTCTCTGCATTCTAATTATTGACATCAATTGGAGCTGTACACATCCCTATGTAGTGAGCTCCCCCTAGTGGTGGTTGTAGGCAGACAGAATATTATCATGTAGCTCCATGACTATGTGAAGCAGGAGATTTGGAGCTCTGGATCAGAGAATAAAGGACATCCAACAGCCCTAAATTCTGCCCTAAACCAACTCCGTTATCCCCTTCACAATTCCAAACCACTCAGAATATTTGGTGTGAGCTAGGGTTACTAAGCGCCTGCAAATACTTTGCCTACTTGGATTAGTACAAAATGGTATCTTTTTTTCTTTGAAAGCAATATATATATATATATATATATATATATATGTGGAATTAATTTTCGTAGAGACTGAATTCATACGTCCAATGTGAAGGGTGAGACGGTCCAAAGCTCAACACAATAGGATGGCTCAATTTCATGAAAACGAAAATCCCCCATTGTGCGCAGTCATGGGACCTCTCTTCCTTCGGGAAGGCAGCGCCTGCTTGTGGCTTATTTGAAACTTTTGATGTCTTTGTTTGGCCACCTTGTTTGGAAAACATTTCTAGAAATGTTTGGAAGGGGGAGGTGAAAGACTTCAATCACGGACGGGAAAATGTCAGCAAGACGGTCGTGAATCAATGATGTTATCCAAGTGAATTCTCACGGGCGGCTCGTTCTGTGTGATGGAAATAATGAAATTCAGGACTTTTTCTGCTAGACCAAACAAATCACTATGGGAAGGAACCTCTTTATCACTGGTTAGAAAAGGGCAGCAATATGTCTGAGCGGCCAACAGAGCCATGAAAGGGAAAAGACGGACATACGTTATAAGGAGACATCTCTGAAGTTCACTTAAGGTTCACTGCTTGTTCCAGTTGGAGACCACTGAAGAACCTATTCTGGTTACAGACACTAGAACCTTATCCTACAGCCAAGGATCCCAGCGATCTGCCATTGAGGTACAATTACTGGACTAACGGGAATAATGCAGACACCAGAAAACATCAAATTGGTCTTAATTCTGTTGGTGATTAATTTCCATTTGGCATGAGCCAAGGAACATGGTGGCTATATTTTATGGAAACCTGTTGTTTATTCTGCCTCAATAATTTCCTCAATGCTGTGACTCAAGGACATTTTTTTAATGTTTTTTTTTCCCAATGAAACTTGACATTATTGACATACTACATACAGAACAAGTCCTTTTGTTGGCAGTGGGCCCAAAGCATCAAAACTCTGATGAGTCATTCCTGTTGGCCGCTAAAACACCAGTTTATCTCCGTTTTATCACCATCACAGGCCTTGAATAGTCTTCTGGAATGTTACACCAAAATAAATGATCTGCCTTAGGCTAGAGCTATTCCAAACTCTTGATGTGAGCACATTTGACCTATTATATTATTCATCTATCTGTGCCAAAATGATAAATCAATGGATGGATAGATAGATAGATAGATAGATAGATAGATAGATAGATAGATAGATAGATAGATAGATAGATAGATAGATAGATAGATAGATAGATAGATAGATAGATAGATAGATAGATAGATATGAGATAGATAGATAGATAGATAGATAGATAGATAGATAGATAGATAGATAGACAGACAGACAGACAGACAGACAGACAGATAGATAGATAGATAGATAGATAGATAGATAGATAGATAGATAGATAGATAGATAGATAGATAGATATGAGATAGATAGATAGATAGATAGATAGATAGATAGATAGATAGATAGACAGACAGACAGACAGACAGACAGACAGACAGATAGATAGATAGATAGATAGATAGATAGATAGATAGATAGATAGATAGATAGATAGATAGATAGATAGAATAGTAAGGAATTGATACATAAAGTATATTAGAAACTTACAGAACTTTTCTTTATACAATAAAAGTTTTATTCGATGAAACCAAAATATCCCTTTAAGTGACTTATAATTCCTCTCAGATTCACATGACACTTAAGGAGGGGTTTTATAAGATTTCGACACCATCAGATTTTACGCTCGGCTGAGGATCGTCTCAGTTGCAGAGGTAGTGACTTTAGCACTGGTTCCTTTAATAGGTTATCCTAAAGACACATACAGATCTGCACAGGAGCAAATTAAATTAAGACTATTTGCAAAATTTAGTTTTTGTTATTTTTTGTTATCTGAGATGCAGTGGAGTAATATAAATGCTTGTAAAGTTTACACACCCTTTAATGCCTGGGCATGTTGCACCTTTGAAACTTGAACTCGTTTGGACCCATAAAGAAGAAAACAAGGAAAGGTTTTTCAGGTCCTAATGTATCGGCAATGTGAACAGAGCTGTGTGCGGGGAGCATATCAATTGGGTCTTTTTCCCTTCAGGTTATATTTTAGCTTAAACTTTTGAAAGAACGCACAGATTTGAACAGCTATTGAATTCTGCTGAGCTAAGTGGACTCTGGAGATTCGCAATCACAGTAAATATTGTAGAATCTAACTCAATACTTACATTCGTTTCCAAATGCCTGACACTTTTTTTGTCTAAAAAATGAACAAGCCTTATTAGTAGACAAATGCCTGAATCTCGGACGTCGGAAGGGGGGAACTGAATACATTTTCGTTTGCAAATATAATCAAACTGAATAAACAATTGTGTGCACATATTCCAATCCAAAATATCCAAAACTTTGTTTCTCAAATACCACATAAGGTCATATCCAAAACCAAATCCTTCCTTATGCGCCTACAAGTGTATTCCGCTCTGCTAAGGACCGACTGCTGTCTTCATCCAACCACCTCCCACGTCTAAGACTTCTCCCGTGCTGCATCTCCTCTTCTCCCGTGCTGTATCTCCTCTTCTCCCGTGCTGCATCTCCTCTTCTCCCGTGCTGCATCTCCTCTTCTACCGTGCTGCATCTCCTCTTCTCCCGTGCTGCATCTCCTCTTCTCCCGTGCTGCATCTCCTCTTCTCCCGTGCTGCATCTCCTCTTCTACCGTGCTGCATCTCCTCTTCTCCCGTGCTGCATCTCCTCTTCTCCCGTGCTGCATCTCGTCTTCTCCCGTGCTGCATCTCCTCTTCTACCATGCTGCATCTCCTCTTCTCCCGTGCTGCATCTCCTCTTCTCCCGTGCTGCATCTCGTCTTCTCCCGTGCTGCATCTCCTCTTCTCCCGTGCTGCATCTCCTCTTCTCCCGTGCTGCATCTCCTCTTCTCCCATGCTGCATCTCTTCTAATGCCCCCCCCTTCCATAAGACAATCCACCCATCTAAAAAGTTTTAAAGGGGTTGGCTAATAAATATAGCAACTTTTCAAAAAAAATCCGGCAGGGCAATCTGACCCTGGCCCTCCATCACCCTTGGCGATCAGCCCTTTAAGAGGGTTATAACTACATATCCATCTCTTTAAGAAAGCCTACCGCATACTGAGCTCATAAACTATAACACTCGTTCCCCGCTTCTTCTATCGCTCCACTTTCCCCTGGCCTTATAATATCTCCAGACTTAGCACTTCGGATCATAGAGAGCCCCACTTGGTGTTGCTCCACTCAACTGAGTCTGCACTTATTGATATTGGCTGGTCCAGTAGTGCAACAAATCCCCTTGTTCCTATTGTATCTCCAACTTTTCTTGTAGACTTGTGTTTATATTGTAACATTGTATCTGATTGGAAGTGTATGTCGCTGTGGACAATGTGTTTGCTTTAGGAATAAAACTATTATTATTATTATCTACTCCATATAAAATGTCAAAAATATTCTCGATTCTACCTAAAGTGATGTATACTGTTGGCATAATGATAAAAACCAATGCATAACATAACCCAATATTCTAGCCTTGAAGACACCGGTATACTTGGAGCTCATGCACATGGCAACAATATATTTATGGACCCTAGTGGGCACATAGTGTGGCCATGGGCCTGTAGGACTCCATGCGGCACCACATTTTCCCCTAGAATACCTCTTTTTTTGTTTTTGTAGATTTCCACAGAGAAAAAAAATGACAGGTGTAAAATTGAAGGCACATGGAGGTACAATATGGACCCATCGAATTATATGGGCACTAAATTAAAGATGTGTACCAGGCTGTGTACATGAAGCATCTCATGTAACAAAAATGTCAACTCTATGAACTATGAGGCTGTTAGTTCGGGTCATTAGACTCTTACTTGTGAGAAACCGGTCTTATCCTCCGTTCAGCTAAAGACCAAACCCCCTTCCTAAATTTTAGATTTTATCTATGTGTTATTGGAATTTCTGGATTGTGCAATCGGCTATCCAACCCACGACAATACATATATGAGAATGGTTTTCTTTGACCCTTTAAATAAATCACAGGTTCTATTCAGGAGAGTTCAGCAGATTGTGCAGGACCGAAAGAACTTGTACGTTTAGACAAAAAAGCCTCTGAGATCTCACAACTCCATCTCCAAGGTCTTTTTTGGAGATGAGGTCAACCCTTTGAAATGGAATTCATTACCTTTAAATAGAGCAGAGAGTTTACACGTTCCATGGTGCCCTTAAAAGTTGATCCCAAAGAACCAGAAGACGTGATCCCCGCCTTTCAGTCCCTCTAGATTCAAGACTCTCCCCGTTTCATAGAAGTCAGGACTGCTAGTAAGCAAATCGTACCACACTTCTTGGCTTTGCCCAATGACCCCACGGGCTCGCATGAGTAAGAGGCACAGGTACCATGCTCTTTTCAAGCCCCCAGTTCACCTTCATTAGTTGACCTCTATAATGTCCTACTCTTAGTCCCCATGCACACGAGCGTAGTTTTTATCCGCAATAACGGAACCACAATTGTGGATAAAATACTGTCACATTCATTTCTATAAACCACAATCACCTTCCCATATATTTACGGTTGTGTGTCCGGGCCGTAGAAATGACCAGCAAAAAATAGGACATGTCCTATGTTATCACTGTGAGCACGGACCACAAATGCGGATGACAATTCGCGGCCTGTCCGTGCAGTATTTACTAACCGTAAATACTGCACAGTCGTGTACATGGGGCCTCAAATCATCCAACTTAGGCCCCATGCACACGGCCAGGCCCGTAATCATGGGCCGCAATTGCGGGGACAGCCGCCCGCATTCTCAGCCCCATACAAAGTATGGGAGCACGGCCCGTAAAACGCAAAAGATAGGACATGTCCTATCTTTTACGGTACACCTCTAAATGAATGGAAAGGTGTCCGTGGACAATAGAAGTGAGTGGGTCCGTAATTGCAGATCACAAAAGCAGTCCGCAATTACGGACTATTTTCTTTCAAGTCACTTACATTGGGTATCTAATGTCTCATTCTTGGAACCTTAAACAAATATTTGTTAATCAGATTATCCAGTTGAAGGCAAAAAGAGAACGTGGAGGTTTTTAACCCTCTATTTACCTAGAAACCTACAGTAGACTTTGTATGATATGGCTTTCCAAAAATATGCTTGGCCCTACTACAAGTGCAGTCATTTTGTGGCGCTTCTTTCCTGGCAGAGGAGTCCCCGTAGGACCACCAGTGTCACAGCATCTGCTCAATGTTACAGAGAAATATACCAGAGTGCAATTTCTGGAATATGCCCGGAATAGATAGAAATGCCACTTTCATGCCTAATAAGTTAATAGAAGATAATAATACAGCGAATAGAAGATAAAAGGAGACATGAGAACAATGGAAGGAAATTAAACTAAAAGGATGCAAACGCTTCAAAAATCATGGATGTTTTTGGGGTGAGTTCCAAAGGTTCAAATGGAAGAGTCTGGGTTTCAATGTTGGGAGGTTCCATATTGGAGGCCACGAGTCAACGTTTGAGTTTGTCTGATTCATAATTAAGTTTTGCGATCAACCTTCCATTAGGATCGAACATTTGTTCATAATCGTGGAATAGATTTTCCCATTGGATTCTATGGGCCAGCAAATCATTGAATGTTGTATATTGGCCACCTCACTCATGTCTGTTGCTGTATGAGCCGTTGTACCATTATTCTCTACTTATATTAGTCCTTCTGTAACTGATTGTAGATAAGTTCTAGAACAGGTGATATTGGAGCTCAGGAATATGCTAGGGTCCACTTTTTGTTATCTTAAAGCTCCTAGAGATCCAACGATGCCAACTGCCTTCACAACACTGCACCATTTGTCTTTATGGCCCTCACCTACGTTTTCTCCGTGACATTTCTATCCTGGGATATTTTTAGTGTTAGAAAAGTCATAGAACACTTTTTTTTTATTTAGGATTCACTGGTGCATTCTTCAACCTCACTACACACCCCTATGTAAGTCTGGTTTTAGAAGTAATGCCCAATCTGGCTCTCAAACTACCTGCCATGGCGGGCGTCAGCACCAGACAAGCCTGTGCAGATGCCAGGGCCCACTAGGCTATTGAGGGTCTATGGCAATCTGAATAAGCATGCTCTATACTTGCCATATGTGAGGGTAGACAAGAGTCCAACTTTTAGGCTGGATTCACACGAGCATGTTCGGTCCGTAAAGGACGGAACGTATTTCGGACGCATTTCCCGAACCGAACACAGTGCAGGGAGCCGGGCTCCTAGCATCATAGTTATGTACGACGCTAGGAGTCCCTGCCTCTCCGTGGAACTACCGTCCCGTACTGAAAACATGATTACAGTACGGGACAGTTGTTCCGCAGCGATGCAGGGACTCCTAGCGTCGTACATAACTATGATGCTAGGAGCCCGGCTCCCTGCACTGTGTTCGGTCCAGGAAATGCGGCCGAAATACGTTCCGTATTTTACAGACCGAACATGCTCGTGTGAATCCAGCCTTACGTGCAAGGGTCCACATTTTCTTGGAGGTGGCTCTTAGTGACTTGTTGGAGTTTGCAATTCTAGGGCAGCTGGAGGACCACGGGTTGTCCACCTACCAATGCTGTAGTCCTCCATGCACAAAAACTTCCTGCTTGTTCTATACAAAATTGTTTTAGAGGTGATGTCCTGCCAGGATTGTCTGGTGCTGATGTCGGGTCCCACTGGGCTTTGGAGAACTCATGGCAATCTGAGTAACTCTTGTCAATCCATATGTGGGAGTAGACAAGGGTCCAACTTCGACTCTGTACGGACCCACATATAATTGGAAGCGGCTCTAGGTCAGTGTTGCCAAACAAAATATAGTAAAAATATAGTACTTTTTTTTTTGAGTGTCCGTAAAAAAAATGGATGTGTCGGTGATTATTTTTTTTAACTTGGAGGAGCTTGCTCAGGTCGGTCATTGTACATTCGGCTAATATGTTCATACCAGTAGATTACGTTATAGACATATTTCACTTATAATCTTTATCATTCATTATGGTTTTCTAAATGGTCAGTAAAAAATATTGATCGTTGGATAAATTGTCCAGAAAAAATCAAGTTGGCGACCTCCGCATGACGTGTTGGTGCTTGTAATTGAAGAACAGCTGGAGGAGCATGGGTTGTCCACCCACCGATGCTTTTGTGCTAGGTGCACAAAAACTTTCTGCTTGTTCTACAACAAATTGTTGTGTTACTTTGTTTCCTTTTACATCATGAAGGTCTTTGCGGTTGCACTCTGGATTTGCCCTGCTCTCTCAGGTCTGTCAATGAACTTCACGCTCGCTGTCTTCTCCGAGTATTAATTGTAGCCATAGAAACAAAAGTGCTTCCATTGTGCTGGAGGAAAACAGGAGAGCGGCATTTAATTTACAAACCTGCAGTGTACTTGATTGGCAGCAGTGCGGTATTATTGCAGCGCGTTCTGCAATGTGTTATGTTGTTTTTATTGTTATTGCTTTATATTACTGCAGAGGTTTGGGTTTTGAATACTGTGATATTAAGTAGTCATTATGTGAATACAATTCCCAGGGACACTTTACTACTAACTGATTCTTCTATGCATATTGCATAGACGGAAGGCAGACGGAAGGCAATTCGACTATAATGGAACTTGACTGACAGATGAAATAGATGGAGCAAAACTAAATTTCAGTATATGAAGCAGAAGACTTGACCACTTGTATGTGGGATAAATATTGTATTCAGTATATCCAGGGGGCATGTGGCCACTTACGAGTATCAAGGCTTGCATGCTGTATGTCAAAAAGATTCCTCGATTTTCTTTTTTGTGGACCACATTGCCAAAAATTTACTTTCCGGATTAAAATATCTAATATAAAGCATAAAGACTCTAAGTCACATATGTCTATAACTCAAGCCAACCTCCTGGACTCTCAGCGATCAGCACAATAAAGGGGCCGCGGTGCTGAATGGGACCAGTTGCAATACCAGGCAAAGACGCCCATACGGACTAGTCGCTGTGCCGGCGTGAGGCTGAAACACATTTGCGTCATAGGCTCCATTTGGAGACTCTTTTTCAGATTCCATTGACGTAGACGGAAAAATATCTCTGCATGTGGGCCACTGGGCGCGACTTGGATCCGTCGACAGATCCAGTACTGGGTCGTGGTTTCCATAAGAGTTTTTGTGGCATTACATGAAGAATTATGGGGGTACCCAATTAAATAACCATTCGTTGTGATGCGGCACATCTATCTTTGTCATATTTACAGTGCATATCTACACATTCAACCTCTATTATCAGCAGCCCGTCATCTCAGCGCCAGCAGGCTACATCTGCAGCCGAATGTGCTAAACAGAGGTTTATCCCACGTATTCTGTGATTGATAAGAGACGACAGCCCCATCTTAACAGACACAGAAGCAAAAGAATAGAAGAGAGGAAAAAAGCATTATCTAAAGATGGAGCAGGCCTGCTGGCGAATGGAAAAGACATTGATTGATGATCCCCTGTGGCGTGGCTGCACTATGTGGAAATCCATTTAGGTCGCCCATGAGTGTTGGATTAAAAATATAAACCAACTCGTACTCTACATAAAATATATATAGCCTTCTTCGTCAGTATATCTCTCTTTTATTGCTTAGGTCCTTCTGTTGTCCTCATTTCTATTTTCCATCTGTCTTACTCGACCCCAGAGCCACCAATGACCTCACAAGCCGCTATATACTGAGTGATGGTGTCAATCCAATGGCAAATTAAGCAAATGGGCAGTGTCAAGTGGTACCACATCGAACACTTCCCACGGGGCCCAATAACGGACCTCACGATTGACACTGCGAGATTGACTGGCCAAGTGATATTACTAGTTGGCATAAGATCCTCTTGGTTTCCCTTTTGTGTTTAGCTCTGTCTAGTGCCCAGGGCTTACTTAAAACTCCTGAGCCCACCACCTATCATGTGCCATTTATAATACTGGTATCTTCTCAGGTACAAGGGTCCTCGTGTGACTGCTCCACCTGCACTCCTATAGTTATGCTGCTGGTCTAGCGAACACTTACTATTCTCCTCTACCCCTTTTATGTGAATATGTGAATATGTAATAAACTATATATTGCATTAATGGGTTTTGTAGACTATTGGCCAGTTCTTCTATAAAAATAGAAGGACATTAAACGTACGGTCCATCTGATTACCTCTGCAGGAGCGTACAATCTATTGTTCTCTGTTATTAGCCACTTTTGGCTCAGGAGAGGCTGACTGTAGTGTTTTACCTTGAGATGACTGACAAGAAGACCTAAAATAATCACCACTATCTATCTGACATAACTTCAATTCTGAGATCCACCACACAGCTCCTCAATTAGTCAATTAGTCTTTTGAGATTCAACACTATCGCCCCTTCCAAATTTGAATGTAGTTCATGACTATAATTGACATGAGATTTACTGAAGGCAATTCTGGGTTAAAATCAAGTTCACTCTGCCTGTCTGGTCTAGTTTTAAAAAAAAATCGACCCCCCTCCTCTCCATTCCGCACTCTATCTATCAACAACAAATCTTCTCACCTTCCTACTTCCCTTCACTTGTCTTCTCTCACGTTTATCCTTCCATCTCCTGTTCTATCCATCCTTCTCCTTCCCTTTATCCTTCCCTCTTCTTTTTACTTGTCTGCTCTACATTCGTCCCTCTTGTGTTCTGTTCTGATGTTCCTTCTCTTTTCTCTTCAGTCTTTTTTCTCTCTCCAGTTTTCCCTCTTCTCTTGCCTTCTCTCCATCCTTCCCTTTTTTCTCCATCCTTTTTTCTGTCTTCTCTTGTCATCTCTTCATCCTTCCCACTTCTCTTGTCTTCTCTCCATGCATTTCTCCTCTATTGTCTGTTCTTTTTTCTGTCCTTCCTTCTTTTCTTGTTTTGTCTTCTCTCCAACAATCCCTTTTCTCTTGTCTTCTCTTCTTTCGACCCTTTTCTCTTTTGTTGTCTTCTCTCTATTATTCCCTCTTCTCTCTCTCTTTTATCCATCCTTCCCTCTTCTATTGCCTTCTGTTCTCCCAATCCTTCCCTATTCTCTTGTCTTATCTTCTCTACATCCTTCCCTCTTCTCTCCATCCTTTCCTCTTCTCCCCATCCTTCCTTCTTCTTTTCCTCATTTTCTCTTCTCTTCTCTTCATCTTTCCCTCTTCTTTCCATCTTTGTCAGTTGTTTTTTTCTTCTGTACTTTTGCCTTCTCTCCATCCATCTCTATTCTCTTGTCTTTTTGTCCATCCATCCATCCCTCTTCTCTTGTCTTATATTCTCTTCTCTACATCCTCCCTTCTTCTCTTGTCTTGTGTTCTCTCCATCCATTCCTTCTCTCTTGTCTTCTCTCCATTATTCCCTCTCCTTTCTCTTCACTCCATCCATCCTTCTTATATTGCCTTCTCTTCTCCTCACCTTCCCTCTTCTCTGGTCTCCTCTCTACATTCTCCTCTCTTCTCGTCTTCTCTCCATCCATCCCTCTTCTTCTCTTGTCTTCTCTCCATCCATCCCCTTTTTCTGGTTTTCTTTTCTCTCCATCCCTCCCTCTTCTTTTGTCTTCTTTCCATCATTTCCTTTTCTCCTTTCTCTCTGTCTTTCCCTCTTCTCTTTTCTTGTCTTCTTTCCATCCATCTCTCTTCTCTTCATCTTTTCCCCTGCCCTTCTCTCAATCTATCCCTTTCTTCTTCTCCCCATCCTTCCCCCTTCTCTATTTACTTGTCTTCATTCATCCTTCGCTCCTTTCTTTTCTTATCGTGTCTTCTCTTTTCTCAATCCATCCCTCTTCTCTTAACTTCTCTCCTCTTCTTTTCCTCCTCTCTCTCTTTTGCACTCAACTCTCTTTTCACATAAGCCTCCCTTCCACACTCTTCCTATATATGATCCATTTTTGCAATCTTTTGTCTTCGCTTCTTTCTTTCTTTCTTTCCTCCCTTTATAATAAGCATATGCAGTTTTTTACCTTTAAGTAGGGAACAAAAAAGAAGAAAACGAGGGTGCTCCCTAGAGTAGTATAATAAAAACAAAACAGGAGAATAAGGACTGTGCAATATGTATAACTCAGGGGCAGCTGTGCAAGGTCCCAGTACAAAAAAGGGGCCACGGGAACCTTAAAAGCAACTTTCTACTATATATTAGACAGTATGTAAGAGACAAAGCTGGTAAAGTTCATGGTACACAATTATCAGTGGATTGTTAGAGAAACATAAGGGTTGGTCTTTGAAGAGCCATTTGAATGCACAGGCTCATATAGTATTCTTGCATGGGGCCCCTCTGCTTTCTGTGTCTGTATGGCTAATTAGTCTGTAGTCTTCTGTCCTTGGTGCAGAATTAAAAGCCGCTCTTTGGTATGGACAATGGGCCAGTGTCGGCTGTTTGTGGCTGCCCCGATGTGATGAGGCTGTCGCGGCCAGGATTGCAAACTTTTTCCCAGGGCTTGGTGTACATGGTATTCGGCAGAACCACAGAGATATATATTTCAAAAGTGACGCGTTTCGTGCTCGGATTTAGCTTTTCTTCAAACAAAGTATTATTTCTATTAAGCAGGACAGTAGAATTGTCTTTCTACTTAAAAAAAAAAATCCTATTAGCCGATTGTTCTCTGCCTGGACCCTGGCAGTAAGTCATTTATGTAAAAAGTGCCTTGGTTTCATTTCTATAGGGAATAGTCTTCAATGGAATATTATTATGTAGAGGAGGAGGTTTGATAGAGACTTCCCGAGATGTGGTTTCCATCATTAATTGATGCTTTGCATATTACAGCCACCTGCGGTCTCATCTATTGTCTGTTGTTAAGTCGCCCTGATAATTGAAATACAGAAAATGGATCAAAGGCATAAACTGATCATTAGGGAACTATAAATATTATATCCTCATCTGTGGTGGAATGTTCTACAACCGGGACCTAAGACAGCCGCCCGGAGGAGCTGAGAACATATCATCCCCCTCATAGGTGCCGAAGAAATGTTAACCTTGTGCTCTGATTGGCTCTTTGAAAGGACGCCTGTGATGAACTACTAGTCCTTCTCAATGAATTAGAATATCATCAAAAAGTTCATTTATTTCAGTAATTCATATTATATAAGCCCAATTTCAAAAATGTTTTTTAATACCGAAATGTTGGCCTACTGAATAGTATGTCCAGTATCTGCCCTCAATACTTGGTCGGGGCTCCAACTCTGCATGAATTACTGCATCAATGCAGCGTGGCATGAGGGCGATCAGCCTGTGGCGCTGCTGAGGGGTTATCAATGCAGCGTGGCATGGAGGCGATCAGCCTGTGGCACTGCTGAGGTGTTATCAATGCGGCATGGCATGGAGGCGACCAGTCTGTGGCACTGCTGAGGTGTTATCAATGCGGCGTGGCATAGAGGTGATCAGCCTGTGGCACTGCTGAGGTGTTATCAATGTGGCCTGGCATGGTGGCGATCAGCCTTGGGCACTGCTGAGGTGTTATCAATGTGGCTGTTAAGGATCTGCCAGGCACAGCTTCTGTATCCACGCCCATAGGTAATCAGTCTGCACCTGCTTCTATGTCTGTGAGACTGACTCCATCTTCCACCACTCAGGATGGCAGGCTTAGGAGTGGGGGAGCCTATCACAGCCTGGCCAGTCGGAGCTAGCTCCCGCCCTCTGTCTATTTATACCTGCCTTTCCTGTTCCTCCTTGCTTGTGATTCTTCTCTGTTGGTTTCCTGGCCCTGCTGCAGCTTCTTGAACTACTTATCCCTGCTTCGTATTGACCCTGGCTTACTGACTACTCTTCTGCTCTGCGTTTGGTACCTCGTACACTCCTGGTTTGACTCGGCTCGTTTACTACTCTTGTTGCTCACGGTGTTGCCGTGGGCAACTGCCCCGTTTCCCTTTGTTCTGTGTTTCCTTGTCTGTGGTCTGTCGTGCACTTATTGAGTGTAGGGACCGTCGCCCAGTTGTACCCTGTCGCCTAGGGCGGGTCGTTGCAAGTAGGCAGGGACTGAGTAGCGGGTAGATTAGGGCTCACTTGTCTGTTTCCCTATCCCTGTCATTACAGTGGCGTGGCATGGAGGCGATCAGTCTGTGGCACTACTGAGGTGTTATCAATGCGGCGTGGCATAGAGGTGATCAGCCTGTGACACTGCTGAGGTGTTATCAATGTGGTGTGGCATGGAGGCGATGAGTCTGTGGCACTGCTGAGGTGTTATCAATGCGGCGTGGCATGGAGACGATCAGCCTGTGGCACTGCTCAGGTGTTATTAATGCGGCGTGGCATGGAAATGAGCAGCCTTTGGCACTGCTGAGGTGCTATCAATGTGGCGTGGCATGGAGGTGATCAGACTGTGGCACTGCTGAGGTGTTATCAATGTGGTGTGGCATGGAGGCGATCAGCCTGTGGCACTGCTGAGGTGTTATCAATGAGACGTGGCATGGAGGTGATCAGCCTGTGGCACTGCTGAGGTGTTATTAATGCAGCGTGGCATGGAGGCGATCAGTCTGTGGCACTGCTGAGGTGTTATCAATGCGGCGTGGCATGGAGGCGATCAGCCTGTGGCACTGCTCAGGTGTTATCAATGCGGCATGGCATGGAGGCGATCAGCCTGTGGCACTGCTGAGGTGTTATTAATGCGGCGTGGCATGGAGGCGATCAGCCTGTGGCACTGCTGAGCTGTTATGGAAGCCCAGGTTGCTTTGATAACTGCCTCCAGCTTGTCTGCATTCTTGGGTCTGGGGTCTCATCTTCCTCTTGACAATACCCTATAGATTCTCTATGGGGTTTAGGTTGGGCGAGTTTGCTGGACAATCAAGCGCAGTGATACTGTGGTTATTACACCAGGTATCGGAAATTTTGGCAGTGTGGGCAGGTGCCAAGTCCTGCTGGAAAATGAAATCAGCATCTCCATAAAGCTGTCAGCAGAGGGAAGCATGAAGTGCTGGGAATGTCCTGCTAGACGTTGCGCTGACTCTGGACCTGATATAACACAGTGACCAACACCAGCAGGTGACATGGCCCCAAAACCATCACTGACTGGAAACTTCTCATTGGACCGCAAGACACTTGGATTGACGCCTCTCCACTCTCCCTCCAGACTCTGGGACCGAGATTTCCAAAGAAATGCAAAATTAACTTTCATCTGGACACAGGACTGTGGACACCGAGCAGCAGACCCGTCCTTGTGAAGCCTTAGGAAACGTTTGCAGGTGTTTTGTGTTGATTCGCTGATTAGAGTGTCACACCATGAGACGACAGTCTTCAGCTTTTACCCAATATTCCAATTTTCTGAGAGACTAAATTTTGGCTTTTCATTAACTGTTCCCATAATCATCAACATTAAAAAAAATAAAATGCTGGAAATAGATCCCTCTGTGTGTAGTGAATCTATAAAATATATGAGAGACACTTTTTGAATTGAATTTCTGAAATAAATAAACTTCTTGATGATATTCAAATTCATTGAGAAGGACCTGTATATGTCATGAAGCGAGGAACGTGGACAGTGTCCTACAATATGTTACAATATCACCCTGATGTTCTCCTTAAAATGTACAACCGCCACATATGCGTTAGAAGTAAAGTAAGATCTTCTGAAACTTCTCCTTCTCCAAAGCTGTGTCTGACAATCATTGCTGACCCCTGATCCTTCTCTGGTGGTGCTTGTTATTCTTGGAGACAGCTATAAGATCAAGCCCATTCCTTCTGTGCCTGTTATATTGTCATAAGCGACGAGTTCATCACAATGAATCAAATCTCCCGTGTATTCTCCTCTATACAATTATCATGTCATTCCAATTATGCAAGAAATCAGAGCGGCTTTAATCAGAATGCATAGCCCCTGACATTGTCGATTCCATTAGGAGGACGATGCTGACGCTCTGCCATGTTTGTAAAGTAATCTACGAGCAATTGTTCACAGATCTAAGCAAAGACGTGTCAACTGCCAAGTCATACAGCGAGAAAGTCTACAACTTATCAGAACAAATTGTACAAAGTTTTACATGGAGTAGCATTCTTCATTTACAAAAGTAAAAACACTTTCTGGTATTAAAGAAGAAAATGTCTACAGAAAATAAAATGCTGCTATATATAATGTTAATTACAATCATTTCCCGACCAACATTTCCAGGTCACCAGTTGTGGACTGTATTCTTGTATATAGGAGCAGTATTATAGTAGTTATATTCTTGTATATAGGAGCAGTATTATAGTAGTTATATTCTTGTATATAGGAGCAGTATTATAGTAGTTATATTCTTGTATATAGGAGCAGTATTATAGTAGTTATATTCTTGTATATAGGGAGCAGTATTATAGTAGTTATATTCTTGTATATAGTAGCAGTATTATAGTAATGATATTCTTGTATATAGGAGCAGTATTATAGTAGTTATATTCTTGTATATAGGAGCAGTATTATAGTAGTTATATTCTTGTATATAGGGGCAGTATTATAGCAGTTATATTCTTGTATATAGGGCCAGTATTATAGTAGTTATATTCTTGTATATAGGGCAGTATTATAGTAGTTATATTCTTGTATATAGGGGCAGTATTATAGTAGTTATATTCTTGTATATAGGGGCAGTATTATAGTAGTTATATTCATGTATATAGGGGCAGTATTATAGTAGTTATATTCTTGTATATAGGAGCAGTATTATATTAGTTATATTCTTAAAAACCACAAAAAAGGCCATACTTACTAGGTAGGTGGGTGGGTGAAAACCCGTTCCCATCAGGACGCAGACGGGTCAAAGAATGCTGAAGAAGGAGTGTGCATTAAATAGTGATGGCCCCTCCCACTAGTCTTGAGGGGAGTGGCAAACTAAGTGCTCAAAGGTGTGCGATAAATGAGTGTCAGTGTAGTGCTAGGGTGTGAATGGATGGTAAAAAATAAATATGTATGTATGAAAGTGTCAGAACTGTAATAATGTAATAAAAATAAATAAATAAATAAATAAAATAAATGTGATGAATAGGGGTCAGTGCTGTGAATAGTACATGGGGTGTCAGTACTATGTGTAATACGTGGAGGGATAATGTGCTGGTCGTCAGGCATGGCGTAACTTGCCGAATAACAGCCTATTTGTAACGCCGCTAGTGTTAGCTAAAGCGGGCTGCTCTGCATTCCAAACCAAACGCCAGCACATCATGCCCTCCCAGCATATAAGACCCGGCTGCGTCCTGAAAAAAAGTGTAGTATACGTAGTAAGAAATATCCATGAAACATGGGGTATTAGTTGTTATTTTGGCCAAAATACGCAAAGCTCGCAACCCAACGTCAAGGGTCCCCAGTGCCTTGCGAGTCCCTAACCAGAACTTTACGTTCCTAATTTAAAAACACAAACAGAAAAAATGGGACATTGATATCATCAAAAACCACAAAAAAGGCCATACTTACTAGGTAGGTGGGTGGGTGAAAACCCGTTCCCATCAGGACGCAGACGGGTCAAAGAATGCTGAAGAAGGAGTGTGCATTAAATAGTGATGGCCCCTCCCACTAGTCTTGAGGGGAGTGGCAAACTAAGTGCTCAAAGGTGTGCGATAAATGAGTGTCAGTGTAGTGCTAGGGTGTGAATGGATGGTAAAAAATAAATATGTATGTATGAAAGTGTCAGAACTGTAATAATGTAATAAAAATAAATAAATAAATAAATAAAATAAATGTGATGAATAGGGGTCAGTGCTGTGAATAGTACATGGGGTGTCAGTACTATGTGTAATACGTGGAGGGATAATGTGCTGGTCGTCAGGCATCTTGTATATAGGAGCAGTATTATAGTAGTTATATTCTTGTATATAGGGGCAGTATTATAGTAGTTATATTCTTGTATATAGGGGCAGTATTATAGTAGTTATATTCCTGTATATAGGAGCAGTGTTATAGTAGTTATATTCTTGTATATAGGAGCAGTATTATAGTAGTTATATTCTTGTATATAGGGGGCAGTGTTATAGTAGTTATATTCTTGTATATAGGGGGCAGTGTTATAGTAGTTATATTCTTGTATATAGGAGCAGTATTATAGTAGTTATATTCTTGTATATAGGGGCAGTATTATAGTAGTTATATTCTTGTACATAGGGGGCAGTATTATAGTAGTTATATTCAATTATATAGGAGCAGTATTAGAGTAGTTATATTCTTGTATATAGGGGCAGTATTATAGTAGTTATATTCTTGTATATAGGGGGGCAGTATTATAGTAGTTATATTCTTGTATATAGGGAGCAGTATTATAGTAGTTATATTCTTGTATATAGGGGCAGTATTATAGTAGTTATATTCTTGTATATAGGGGGCAGTATTATAGTAGTTATATTCTTGTATATAGGGGCAGTATTATAGTAGTTATATTCTTGTATATAGGGGCAGTATTATAGTAGTTATATTCTTGTATATAGGGAGCAGTATTATAGTAGTTATATTATTGTATATAGGGGCAGTATTATAGTAGTTATATTCTTGTATATAGGGAGCAGTATTATAGTAGTTATATTCTTGTATATAGGGGCAGTATTATAGTAGTTATATTCTTGTATATAGGGAGCAGTATTATAGTAGTTATATTCTTGTATATAGGGGGCAGTATTATAGTACTTATATTATTGTATATAGGAGCAGTATTATAGTAGTTATATTCTTGTATATAGGAGCAGTATTATAGTAGTTATATTCTTGTATATAGGGGAAGTATTATAATAGTTGTATTCTTGTATATAGGGAGCAGTATTATAGTAGTTATATTCTTGTATATAGGGGCAGTATTATAGTAGTTATATTCTTGTATATAGGGGAAGTATTATAGTAGTTGTATTCTTGTATATAGGGACAGTATTATAGTAGTTATATTCTTGTATATAGGAGCAGTAATATAGTAGTTATATTCTTGTATATAGGAGCAGTATTATAGTAGTTATATTCTTGTATATAGGGAGCAGTATTATAGTAGTTATATTCTTGTATATAGGGGCAGTATTATAGTAGTTATATTCTTGTATATAGGGGAAGTATTATAGTAGTTGTATTCTTGTATATAGGGGGCAGTATTATAGTAATTATATTCATGTATATAGTGGGCAGTATTATAGTAGTTATATTCTTGTATATAGGGGGCAGTATTATAGTAGTTATATTCTTGTATATAGGGGCAGTATTATAGTAGTTATATTCTTGTATATAGGGGCAGTATTATAGTAGTTATATTCTTGTATATAGGGGCAGTATTATAGTAGTTATGTTCTTGTATATAGGGGCAGTATTATAGTAGTTATATTCTTGTATATAGGAGCAGTATTATAGTAGTTATATTCTTGTATATAGGGGCAGTATTATAGTAGTTATATTCTTGTATATAGAGGGCAGTATTATAGTATTTATATTCTTGTATATAGGGGTAGTATAAGGGTATGTTCACACGATGAGAGGCATTTACGTGTGAAAAGACAGACTGTTAACAGCTGCCTCGTTTCACACGTAAATCCTCCTCCTCGTAATTTACGAGGCGTCTGAGACGCTCTGAGACGCTCGTAAATCTTGAGCTGTGCTTCATTGAGTTCAATGAAGAACAGCTCAAATTACGTGGCAAAGAAGTGCCCTGCACTTCTTTGCCGAGGCAGTCAATTTATGCGTCGTTGTTTGACAGCTGTCAAACGACGACGCGTAAATTACAGGTCGTCTGCACAGTACGTCGGCAAACCCATTCAAATGAATGGGCAGATATTTGCCGACGTATTTTAGCCCTATTTTCAGACGTAAAACGAGGCATAATACGCCTCGTTTACGTCTGAAAATAGGTCGTGTGAACCCAGCCTTATAGTAGTTATATTCTTGTATATAGGGGCAGTATTATAGTAGTTATATTCTTGTATATAGGAGGCATTATTATAGTAGTTATATTCTTGTATATAGGGGGCAGTATTATAGTAGTTATATTCTTGTATATAGGAGAAGTATTATAGTAGTTATATTCTTGTATATAGGAGCAGTATTATAGTAGTTATATTCTTGTATAGAGGACAGTATTATAGTAGTTATATTCTTGTACATAGTGGGCAGTATTATAGTAGTTATATTCTTGTATATAGGGGGCAGTATTATAGTAGTTATATTCTTGTATATAGGGAGCAGTATTATAGTAGTTATATTATTGTATATAGGGGCAGTATTATAGTAGTTATATTCTTGTATATAGGGAGCAGTATTATAGTAGTTATATTCTTGTATATAGGGGCAGTATTATAGTAGTTATATTCTTGTATATAGGGAGCAGTATTATAGTAGTTATATTCTTGTATATAGGGGGCAGTATTATAGTACTTATATTATTGTATATAGGAGCAGTATTATAGTAGTTATATTCTTGTATATAGGAGCAGTATTATAGTAGTTATATTCTTGTATATAGGGGAAGTATTATAATAGTTGTATTCTTGTATATAGGGAGCAGTATTATAGTAGTTATATTCTTGTATATAGGGGCAGTATTATAGTAGTTATATTCTTGTATATAGGGGAAGTATTATAGTAGTTGTATTCTTGTATATAGGGACAGTATTATAGTAGTTATATTCTTGTATATAGGAGCAGTAATATAGTAGTTATATTCTTGTATATAGGAGCAGTATTATAGTAGTTATATTCTTGTATATAGGGAGCAGTATTATAGTAGTTATATTCTTGTATATAGGGGCAGTATTATAGTAGTTATATTCTTGTATATAGGGGAAGTATTATAGTAGTTGTATTCTTGTATATAGGGGGCAGTATTATAGTAATTATATTCATGTATATAGTGGGCAGTATTATAGTAGTTATATTCTTGTATATAGGGGGCAGTATTATAGTAGTTATATTCTTGTATATAGGGGCAGTATTATAGTAGTTATATTCTTGTATATAGGGGCAGTATTATAGTAGTTATATTCTTGTATATAGGGGCAGTATTATAGTAGTTATGTTCTTGTATATAGGGGCAGTATTATAGTAGTTATATTCTTGTATATAGGAGCAGTATTATAGTAGTTATATTCTTGTATATAGGGGCAGTATTATAGTAGTTATATTCTTGTATATAGAGGGCAGTATTATAGTATTTATATTCTTGTATATAGGGGTAGTATAAGGGTATGTTCACACGATGAGAGGCATTTACGTGTGAAAAGACAGACTGTTAACAGCTGCCTCGTTTCACACGTAAATCCTCCTCCTCGTAATTTACGAGGCGTCTGAGACGCTCTGAGACGCTCGTAAATCTTGAGCTGTGCTTCATTGAGTTCAATGAAGAACAGCTCAAATTACGTGGCAAAGAAGTGCCCTGCACTTCTTTGCCGAGGCAGTCAATTTATGCGTCGTTGTTTGACAGCTGTCAAACGACGACGCGTAAATTACAGGTCGTCTGCACAGTACGTCGGCAAACCCATTCAAATGAATGGGCAGATATTTGCCGACGTATTTTAGCCCTATTTTCAGACGTAAAACGAGGCATAATACGCCTCGTTTACGTCTGAAAATAGGTCGTGTGAACCCAGCCTTATAGTAGTTATATTCTTGTATATAGGGGCAGTATTATAGTAGTTATATTCTTGTATATAGGAGGCATTATTATAGTAGTTATATTCTTGTATATAGGGGGCAGTATTATAGTAGTTATATTCTTGTATATAGGAGAAGTATTATAGTAGTTATATTCTTGTATATAGGAGCAGTATTATAGTAGTTATATTCTTGTATAGAGGACAGTATTATAGTAGTTATATTCTTGTACATAGTGGGCAGTATTATAGTAGTTATATTCTTGTATATAGGGGGCAGTATTATAGTAGTTATATTCTTGTATATAGGAGCAGTATTATAGTAGTTATATTCTTGTATATAGGAGGCAGTATTATAGTAGTTATAGTCTTGTATATAGGGGCAGTATTATAGTAGTTATAGTCTTGTATATAGGGGGCAGTATTATAGTAGTTATATTCTTGTATATAGGGGGCAGTATTATAGTAGTTATATTCTTGTATATAGGGGGCAGTATTATAGTAGTTATATTCTTGTATATAAGAGCAGTATTATAGTAGTTATATTCTTGTATATAGAGGGCAGTATTATAGTAGTTATATTCTTGTATATAGGAGGCAGTATTATAGTAGTTATATTCTTGTATAAAGAGGGCAGTATTATAGTAGTTATATTCTTGTATATAGGGGGCAGTGTTATAGTAGTTATATTCTTGTATATAGGAGCAGTATTATAGTAGTTATATTCTTGTATATAGGGGCAGTATTATAGTAGCTATATTCTTGTATATAGGGGCCGTTTTATAATAGTTACAGTCGTGTACCTAAGTAATAGATTATAGTCACTAGGTTTGAATGATATTTTATTTTTATTTTTTTAAACCTAATTTTAGGAATTTCTTGCAGAAAAGTAGATAGTGCTAAAGTTAACAAACTTCTTTAATAAACATACATATATCTATTTTACATACTTGCTCCTCTATAGTATTCTAGTACTTTGCAGTATCCTTTTATCCCATCACACATTTAAAGGAGATTTCAGTCTCTGATCATTGACGTATGACTAGTGAGTTTAGGACTGTCTGGGGCCGGATCAGCATTTCTAGAAATGATCGTCTATTTTCTTCACATTTACAGCTTAGACACAAAATACCCGTGCAGAAACCCATTCTGTTTTTATTGCTTGGCAGTGTCAACTCTTTCCACTCTGCACCAGCTATTAATCATATTAATTAAATATCTGTTATTGAGGCGCACTGTGGATTATGTGAGAGCGCTTGGCATGTAAAACAATGATAATTATGCTGATTTCTACTTTCTATAAGCAATGAGTGATTTATTTTACATTTCTGAGCTGTTGATTGTGGAAAAGTTTTAGCCGAGCACACAATGACATTTTTTTTCTAATAAAATGTTTCGAGAATTAAAAATTGTTTATGTCAAAAATTAATAATTCTCAGAAATGAATGATTATCTGAAATGAATTATAAAGGCTGATATCATACTATATATTACAATTAACCTTTATTTAATTGTCCAAGATGTACAGCGAGGATGAAGGGCAAAATAGCAATATCAAAATGGCGAGTCCATCGCATTGGACTGTGATCATCCACCACCACCAATCCCATAACTCTCATGTGTACTCTCTATCAGCCATCTATAGAGTAAGGCAGGAGGGGTCCAAATATAAGTGGTGGATGAGTAACCCATTGAGGGACTTATCTATCCAGTAGCCAATGAGGAATGCATTTATCTTCTGACTGGCTCTAATACAATGAAGAGCGCAACAGACATACTTTTCCACCCTATCCCAAATACTCCTGATGGGGTAGTGACCTGAGATCAATCTGAGCCACTAAGGCAAAGTCATCTCATAACCTTGTGACTAAAACCAGCCCAAAATTACTTAACCATTCACTTTTATTGGCTTGTTGGTGATCGGATAGATGGTATCTCTAAAGGCATGAAACAGGTCAGCTACAATGTTTTGCTAGCCTACGATGACCAGACATCATCTAGATCAGTGGTCTCTAACCTGAGACTCTGTAGGCTGTCAGAGCCTGCTGGGAGTTGTAGTTTTGCAGCAGCTGGTTGGTGACCAATGATCTATATAACATCAGGAAACATAATAAATGGTAGGAGAACATTTCCCATGCCAGTCCAAAATCTCAAACATCTGGAAATGTTCACACTGTGCAAGATGTGACCATGGACTTATCAGACCAGATAATACATTTTTGGCACTTATCTGGCCATCCACTGGAGATTTCGGTCCATTTAAGACCATTTTGTGCCAACGTTTGCACTCTTCTCGTCACACGAATGAGCCTGAGAGATGCCGACCAAAGATAGGTATGTGGAAAGGTTGATCTGCTATGTTGGATTTTTTCGGTCGTTGTCAGGTGCAGTCTTGTAAAGTTGTTCATGTCAAAAGACAAATCTGCGTCCCCTCAATAGAAGCCCAGGCCAGGCCACAGATCAGGGAAGAGATTGAATGGCTTTTTGTCATTTTAGCTTAACCTTCACAGATTAACCGTGAACTACAATCATTCAGAAAATAGCCGTCTGAAATCACTAATGTACGGCCGGATTTAGTGGCTCGCGGCTGCTGTTTATGTGTGAGGTGGGCAGTATGGTGGCTCAATGGTTAGCAGTGCAGTGGTTAGCATTGTTGGGTTCAACTCCAACCAAGGGAGATGTTTGCATGAGTTTCCTACCACATTTCAAAAATATACAGATAGGGTCCCCATTGAGGACAACTTCTGAACAGCACTGTGGAATATGCTGGCCCTATATAAGTAACATATATATGTTTAGCTCAAGAAGCCCATACACTGGAGTCATTGACAGTTTCTCATTGGTCTGTGGAGGTCAAGATGCAAAATTTTAGCCTGCTGAGTGCCCCCGATAATGTCCAAAAAACTCCAATGTGGCAGATCAATTATCACAGATATCTGCCTTTGGTTGGTGTCTCTCCCATTCTTTTGTGTCATAATAAGGTGCCAACATTCAGCACAAAATTGTCTACAGTCACCTAAAATACCCAACGTATGGTGGACTTGATGGTTTTTTCTTTTATTGTCCATCCATGCCAAAAAAAAAACGGCTTTATTTGCAGCCAGCTGGTGAAATGATTCTTGTCTATCTTCTCTGCCCTTCTCCACAACAAGCCATTGCTGCCCATTATAACTTAACTGCATGATTTTTTTGTATATGACACTATTTTGTTACTTTCTTACAACAGTTGAGTGTGAGAAATGTTGAACATTTGCACTTTTTGCTTTGACTAGAACCTGCTAACTGAACATCTCCATAATTCTAGATGTAAAGTCAATTGGGTTACATATTTTTGGTCATTAAAGCAAACATGTCAGTCATTATTTTGGTCGCTGAACGGTCAGGCATTTTCCTAGCTTAGAAACAATGGAAAGTAATGGGAAGAAGCTGAGAAAGAACAAGTAGAGGCAGCTATTTTTGTTTTTGCTTATATATCACCCACATATAGATTGTCATCAATAGGTCTCACAATCAAATGTATTCATCTCGGGCACACTAAGGTAAATTTCATAGGAAGCCAATTCACCTATTAAGATGTTTTTGGAGTTTAGGAGGAAACCACAGAACTTGGGGCAAATCCAAGTGAACACGGGAGAACATACAAACTCCATGAAGATATTGCCCTTGGTTGGATTGAAATCCAGGACCCCCAGTGCTGCAAGGCGACAGTCCCAGCTGGCGTACTGCCCATGTAAAAGAAGGTGTGCAAAAAAAGGCCAACGAGGCCAACTTCAACCCAAAATAATTTTCATAGTCCAAAATTTTTGCGACAAATTTTTACAATTTTTTGGCCCCGAATAGTGATTTCGTAAATGAGTTTTCCTTGTGTTGGTTTAGAGAATTTGTGCATGCTGTGGGTGTCACTGGTGGAAATGTCTAATACAAATAGGATATCTTGAGGTTAAGCACGGCAGTGACCTCCCTTGCTGTTTTCATTATAACTTCTGAACATTCAGCAAATTGAACATTTGCTTAAACCTCTCTTAACACGTAAGTTTGCTGCTCTGGAGAAATGAAGTTGATATCTAGTTACTTAATGGGGTATTAGCTGAAGGCAGATTATCATTGTGCTACCTAATAGTCTCTCCGGAGGCTTCGGAGACGAGTGCGGATCACACGCACAATCTCTTAGTTCTCTAAATATATTTACAGGGCTGGGAAAGTTAATGAAGTCTGTTTACAGGCAAAGGTTATGGCAGAGGTCGCCTGCAATTTCAAAGCATGGATACTTGTAATATTCTGGGCACAGATTAACCTTACAAGATCTTATTGCACAGTATCTGAAGTTGAGGTGAAGGAACAATGACATTGACCGACACTGGAGCCAAACTGCTGTCATTTCTGGCCAATTCACATAGGGCAAGTCTAGATGGCAGGACTTGCAAAAATTCTGGGCAAGCTGCCACCATTTCACAAGAGACAAGGATGAATCTATCCAGTCTTACCACTTTAATGACTGCAGAAGCCGAGCTGTAATTAATTGCAGATATAACTGTACTGTATCAGTAGGGTAAAGATATAATAGGAGAGGAACAACTGCAAACCGTCATTGATAATGAAGGCGTTAATTAGTTCCCATCCCCCCCACTCATTGGCCGTTCAGGGTAATATCATTTAGGGTGTCGTAAAATTTTGAAAATACAATAAAAGTTGGTTTGAATAAGTTGCAGAGGTTAGTCTACCGGAAGCTGAATGCTGTGTGAGCAATTTCTCAGCAAATTACTAGTCATAAAAATATTACTAATCCTAAAAGATAATCATTGGAGCACACATAGGAGCCCCATATAAGTACAAAGCAACGCGGTCTTCTCATCGCTCGTGTTGGTCATGTCCAAGAATATCAGCCATTGAACAGAGTCATTTCCAGTACATTTAATGGGAATTAGTGATGTCAATGACGCACGTGTTGCCTCAACTTTACTGCTATTATATGGTAACACATGCAATGACTGGTCAGTTGCGTTGGAAATTGAATAATTATGTATATATATATATATCGAAAATATCAAAAAGTCATATTCTCAAGTATGGCAGGACAGAGACAAGTTGCAATGGAATTTTCCCTGTTGGCTCTATAGTATGAAGCATAGAGACCTCTTAGTCAATGGGTTCCAATAAAGTGTGATTGATGGGGGTCCGCCTGCTGAAATGCATGGTGGGGAATCAAAGTTCTAGAGCTGACATTTCTGAAAAGCTCAACCAAGAAAGCGCACACATCATATTGACAGTTTTTCCACATTGTATAATGTACTGGAAAACTGACTCTTCTTATAAGGGTTCAGCAAGAAGGTAGGGAAACTTAAAGTCTGTGTGAACCTTTGTCAAGAAAAAAAAAAACCATTGGATATGTCTCTATATATCTGGAGAGGTTTAGCTTCCACTATGTGGTTGTATGAGTTCTGTTTTTCTCCTTTTAATTTTCTAAATCTGCTTCGCATGACACGGTTGCTTATGGAGCTGCAGGTTCAGAGTTTAGTAGGCGTTCTCTGTGAAGCTGTTGTCTCTCTCCACCTTGCTTTTTCCAGTGATCTAGCCTGTGTACGTAGGTATCATCCGCCATCCCTCTCACACTGACAGGGCTGTACATTTTATTATTTCTGGGGGAAAACTTCTCAGGTATATATTGTCAGCTGTATGTGTATAACACTGTCTATAGAGGTCTCTACAGTGCTCCAGACATGGGCAGACATACTATATGTGAAACCAGTGCCACTGCACAAGGGTTTAGTAAGTAAGGAGGCCCATTGCCACCTTAAAAGCAACTAGCAGCTTTATAGAGTCCATTAGTTTGCATGTACAGACCTGAGCTAATGAAGTTTATATCTCAATATTAGTAGTGGGTTGTTGGAGAGACATAAGGAGGTGCTCTATAGCCCCTTTACTGTTCTAGCACAAGGGCCCCCTGCTGTCTATCCTCCCCGGGCTCAAGAGGAACCAGAGAAGTTAAGCATGTTTAGACCAGTGGCATAGCTATAAGGGTCACAACAGGGCGCCTATTGGCACACAGTGCTGACCACGTTGGTCCTGGTTCCAACTGTATCTGCGTCCTCAGGACACATACAGTTGAATTCAATGCTGGAGCAAGGAGCTGATGGCAGCTATAGGGGCAGCTCTGGGGGCAGCTATGGGGAGCATTATACTGTGTGGGGGCATTATACTGTGTGGGGCAGCTATGGGGGCATTATACTGTGTGGGGCAGCTATGGGGGGCATTATACTGTGTGGGGGCATTATACTGTGTGGGGCAGCTATGGAGGGCATTATACTGTGTGGGGGCAGCTATGGAGGGCATTATACTGTGTGGGGCAGCCATGGGGAGCATTATACTGTGTGGGGGCAGCTATGGGGGGTATTATACTGTGGGGGGCAGCTATGGAGGGCATTATACTGTGTGGGGGCAGTTATGGAGGGCATTATACTGTATGGGGGAAGCTATGGGGGGTATTATACTGTAAGGGGCAGCTATGGAGGGCATTATACTGTGTGGGGGCAGTTATGGAGGGCATTATACTGTGTGGGGGAAGCTATGGGGGGTATTATACTGTGGGGGGCAGCTATGGGAAGCATTATACTGTGTGGGGCAGCTATGGGGAGCATTATACTGTGTGGGGCAGCTATGGGGGGTATTATACTGTGGGGGGCAGTTGGGCAAGGTGGCTGGGCATTGGCCCTCACAGCGGTCTGGTGGTGTTGGGGAGGGGTAGGGGGTCCAAGCTGAATTCTTGCACGAGCCTTTAGCTACACCCCATGTTTAGACTACACATAGGATTTGTTTGCAGTCTGTAACCATGTAGCAGCAGCTACATCAATCTACCGCATAGGAGCTGTATACACAAAGAAGAAAAAAAAAAGTGTATTGGTGCACATAACCTTTAAGGCAATGTTCCCTGGCAAAATATACTGAAACCTTCAAAAGGAGGAAAACTTTTTTTATGGTGTTATTTACATGGAAACCTTGAAAGTCAATGTCTAGCTCTACAAAGGAAATTAACTCAGATATCAGATAAGTAAAGAAACCTCTACCGACAGATCTGACTCCGTTTTTCGTTCATCATCAGCACATATCTGGTTAACTATGTGAGAAGATATTAATATAGTCTCTCTGGAATAGTAACTTGTCTAAGAGACAATACGCAGGACATTCTAATATTTCAAAAATGTAATTAGATTCCTGCTCTGTGCTGATGAGTTCAAAAAGACCGACACAGGTCTGTCCACATCATATACAAGTTCTTAGACTTCTGGAGCACTGAGCCAGGTAAATTACATTTTACAGGTTGTTTTCTCCTTTTTGAAAGAAACATATAAAAAATTATAGTAAAATCCCTTTCCATATAATCTGAACAGAACTTATGTTTAGGAACTTTACGAATGGGCCCAGGCATCTCTCTGTTTTAATTGATTTTGTCAGGGATCATTACCATGTATATTTTTTGCAAAAATATTATTCTTACATATATATGTATGTATATACCAGTATATTACACAAAGAACTGGAATGTAACAAAATGGACCATGTATCAGGGGCACGCCTATGGAGACACCGCCCCTGGAATGCAAGAGGAGTGTACAGAAGAACTCACAGCTGAGGAGCCAATGGGGCTTAAGCACGTCCCACATCTCTAGGGAGGGAACTTGTGTTTCTTTCTTTGTTCAATAAAAAGTTTAGTTCTTACTTCCTACTTGACTGAGGGAGGATGTATACCAACTTGTCTCCTGGTATATTTTCTCCATGCATGCCCTCAGATTCCAATTTACGGAGGTGGTTATTCGGTGTGAAATAACAGGGAAAAGGACGTTTACCCTGACAATTTCAGTAGTATTTTTGTGTTTCAATAAAAAAAGCTAACTAGTACGAATTCCTCTCTGCAATCTTAGGGCATGACCACACATGGCGGAATTCCTCCGCAACTGTCCGCATCAATGCCGCACCTAATCCGGGTTGCGGATTACGGCTGCGGATCTGCACAAAATGTGCAGAAAATTGATGCGGACTAGCTGCTGCGGACTGCGGGAAAAGTGCTTCCCTTCTCCCTATCAGTGCAGGATAGAGAGAAGGGACAGCACTTTCCCTAGTGATAGTAAAAGAAATTCATACTTACCGCCCGTTGTCTTTATGACGCGTCCCTCCTTCGGCATCCAGCCCGACCTCCCTGGATGACGCGGCAGTCCATGTGACCGCTGCAGCCTGTGCTTGGCCTGTGATTGGCTGCAGCCGTCACTTACACTGAAACGTCATCCTGGGAGGCCGGACTGGAGACAGAAGCAGGGAGTTCTCGGTAAGTACGAACTTCATTTTTTTTTACAGATACATGTATATTGGGATCGGTAGTCACTGTCCCGGGTGCAGAAACAGTTACTGCCGATCGCTTAACTCTTTCAGCACCCTGGACAGTGACTATTTACTGACGTCTCCTAGCAACGCTCCCGTCATTACGGGAGCCCCATTGACTTCCTCAGTCTGGCTGTAGACCTAGAAATACATAGGTCCAGCCAGAATGAAGAAATGTCAAGTTAAAAAAGCAAGACGCATCCGCAGCACACATAACATGTGCATGACAGCTGCGGACTTCATTGCGGAACTTTGAATCTCCATTGAAGTCAATGGAGAAATTCCGCCATGAGTCCGCCACTGCTCCGCAACAGACAGAGCATGCTGCGGACACCAAATTCCGCTCCGCAGCCTATGCTCCGCAGCGGAATTGTACGCATCGTGTAAACGAACACTGCTAAATTAAAGTGAAAGTCAATGGAGAAACGGCTCCGCTGCGGAATAACGCTGCGGAGTGTCCGCAGCGGAATTTAAGTGAAATTCCGCCATGTGTGAACCCGCCCTTAATCTAGTATATGCTGACAAGTCTCCACTGACATATACAAGCTCCTGGTTCATTGCGTTGGTGAAAGGTTAATCACATTGCAAAATAGATTTCAGGATCAGCTTAAAATATTTCTTAGGGGATTGTGAATATGATTCCAATATTTCGACATCAAAGCTAGGTAATCAAACAACTAGATACATGGCAGTTCTTGCTGTATTACACAGATCTATTAATATATAGTACTAAAAAAAAAAACTCCAACTGCCCCCACTTCACCAAAAAAGGTGTAGACAAGGTTCAGAGACTATAATAGAATAAGTAAATATTACTCACTTCCTGAAGGGAACCCTTATCGTAAGTGAGAGTTTACAAAACTTGTTTGGTTTAGGTGATCCTTTTTTATGTACTTTCTATAAATTATTAAAATATTAAAGGAAAATATAATACTGCTTTCTACGGACAAGGATAAAATGCTAAAATACTTTACCTAATAAATAATAATCTAAAAGGTATAAGGCCATGATCGGATGTGGCAGAATTTTTCCGCTGAAAGTGTTGCTGCAGAGTCTTTGCGAATTTGCAGCAACATTTTCATATTTGACAGGTAATTCAGACCTGGGGATATCACCACGGACTTGCAATGCAAATGCTGAGATCTGCAGTGAAATTCTGCTTCTTCTCCGCAAAGTCATGATCATGCTGCAGAGGGAAAAACCTTACCGCAGCCTAAATTACGCACAGTTATTGTCCGCAACGTCTGAACTAAGTTTTCTAAAAATGTATAGAAACAAATGTAAAACACGGCTGCTGCAGAATTCCTCTGCGGACTGTCCACCACATCTGAATGTGCCCTAATACTGCCCCTAACTACAAGAATATAACTACTATAATACTGCTCCTATATACAAGAATATAACTACTATAATACTGCCCCTATATACAAGAATATAACTACTATAATACTGCCCCTATATACAAGAATATAACTACTATAATACTGCCCCCTGTATACAAGAATATAACTACTATAATACTGCCTCTATATACAAGAATATAACTACTATAATACTGCTCCTATATACAAGACTATAACTACTATAATACTGCTCCTATATACAAGAATATAACTACTATAATACTGCCCCTATATACAAGAATATAACTACTATAATACTGCCCCTATATACAAGAATATAACTACTATAATACTGCCCCTATATACAAGAATATAACTACTATAATACTGCCCCCTGTATACAAGAATATAACTACTATAATACTGCCTCTATATACAAGAATATAACTACTATAATACTGCTCCTATATACAAGACTATAACTACTATAATACTGCTCCTATATACAAGAATATAACTACTATAATACTGCCCCTATATACAAGAATATAACTACTATAATACTGCCCCTATATACAAGAATATAACTACTATAATACTGCCCCTATATACAAGAATATAACTACTATAATACTGCCCCCTGTATACAAGAATATAACTACTATAATACTGCCTCTATATACAAGAATATAACTACTATAATACTGCTCCTATATACAAGACTATAACTACTATAATACTGCTCCTATATACAAGAATATAACTACTATAATACTGCCTTCTATATACAAGAATATAACTACTATAATACTGCTCCTATATACAAGAATATAACTACTATGATACTGCCCCTATATAAAAGAATATAACTACTATAATACTGCCTCCTATATACAAGAATATAACTACTATAATACTGCTCCCAATATACAAGAATGTAACTACTATAATACTGCCCCTATATACAAGATTATAACTACTATAATACTGCCCCTATATACAAGAATATAATTACTATAATACTGCCCCCTATATACAAGAATATAACTACTATAATACTGCCCCCTATTTACAAGAATATAACTCCTATAATGCTGCTCCAATATACAAGAATGTAACTACTATAATACTGCCCCCTATATACAAGAATATAACTACTATAATACTGCTCCTATATACAAGAATATAACTACTATGATACTGCCCCTATATAAAAGAATATAACTACTATAATACTGCCTCCTATATACAAGAATATAACTACTATAATACTGCCCCTATATACAAGAATATAACTACTATAAGACTGCTCCTATATACAAGAATATAACTACTATAATACTGCCCCTATATACAAGAATATAACTACTATAATACTGCCCCTATATAACTGAATATAACTACTATACTACTGTCCCTATATACAAGAATATAACTACTATAATACTGCCTCCTATATACAAGAATATAACTACTATAATACTGCCCCTATATACAAGAATATATCTACTATAATACTGCTCCTATATACAAGAATATAACTACTATAATACTGCCTCCTATATACAAGAATATAACTACTATAATACTGCCCCTATATACAAGAATATAACTACTATAATACAGCCCCTTTATACAAGAATATAACTACTATAATACTGCCTCTATATACAAGAATATAACTACTATAATACTGCTCCTATATAAAAGACTATAACTACTATAATACTGCTCCTATATACAAGAATATAACTACTATAATACTGCCTTCTATATACAAGAATATAACTACTATAATACTGCTCCTATATACAAGAATATAACTACTATAATACTGCCTTCTATATACAAGAATATAACTACTATAATACTGCTCCCAATATACAAGAATGTAACTACTATAATACTGCCCCTATATACAAGATTATAACTACTATAATACTGCCCCTATATACAAGAATATAATTACTATAATACTGCCCCCTATATACAAGAATATAACTACTATAATACTGCCCCCTATTTACAAGAATATAACTCCTATAATGCTGCTCCAATATACAAGAATGTAACTACTATAATACTGCCCCCTATATACAAGAATATAACTACTATAATACTGCTCCTATATACAAGAATATAACTACTATGATACTGCCCCTATATAAAAGAATATAACTACTATAATACTGCCTCCTATATACAAGAATATAACTACTATAATACTGCCCCTATATACAAGAATATAACTACTATAAGACTGCTCCTATATACAAGAATATAACTACTATAATACTGCCCCTATATACAAGAATATAACTACTATAATACTGCCCCTATATAACTGAATATAACTACTATACTACTGTCCCTATATACAAGAATATAACTACTATAATACTGCCTCCTATATACAAGAATATAACTAGTATAATACTGCCCCTATATACAAGAATATATCTACTATAATACTGCTCCTATATACAAGAATAAAACTACTATAATACTGCCCCTATATACAAAAATATAACTACTATAATACTGCCCCTATCTAACTGAATATAACTACTATACTACTGCCCCTATATACAAGAATATAACTACTATAATACTGCCTCCTATATACAAGAATATAACTACTATAATACTGCCCCTATATACAAGAATATAACTACTATAATACAGCCCCTTTATACAAGAATATAACTACTATAATACTGCTCCTATATACAAGAATATAACTACTATAATACTGCCCCTATATACAAGATTATATATACTATAAGGGCATGCCCCACGTGGTGGATTTCCTCCGCAACTGTCCGCATCAATGCCGCACCTAATCCGGGTTGCGGATTAAGGCTGCGGATCTGCCCAAAATGTGCAGTAAATTGATGCGGACTAGCTGCTGCGGACTGCGGAAAAAGTGCTTCCCTTCTCTCTATCAGTGCAGGATAGAGAGAAGGGACAGCACTTTCCCTAGTGAAAGTAAACGAATTTCATACTTACCGGCCGTTGTCTTGGTGACGCGTCCCTCTTTCGGCATCCAGCCCTACCTCCCTGGATGACGCGGCAGTCCATGTGACCGCTGCAGCCTGTGATTGGCTGCAGCCGTCACTTAGACTGAAACGTCATCCTGGGAAGCTGGACTGGAGACAGAAGTAGGGAGTTCTCGGTAAGTATGAACTTCTATTTTTTTACAGGTTGCTGTATATTGGGATCGGTAGTCACTGTCCAGGGTGCAGAAACAGTTACTGCCGATCACTTAACTCTTTCAGCACCCTGGACAGTGACTATTTACTGACGTCTCCTAGCAACGCTCCCGTAATTCCGGGAGCCCCATTGACTTTCTCAGTCTGGCTGTAGACCTAGAAATACATAGGTCCAGCCAGAATGAAGAAATGTCATGTTAAAAAAGCAAGACGCATCCGCAGCACACATAACATGTGCATGACAGCTGCGGACTTCATTGCGGAATTTAGAATCTCCATTGAAGTCAATGGAGAAATTCCGCCATGAGTCCGCAACCAGTTCGCCACTGCTCCGCAACAGACAGAGCATGCTGCGGACACCAAATTCCGCTCCGCAGCCTATGCTCCGCAGCGGAATTTTACGCATCGTCTAAACGAACACTTCTAAATTTAAGTGGAAGTCAATGGAGAAAAGGCTCCGCTGCGGATTAACGCTGCGGAGTGTCCGCAGCGGAATTCAAGTGAAATTCCACCACGTGTGAACCCAGCCTAATACTGCTCCTATATACAAGAATATAACAACTATAATACTGTCCCCTATATACAAGAATATAACTACTATAATACTGCTCCTATATACAAGAATATAACTACTATAATACTGCCCCTATATACAAGATTATATATACTATAATACTGCTCCTATATACAAGAATATAACTACTATAATACTGCCCCTATATACAAGAATATAACTACTATAAGACTGCTCCTATATACAAGAATATAACTACTATAATACTGCCCCTATATACAAGAATATAACTACTGTAATACTGTCCCTATATACAAGAATATAACTGCTATAATACTGCTCCCTATATACAAGAATATAACTACTATAATACTGCCTCCTATATACAAGAATATAACTACTATAAGGGCGGGTTCACACATGGCGGAATTCCACTTAAATTCCGCTGCGGACACTCCGCAGCGTTAATCCGCAGCGGAGCCGTTTCTCCATTGACTTTCACTTTAATTTAGCAGTGTTCGTTTACACGATGCGTACAATTCCGCTGCGGAGCATAGGCTGCGGAGCGGAATTTGGTGTCCGCAGCATGCTCTGTCTGTTGCGGAGCAGTGGCGGACTCATGGCGGAATTTCTCCATTGACTTCAATGGAGATTCTAAGTTCCGCAATGAAGTCCGCAGCTGTCATGCACATGTCATGTGTGCTGCGGATGCGTCTTGCTTTTTTAACTTGACATTTCTTCATTCTGGCTGGACCTAGGTATTTCTAGGTCTACAGCCAGACTGAGGAAGTCAATGGGGCTCCCGTAATGACGGGAGCGTTGCTAGGAGACGTCTGTAAATAGTCACTGTCCAGGGTGCTGAAAGAGTTAAGCGATCGGCAGTAACTGTTTCTGCACCCGGGACAGTGACTACCGATCCCAATATACATGTATCTGTAAAAAAAACATATAAGTTCATACTTACCGAGAACTCCCTGCGTCTGTCTCCAGTCCGGCCTCCCAGGATGACGTTTCAGTGTAAGTGACGGCTGCAGCCAATCACAGGCCAAGCACAGGCTGCAGCGGTCACATGGACTGGCGCGTCATCCAGGGAGGTCGGGCTGGATGCCGAAAGAGGGACGCGTCACCAAGACAACGGCCGGTAAGTATGAAAATCGTTTACTTTCACTAGGGAAAGTGCTGTCCCTTCTCTCTATCCTGCACTGATAGGGAGAAGGGAAGCACTTTTCCCGCAGTCTGCAGCAGCTAGTCCGCATCAATGTACTGCACATTTTGTGCAGATCCGCTGCAGAATCTGCAACGCAGATTCTGTGCGGCATCGATGCGGACAGTTGCGGAGGAATTCCGCCATGTGTGGTCATGCCCTTATACTGCTCCTATATACAGGAATATAACTACTATAATACTGCCCCCTATATACAAGAATATAACTACTATAATACTGTCCCCTATATACAAGAATAGAACTACTATAATACTGCCCCTATTTACAAGAATATAACTACTATAATACTGCTCCAATATACAAGAATATAACTACTATAATACTGCCCCTATATACAAGAATATAACTACTATAATACTGCCCCTATATACAAGAATATAACTACTATGATACTGCCCCTATATAAAAGAATATAACGACTATAATACTGCCTCCTATATACAAGAATATAACTACTATAATACTGCCCCTATATACAAGAATATAACTGCTATAATACTGCCCCCTATATACAAGAATATAACTACTATAATACTGGCTCCTATTTACAAGAATATAACTACTATAATACTGCCCCTATATACAAGAATATATCTACTATAATACTGCTCCTATATACAAGAATATAACTACTATAATACTGCCTCTATATACAAGAATATAACTACTATAATACTGCTCCTATATACAAGACTATAACTACTATAATACTGCTCCTATATACAAGAATATAACTACTATAATACTGCCTTCTATATACAAGAATATAACTACTATAATACTGCTCCTATATACAAGAATATAACTACTATGATACTGCCCCTATATAAAAGAATATAACTACTATAATACTGCCTCCTATATACAAGAATATAACTACTATAATACTGCTCCCAATATACAAGAATGTAACTACTATAATACTGCCCCTATATACAAGATTATAACTACTATAATACTGCCCCTATATACAAGAATATAATTACTATAATACTGCCCCCTATATACAAGAATATAACTACTATAATACTGCCCCCTATTTACAAGAATATAACTCCTATAATGCTGCTCCAATATACAAGAATGTAACTACTATAATACTGCCCCCTATATACAAGAATATAACTACTATAATACTGCTCCTATATACAAGAATATAACTACTATGATACTGCCCCTATATAAAAGAATATAACTACTATAATACTGCCTCCTATATACAAGAATATAACTACTATAATACTGCCCCTATATACAAGAATATAACTACTATAAGACTGCTCCTATATACAAGAATATAACTACTATAATACTGCCCCTATATACAAGAATATAACTACTATAATACTGCCCCTATATAACTGAATATAACTACTATACTACTGTCCCTATATACAAGAATATAACTACTATAATACTGCCTCCTATATACAAGAATATAACTAGTATAATACTGCCCCTATATACAAGAATATATCTACTATAATACTGCTCCTATATACAAGAATATAACTACTATAATACTGCCCCTATATACAAAAATATAACTACTATAATACTGCCCCTATATAACTAAATATAACTACTATACTACTGCCCCTATATACAAGAATATAACTACTATAATACTGCCTCCTATATACAAGAATATAACTACTATAATACTGCCCCTATATACAAGAATATAACTACTATAATACAGCCCCTTTATACAAGAATATAACTACTATAATACTGCTCCTATATACAAGAATATAACTACTATAACACAGCCCCTTTATACAAGAATATAACTACTATAATACTGCTCCTATATACAAGAATATAACTACTATAATACTGTCCCCTATATACAAGAATATAACTACTATAATACTGCTCCTATATACAAGAATATAACTACTATAATACTGCCCCTATATACAAGATTATATATACTATAAGGGCATGCCCCACGTGGTGGATTTCCTCCGCAACTGTCCGCATCAATGCCGCACCTAATCCGGGTTGCGGATTAAGGCTGCGGATCTGCCCAAAATGTGCAGTAAATTGATGCGGACTAGCTGCTGCGGACTGCGGAAAAAGTGCTTCCCTTCTCTCTATCAGTGCAGGATAGAGAGAAGGGACAGCACTTTCCCTAGTGAAAGTAAACGAATTTCATACTTACCGGCCGTTGTCTTGGTGACGCGTCCCTCTTTCGGCATCCAGCCCTACCTCCCTGGATGACGCGGCAGTCCATGTGACCGCTGCAGCCTGTGATTGGCTGCAGCCGTCACTTAGACTGAAACGTCATCCTGGGAAGCTGGACTGGAGACAGAAGTAGGGAGTTCTCGGTAAGTATGAACTTCTATTTTTTTACAGGTTGCTGTATATTGGGATCGGTAGTCACTATCCAGGGTGCAGAAACAGTTACTGCCGAACGCTAAACTCTTTCAGCACCCTGGACAGTGACTATTTACTGACGTCTCCTAGCAACGCTCCCGTGATTCCGGGAGCCCCATTGACTTTCTCAGTCTGGCTGTAGACCTAGAAATACATAGGTCCAGCCAGAATGAAGAAATGTCATGTTAAAAAAGCAAGACGCATCCGCAGCACACATAACATGTGCATGACAGCTGCGGACTTCATTGCGGAATTTAGAATCTCCATTGAAGTCAATGGAGAAATTCCGCCATGAGTCCGCAACCAGTCCGCCACTGCTCCGCAACAGACAGAGCATGCTGCGGACACCAAATTCCGCTCCGCAGCCTATGCTCCGCAGCGGAATTTTACGCATCGTCTAAACGAACACTTCTAAATTTAAGTGGAAGTCAATGGAGAAACGGCTCCGCTGCGGATTAACGCTGCGGAGTGTCCGCAGCGGAATTCAAGTGAAATTCCACCACGTGTGAACCCAGCCTAATACTGCTCCTATATACAAGAATATAACTACTATAATACTGTCCCCTATATACAAGAATATAACTACTATAATACTGCTCCTATATACAAGAATATAACTACTATAATACTGCCCCTATATACAAGAATATATCTACTATAATACTGCTCCTATATACAAGAATATAACTACTATAATACTGCCCCTATATACAAAAATATAACTACTATAATACTGCCCCTATATAACTGAATATAACTACTATACTACTGCCCCTATATACAAGAATATAACTACTATAATACTGCCTCCTATATACAAGAATATAACTACTATAATACTGCCCCTATATACAAGAATATATCTACTATAATACTGCTCCTATATACAAGAATATAACTACTATAATACAGCCCCTTTATACAAGAATATAACTACTATAATACTGCTCCTATATACAAGAATATAACTACTATAATACTGTCCCCTATATACAAGAATATAACTACTATAATACTGCTCCTATATACAAGAATATAACTACTATAATACTGCCCCTATATACAAGATTATATATACTATAAGGGCATGCCCCCACGTGGCGGATTTCCTCCGCAACTGTCCGCATCAATGCCGCACCTAATCCGGGTTGCGGATTAAGGCTGCGGATCTGCCCAAAATGTGCAGTAAATTGATGCGGACTAGCTGCTGCGGACTGCGGAATAAGTGCTTCCCTTCTCTCTATCAGTGCAGGATAGAGAGAAGGGACAGCACTTTCCCTAGTGAAAGTAAACGCATTTCATACTTACCGGCCGTTGTCTTGGTGACGCGTCCCTCTTTCGGCATCCAGCCCTACCTCCCTGGATGACGCGGCAGTCCATGTGACCGCTGCAGCCTGTGATTGGCTGCAGCCGTCACTTAGACTGAAACGTCATCCTGGGAAGCTGGACTGGAGACAGAAGTAGGGAGTTCTCGGTAAGTATGAACTTCTATTTTTTTACAGGTTGCTGTATATTGGGATCGGTAGTCACTGTCCAGGGTGCAGAAACAGTTACTGCCGATCACTTAACTCTTTCAGCACCCTGGACAGTGACTAATTACTGACGTCTCCTAGCAACGCTCCCGTAATTCCGGGAGCCCCATTGACTTTCTCAGTCTGGCTGTAGACCTAGAAATACATAGGTCCAGCCAGAATGAAGAAATGTCATGTTAAAAAAGCAAGACGCATCCGCAGCACACATAACATGTGCATGACAGCTGCGGACTTCATTGCGGAATTTAGAATCTCCATTGAAGTCAATGGAGAAATTCCGCCATGAGTCCGCAACCAGTTCGCCACTGCTCCGCAACAGACAGAGCATGCTGCGGACACCAAATTCCGCTCCGCAGCCTATGCTCCGCAGCGGAATTTTACGCATCGTCTAAACGAACACTTCTAAATTTAAGTGGAAGTCAATGGAGAAAAGGCTCCGCTGCGGATTAACGCTGCGGAGTGTCCGCAGCGGAATTCAAGTGAAATTCCACCACGTGTGAACCCAGCCTAATACTGCTCCTATATACAAGAATATAACTACTATAATACTGTCCCCTATATACAAGAATATAACTACTATAATACTGCTCCTATATACAAGAATATAACTACTATAATACTGCCCCTATATACAAGATTATATATACTATAATACTGCTCCTATATACAAGAATATAACTACAATAATACTGCCCCTATATACAAGAATATAACTACTATAATACTGCCTCCTATATACAAGAATGTAACTACTATAATACCTCTCCTATATACAAGAATATAACTACTATAATACTGTCCCCTATATACAAGAATATAACTACTATAATACTGCCCCTATATACAAGAATATAACTGCTATAATACTGCCTCCTATATACAAGAATATAACTACTATAAAACTGTGCCTATATACAGGAATATAACTACTATAATACTGCCCCCTATATACAAGAATATAACTACTATAATACTGTCCCCTATATACAAGAATATAACTACTATAATACTGCCCCTATTTACAAGAATATAACTACTATAATACTGCTCCAATATACAAGAATATAACTACTATAATACAGCCCCCTATATACAAGAATATAACTACTATAATACTGCCCCTATATACAAGAATATAACTACTATGATACTGCCCCTATATAAAAGAATATAACTACTATAATACTGCCTCCTATATACAAGAATATAACTACTATAATACTGCCCCTATATACAAGAATATAACTACTATGAGACTGCTCCTATATACAAGAATATAACTACTATAATACTGCCCCTATATACAAGAATATAACTACTGTAATACTGTCCCTATATACAAGAATATAACTGCTATAATACTGCCCCCTATATACAAGAATATAACTACTATAATACTGCCTCCTATATACAAGAATATAACTACTATAATACTGCTCCTATATACAGGAATATAACTACTATAATACTGCCCCCTATATACAAGAATATAACTACTATAATACTGTCCCCTATATACAAGAATAGAACTACTATAATACTGCCCCTATTTACAAGAATATAACTACTATAATACTGCTCCAATATACAAGAATATAACTACTATAATACTGCCCCTATATACAAGAATATAACTACTATAATACTGCCCCTATATACAAGAATATAACTACTATGATACTGCCCCTATATAAAAGAATATAACGACTATAATACTGCCTCCTATATACAAGAATATAACTACTATAATACTGCCCCTATATACAAGAATATAACTGCTATAATACTGCCCCCTATATACAAGAATATAACTACTATAATACTGGCTCCTATTTACAAGAATATAACTACTATAATACTGCCCCTATATACAAGAATATATCTACTATAATACTGCTCCTATATACAAGAATATAACTACTATAATACTGCCCCTATATACAAGAATATAACTACTATATTACTGCTCCTATATACAAGAATATAACTACTATAATACTGTCTCCTATATACAAGAATATAACTGCTATAATACTGCCCCCTATATACAAGAATATAACTACTATAATACTGCCTCCTATATACAAGAATATAACTACTATAATACTGCTCCTATATACAGGAATATAACTACTATAATACTGCCCCCTATATACAAGAATATAACTACTATAATACTGCTCCCTATATACAAGAATATAACTACTATAATACTGCTCCTATATACAAGAATATATCTACTATAAAACTGCTCCTATATACAAGAATATATCTACTATAATACTGCTCCTATATACAAGAATATAACTACTATAATACTGCCCCCTATATACAAGAATATAACTACTATAATACTGCCTCCTATATACAAGATTATAACTACTATATTACTGCTCCTATATACAGGAATATAACTACTATAATACTGCCCCCTATATACAAGAATATAACTACTATAATACTGCCTCCTATATACAAGAATATAACTACTATAATACTGCTCCCTATATACAAGAATATAACTACTATAATACTGCTCCTATATACAAGAATATAACTACTATAGTACTGCTCCTATATACAAGAATATAACTACTATAATACTGCCCCTATATACAAGAATATAACTACTGTAATACTGTCCCTATCTACAAGAATATAACTGCTATAATACTGCCCCTATATACAAGAATATAACTACTGTAATACTGTCCCTATATACAAGAATATAACTTCTATAATACTGCCCCCTATATACAAGAATATAACTACTATAATACTGTCCCCTATATACAAGAATATAACTACTATAATACTGCCCCTATTTACAAGAATATATCTACTATAATACTGCTCCAATATACAAGAATATAACTACTATAATACTGCCCCCTATATACAAGAATGTAACTACTATAATACTGCCCCTATATACAAGAATATAACTACTATGATACTGCCCCTATATAAAAGAATATAACGACTATAATACTGCCTCCTATATACAAGAATATAACTACTATAATACTGCCTCCTATATACAAGAATATAACTACTATAATACTGCCCCTATATACAAGAATATATCTACTATAATACTGCTCCTATATACAAGAATATAACTATTATAAGACTGCCACCTATATACAAGAATATAACTATTATAAGACTGCTCCTATATACAAGAATATAACTACTATAATACTGCCCCTATATACAGGAATATAACTACTATAATACTGCCCCATATATATAGGAATATAACTTCTATTATACTGCCCCTATATACAAGAATATAACTACTATAATACTGCCCCTATATACAATAATATAACTACTATAATACTGCTCCTATATACAGGAATATAACTACTATAGTACTGCCCCTATATACAAGAATATAACTACTATAATACTGCCCTTATATACAAGAATATAACTACTATAATACTGCTCCTATTTACAAGAACATAACTACTATAATACTGCCTCTATATACAAGAATATAACTACTATAATGCTGCCCTTATATACAAGAATATAACTGCTGTAATACTGCTCCTATATACAAGAAAATAACTACTATAATACTGCTCCTATATACAAGAATATAACTGCTATAATACTACTCCCTATATACAAGAATATAACTACTATAATACTACCCCCTATATACAAGAATATAGCTACTATAATACTGCCCTTATATACAAGAATATAACTACTATTATACTGCCCCCTATATACAAGAATATAGCTACTATAATACTGCTCCTATATACAAGAATATAACTACTATAATACTGCCCCAATATACAAGAATATAACTACTATAATACTACTCCCTATATACAAGAATATAACTATTATAATACTGCTCCTATATACAAGAATATAACTACTATAATACTGCCTCCTATATACAATAATATAACTACTATAATACTGGCCCTATATACAAGAATATAACTACTATAATACTGCCCCCTATATACAAGAATATATCTACTATAATACTGCTCCTATATACAAGAATATAACTACTATAATACTGCCTCATATGTACAGGAATATAACTACTATAATACTACCTCCTATATACAAGAATATAACTACTATAATACTGCTCCTATATACAAGAATATAAGTACGACCACTGTGAATAACTATAATATACTATGTGAGTGAATATTTTTACATGTCTTGAATTTTTCATTAGAAATAACAGTGTGTGATTTACTATCCTGGTCATTCATGGTTAGGATTCATTATAATAAATAGAATAATTTTCTGTATTTGGGGTGATGTTATTCCTTTCCCCCTGATCCAAATACCGTACAAGAGTGGATGCTGACTCCTAACTGGAGTTAATTGGAAGTTCTGTTGTGTATTTTGGAGGAAAAATAAATGCATAGAATATAACATTTTCCTGATTTTTTTTTAGGGTGGTGGGGGTACATAATATTATATAAATAGCAGTCATGACACTATATGGAGCCTACACTAATAGAACTTTCCGTCTATGTATTTTTTGAAGTTCACATCGTTGGCATCTTGACCGTGTACAATAAGTCAACTTTCCTTCTTTTAAGTGGAAGTCAGCCTTTTGTTTTTCGGCAAATTAATTCACATTTTGTCAATCACGGGTCACCGTGTTAAGTGGAAAAGGTTTCTGCACCACGAGTGCTCACGCTCAACATAATGCTGAAATGGGACTTGTCACTTGTTAAATAAACGGCCTTCTGATGAGACATTAATTCAGATAAGCTGGAGAGAGGGCAGCGCGGGTCGTGTATTTCCCAGTGCATATGAGCCACGTCTACATGAAATGAAGTGCGTTTTGCCAAAACACTGGCACATATGGCTTTCGAGAGGAATAGATGGCCATGCATTAGAGAGAGAGCAGCCGGGGCCTCGCGCGCTCGCCGCATTATAGTGCTTTTTAAATTAACTGAAAAGAGGCATCGATGGGTCTACAAATAGAAACACAAAGCAAAGGTGCGAAGATTATCATTCCGCCAAAAGCACTCAAGTGTCTAAAGCCGTTTCCTGCAAAATAAAAGTGTTTTAGAAGAGTCTCGATGGTTTGTAAAAGAAAGATGTCATCGATAGACCATAAAAATAAAGACACTGTGGCCAAATAATGACATATTTCTGAGACTTTATAGCTGAGCCCACATTTATACCGACCACACCCCATGTACGCCCGGAAATGTGAACTTGAAGTGGCAACCCTTTTTGAATGTCCTTTTTGGACATATGAATGTTATGGAGGGGGATCCCCTGCTCAGGACCCCGCTATGAGTGGAAGAGTGTCTTGACGGGGCACCATGCAGAACTACAGCTGATTGCCATGGTGGGAGGAGGGAGGGGGATTTTTAGGGGGATTACTTATGGATTTGTTTAGCTCTTTTTCAATGGGTCAAATAGATTTTGGGTAATAATTTTCTAAAATGTCCACTGTTTTTGGATAGTCATATTGAGTCAATATATGCTGAGCCACATGTGATGACATTATACTACGCCAGGACTACTACTCCTGCAATACATTGTTCTATCATTAAAAATTTAAATAAAAATCAAGAAATAATATGGAGACATTCAGACTATTTCACTTTGTGTCACTTTTCATCGGCTTTTAGTTTTAGAGATAGTGTTTGGAGTGTTTTTACTTGTACTCTACAGGGGGCAATGTATTAAGACTGGCGTTTCCTACATCTGTCTTAATCTAAAGAGCGCGGCAATAAAATACACCTAATTTCTTAGGAGGTGCACGTCTCTTAGGCATATCTTCGGTTGTTCGTGCGCCAGAAAGTCAAATCTTTATCCAACTGTGGTATATTTGCAATATAATTTACGTAAATTTCTATGGTCAATTCTAGTCAATTTACCAATCTGCCAAAGGCCCCGCCCATTCCATTAAAGAGGCTCTGTCACCAGATTCTCAAATCCCTATCTCCTATTGCATGTGATCGGCGCTGCAATGTAGATAACAGTAAAGTTTTTTTAAAACGTTCATTTTTGGCCAAGTTATGAGCTATTTTATATATATGCAAATGAGCTTTGAAATGGACAATTGGGCGTTTTTTTTTTCGTTATGTCCAACTGGGCGTGTATTGTGTTTTTAACTGGGCGCGTTTACGTGTATGACGCTGACCAATCAGTGACCAGTCAGCGTCATACACTCCTCTCCATTCATTTACACAGCACATAGTGATCTTACTAGAACGATGTGCAGCCACATACACAAGTGTCCTGATAATGAATACACATGACCTCCAGCCTGGACGTCATGTGTATTCACAATCCTGACACTTCTGAATCTTTTCTGTGAGATTCCAGCAAGTCACCCGTAATCTCGTGAGATTACGGAGGTAAACGAGATTTTGTTTCCCTTGCTGGAAATCTCACAGAAAAGATTCAGAAGTGTCAGGATTGTGAATACACATGACGTCCAGGCTGGATTTCATGTGTATTCATTATCAGGACACTTGTGTATGTGGCTGCACATCGTTCTAGTAAGAACACTATGTGCTGTGTAAATGAATGGAGAGGAGTGCATGACGCTGACTGGTCACTGATTGGTCAGCGTCATACACGTAAACACGCCCAGTTAAAAACACAATACACGCCCAGTTGGACATACGAAAAAAAAACGCCCAATTGTCCATTTCAAAGCTCATTTGCATATATATAAAATAGCTCATAACTTGGCCAAAAATGAACGTTTTTTAAAAAAAAAAGTTACTCTTATCTACATTGCAGGGCCAATCACATGCAATAGGAGATAGGGATTTGAGAATCTGGTGACAGAGCTTCTTTAAGCCCTGCCCACTTTTAGTAAACGTGCCGCAAGCTATGGAAATACCTCAAAAGTCTATTTATTTTTGTACAAATTGCGACTTTTGAGGCATTTGTTACTTTTCTACAATAAATTCCCTTTTATTCCTATGATCTTGCGTGTATAATAAATTTGCTTGTGGAGATACGAGGTGGTAGTGATTCTTTACCAATGGAGGTCGGTATTTCCTTCTTCTTAAAGGAGTAGGAGGGTACGAGGCTAAAGACTGGTGCAGTAACCAATAGCAACCGTGGTCAGTCTTGCGCTGTGTGTCTCACAAAGTGGAATTACATTCAAATCGAAGGGTTAAAAAAGTGACGTTCGGATTAACATCATCTCATTTCTCCAAATACATCTCGTCTGAACTTTTGTTTTTATTAGTAAGACTATTATAATTGTTTGGATGACTTTTTATGTCATATGTAACTTTTATTTGTATTGACAAAAATCAACATCAATGTAACAATTGTGAAGAGCACAGATAATATCCGTATGAGGGAATGTCAGGATGAAGAATAAGAGAACCACCTCATAACACGAGATCAAAGATGGCACCGCTGGCTTTATAAAAGGGCAACTATCTGTCAGGAGCGCGTCCGCCGCTGACAAATGATGGACGCCAAAACCGTTTGCTTAAGTGGCAGCTGTCAGAACAGAAACATCTCCATGCGTTCTGCAGGCAAAATGGACAAAAATGGGCAGATAAATGCTCGTCGTGTGCGGCGATTTTCACAACGTCATCTGATACGAGCCCCTGACTCTAGAGAAAATAAAAATGTTCAAACTTATATATATTAATTGTTACCCAACATTTCTTAAAGTGAACCTGCCCCTATTTTTCATACTAGTTTAAATTGTTCCTATGAATGGATCATTACATAGTGATATTATACTGGCAGGGAATCTGATCACTAAATATCTATCAACACCAAAGTACAAATGTATAAGTCTATGATAAGCCCCTCCCACAGATATGTGTCATGTGACAGACAGATATATAATATAGGTGTATTATTATTATTATTACTACACACAACACTATTGAAGCCAGTAACCTCCACAGTCCCAACTGGGTCTGTGTGGGTTTAAATAAAATAGCCGCTGCCTTCCGCAGAACAGAGTCAGATATACGTTACTAATATATCAGTAAAATCTACACACCTGTTCACATCATTTCCATTGAGAGGTTCCGTCGGAGCTTTCCCTCGGGGGAACCCCTCAACGGAAAGGCAAACGGAAACCATAGCTTCCGTTTGCATCACCATTGATCTCGAGGGTGACGGATACTTTGCTAATGGTTTCTGTTTGTCACCGTCGACTGCGCTATTGATTCAGCTAAAAAAACGGAAACCTTACGGAACGGAGACAAACAGAAACCGTTAGGAACGTAAGCATTACCATTGAAATCGATGGTGATGCAAACAGACAGCTATGGTTTTCGTTTGGTTTCCCTTCGTGGGTTCCCCTGACGGAAAGGTCTGACGGAACCCGTGAAGAGAAACCGAACGAAGCCTTAGTGATGATATCAATGTTTGCCCACCAAATGCCTGGGTCTATTTTTTTCCTAGTGTGAAGTAACATGTCGCCAAGGAGTTACTAAAAAGTAAGTCAAGACAAAAATATAATAATGATAATAGTAATAATAATATTATATTCAAATATAAAAAATTTATAATAAATTAAATCTTATTAATTTTTTTCAAATTGAATTAAAGATTTACATTTTAATAATCATCATTATTTACATATCATTAAATGATTTATCCTAAGTTCTAAATACATTTGAGAAGAATCATATACAGTTCTGCAGATATATTGCATGCTACATTTGTATTGGTTGATAATGAATTGATATGATGGGCTGTGTCTCCTGTTGCAGCTACTCGACATTGCACCTGGGATAATATACATACATTTCATGACTAGACATTTTATAAGTAAAGATTCTGTACCGGATACACGAAGCTTAAAGGGGCTCTTCGCTTTAGACCTTTTTGTTGGAAGGGTCCCCTGTCACTTTACTGATCACAGGGTGTCCTGCTGCTAAAATGCCCAGTGATCAGCTGTAATCTGTGGGTTAACTTGTCAGCAAGTGTTCAATTTCCCCACAGCACCACCACAGGAAAAATGAAGTATTGCACTTCCGTTGAAGTTAATAGGTAGTCTGTACATGCTGTTCTCTCCAGGGAGAGAGATGATCTTTGTAGCTCTGGTTTATGGAGGGAAGTTACTCCTTCATTAACTCATTCATTTCCCTTACAGGGTCCCTCCGGCTCCATATTCCATGTACTGCCATATGGTACTATGTACGGCACAATATTACAACGGTTATTCTTCCCTAGAAGCAGTGTTTCTAAGAGACATCCAACGGAGCATGCCATAATTTTTTTTTCTGACGAAGTTCGTACAGAATCCAACAGAAAAATCTTCTGTATGCCTTCATATGAAATCACCAATAAAAAAGAGAAAGAAGAAAACATGGCGCACATAGGGCATCATCCAATTGGATATTGTGGCAAAGAACAGAAGTAATTTGGTAATTTATTTTTCTCACCTGATGGCATTGTGCTAGGACGTCCCGAAGTGGGTTCCTGAGAGGGGGTGCAGCCTGGAATCCGTTCCGGGGCCACCAAGGGATCGTCGATGTAGAAATTGTGAAAGGGAGAAAGGAAAAAAACAGATTTTGTACCTGGCGCTGTCCCTCGTTGTGAATAGTTTTCTGTTCTGATCTTTTTTCGATGTATCAAATGAAGAAATTCAAGTGGAGGAAAAAAACTTAACACAAAGTTTAAGAACTACAAAATAAATGATACATTGTTTTCATTTTTTTTCATCCACTTGAACTTCTTCATTTGATAAATCGAAAAAACCAGGACAAACAATTATTCACAACGAGGGACGGCGCCAGGAACAAAATCCGTTTTTTCCCTTTCACAATTTCATATGAAATCAGAGGTACAGTACAGTATGGCCCCATAAACTTCTATGGGTGCCATATTACAACTCAGGGCTTGTACGGAGCGATAATCCGGCCATATGCATGAGGCTTAACCGGAGCTCGCTGTTTGTTATTTATGGGAATTTACAGTTGTATTAAAGTTAAGTTGCATCTGATCTGAGGATTTAACACAAATCCTCTGTATTTGCACCGACCCCAAGTCATCTATTTTTCTAGATGTAGTAATTTTCTTTTGCATAAATCCCATTTTTCCCCGTGCTGTGGACTATTTCATTTTATAACTTTTGTTTAACCTATTTTTCTAAAGGGGATAAAATCAAACAGTTGTGAAATGGCAGACTTAAAAAATCCATATAAAGTAATAATTTATATCGCACTTATAAGATCATTACGTTGTGCGGAAACTTTATCAGGCGGCATCGATCGAATGGTGTCAAATTCTGCTACCAGAGCTCACCGGGGACTTGGTAAAAGTCAAGTGAAAGAAGATATAGGTAGGACTGCAGTCTTTAAGACTAAAGCATTTTCACCCTTGACAATTACCCAGACTCTGTAGTTGGAGTCATTCTTGTCTCATATTGTTGAAAATTTGGTTTACTATGTCTATTGTAAAAAACAAAAAAAACAGTTATGGGGAAAACAAAAAATAGAAAACAATTGAAGAAAAAAAAATAATATTTAAAATAGATATATATATACATAAAACCAGTTAGTATTAATGAAAAATGCAAATAAGAAAAGTTGTAATACAAATCTAAAAAAAATTATAGTAATTAAAAAATAGATGTAAGTACAGTAAAATAATAAAATGAATAATAAATGTGAAATTAAGTAAAATATAAATATAGCAAAAAATAATATCAATAATAATAAATAAAAAATAAATACAATAAAAATACAAAATGTAAAAAATAAATATAATACTAAATAATAAAAAAAATATAAAATATAGTCAATATAAATACAATAAAAATACAAAACATAAAAAATTAAATACCATATAATAATAACAACGATAATAAATACAAATATATAGATAAATAATATTCATATTTTTTATATAATAATAATAATAATAATAATACATTATCTAATGTTTCTTCTTAAACGCTCTTAAATGCCAGTAGTATCCTGAATGTCAGTAGGTTTTTTCTTTTGTTTTGTATGAATTATTATAAAAAAATGTATTACCGAATTCTGGTGACCATATGTTTCTCCAGAATGTCCCATCCTCTGTTTGGGTTTTCTTCATCATTTCTTTGATTGTCTCTATCCATCTTGTTGTCAATCATCCTCTTCCTCCTTAGCTGAACCCATAGGCTGAGTTCACATGTCGCGGATTTGACGCAGATTTGCAGCGCAGATTTTACACTTTGGGCATGACCACACGTGGCGGAATTGCTCTGGAAATCCGCAGCGTACACGTTTCTCCATTGCCTTCCACAGCTTTGTGGTTGGGTTCGTTTACACGTTGCGGACAATTCCGCTGCGGAGCATAGGCTGCGGTGCAGAATTTGGTGTCCGCAGCATACAATGGTTGTTGCGGACGTGTGGCGGACTGGTTGCGGACTCATTGCGGAATTTCTCCATTGACTTCAATGGAGAGTCAAAATTCCGCAATGAAGTCCGCAGATGTCATGTACATGTTATGTGTGCTGCGGAGCGTATTGGTTTTTTAACATGACATTTTCTTCATTCTGGCTGGACCTATGTATTTCTAGGTCTACAGCCAGACTGAGGAAGTCAATGGGGCTCCCGTAATTACGGGAGCGTTGCTAGGCGACGTCAGTAAATAGTCACTGTCCAGGGTGCTGAAAGAGTTAAGCGATCGGCAGTAACTGTTTCTGCACCCTGGACAGTGACTTCCGATCACAATATACATCAACCTGTAAAAAAAATAGAAGTTCATACTTACCGAGAACTCCCTGCTTCTGTCTCCAGTCCGGCTTCCCAGGATGACGTTTCAGTCTAAGTGACGGCTGCAGCCAATCACAGGCCAATCACAGGCTGCAGCCAATCACAGGCCAATCACAGGCTGCAGCCAATCACAGGCCAATCACAGGCTGCAGCCAATCACAGGCCAATCACAGGCTGCAGCCAATCACAGGCCAATCACAGGCTGCAGCGGTCACAGAATCTTGTATATAGGGGGCAGTATTATAGTAGTTATATTCTTGTATATAGGGAGCAGTATTATAGTAGTTATATTCTTGTATATAGGAGGCAGTATTATAGTAGTTATATTCTTGTATATAGGGGGCAGTATTATAGTAGTTATATTCTTGTATATCGGGGGCAGTATTATAGTAGTTATATTCTTGTATATAGGGGGCAGTATTACAGTAGTTATATTCTTGTATATAGGGGCAGTATTATAGTAGTTATATTCTTGTATATAGGAGCAGTATTATAGTAGTTATATTCTTGTATATAGGAGCAGTATTATAGTAGTTATATTCTTGTATATAGGGGCAGTATTATAGTAGTTATATTCTTGTATATAGGAGCCAGTATTATAGCAGTTATATTCTTGTATATAGGAGCCAGTATTATAGTAGTTATATTCTTGTATATAGGGGGCAGTAATATAGTAGCTTTATTCTTGTATATAGGGGGCAGTATTATAGTAGTTATATTCTTGTATATAGGGGGTAGTATTATGGTAGTTATATTCTTGTATATAGGGGGCAGTATTATAGTAGTTATATTCTTGTATATAGGTGGCAGTATTATAGTAGTTATATTCTTGTATATGGAGGGCAGTATTATAGTAGTTATATTCTTGTATATAGGGGCAGTATTATAGTAGTTATATTCTTGTATATACTGGCAGTATTATAGTAGTTATATTCTTGTATATAGGTGGCAGTATAAGGGCAAAGCCACACGTGGCGGAATTGCTCTTGAATTCCGCTGCGGATACTCCGCAGCGTTAATTCGCAGCGGAGCCGTTTCTCCATTGACTTCCACTTCTATTTAGTAGGGTTCGTTTAGACGAAGCGGAAAATTCTGCTGCGGAGCATAGGCTGCGGTGCGGAATTTGGTGTACGCAGCATACAATGGATGTTGCGGACCAGTGGCGGACTGGTTGCGGACTCATGGCGGAATTTCTCCATTGACTTCAATGGAGATTCTAAATTCCGCAATGAAGTCCGCAGCTGTCATGCACATGTTATGTGTGCTGCGGATGCGTCTTGCTTTTTTGACATGACATTTCTTCATTCTGGCTGGACCTATGTATTTCTAGGTCTACAGCCAGACTGAGGAAGTCAATGGGGCTCCCGTAATTACGGGAGCGTTGCTAGGAGACGTCAGTAAATAGTCACTGTCCAGGGTGCTGAAAGAGTTAAGCGATCGGCAGTAACTGTTTCTGCACCCTGGACAGTGACTACCGATCCCAATATACAGCAACCTGCAAAAAAAATAGAAGTTCATACTTACCGAGAACTCCCTGCTTCTATCTCCAGTCCGGCTTCCCAGGATGACGTTTCAGTCTAAGTGACGGCTGCAGCCAATCACAGGCTGCAGCGGTCACATGGACTGCCGCGTCATCCAGGGAGGTCGGGCTGGATGCCGAAAGAGGGACGCGTCACCAAGACAACGCCCGGTAAGTATGAATTTCTGTTACTTTTACTAGGGAAAGTGCTGTCCCTTCTCTCTATCCTGCACTGATAGAGAGAAGGGAAGCACTTTCACCTCAATACGCAACGGCCAGTCCGCATCAATTTAATGCCCATTTTAGGCAAAGCAGATTCTGTGCGGCATTGATGCGAACAGTGGAGGAAGAAGTCCGCCACGTCTGGGCATGCCCTTTGCAATGCAAAAGTGCGTCAAAACCGCAACAAAATCTGCGACAAATCCGCAACGTGTGAACTCAGCCTTAGGGCATTACTGTCTTTTATAATGAGCTGTGCTGCTCATAATATGTCCAGTATAGGATGAAGCTTCTGGCTTGTCACTTGTGCTTGCCTTGGTTTGGTAAAGGATCTATTTATTTGTGCATGGGTGAATAAAGTTCTCTTTCTTTTTGGATGTGCTGCCTTGTCCCTTTTGGATTTTACAGTAGGGGACTTTGGATCAACCCATTTATTTTCATCTATCCGGTGCTGTGATATTTTAGATTTTCTATGTATTTGTTCTCCTCACCATCCATAAAGACTTCACATATTACATTAATACCCAATGATTATACTGTATGAGGTGTCTTTTCCTATACTCGGTATTGCTGTGAACACATTGAGTTGAATTTATTGCGTAACATAATGAAATTCTATAGGTGCAAGTTGTGGGTAAAATTGCAAATCATTAGGCACTTGTAAAGCTGACCAGAAACTGGCGATTGTAGAGGGATCGACTCATGATCTTACATGGATGGGTCCTCCCGACCAATATCGAAAGGGAAGAGGGTAGAGGAATTGGGCATGTTGGATTTCTATCCCATTCTTTGTTTGGTAGCTGCTAATTCCCCACTGTCCATTGAAATAAACATGCGTGTTCAGCCGTGTTGGGAGAAATAGTTGTTGGCCAAACAATTACTAGTTCATATGAAGACTTACAAAATGTTTCCGTTGCATTCTTGATTTGCAGATGTTACATTTTAGTCAACGGAAAATTCTGTTTTCTAAAAAGAGCTGTGGGTCCAACTCAAAAGGAGACCTGAGGGCAAAGATTAAATTGAGGCAGGATAACACTACCACACCCCTTACCACCTGGCACAGGAGGGCATGGTGTTTGCAACCCGTATCTCCCTTCCATGATCTTTTGTTTGCCATATTTGTAGGGCCGGGATCTCTGCAAAGGTTCTCACAACCCATTGAAATAAGGTATACAGCCAACTGGTAATGGGCTACCTCTATGGTTTGTATGCCCTTAAGTGGGCAATCATGTAATACATGGCAGGGTCAAGTCCTCCAGAGAGAAAGGGGCTCCTACTTAGCTGGATTATAGAGGGATTCCCAAGTAGGGGGTACATGTTTTTGACTTTTATATGCCCTTATAGAGCATATTGTTAGGGAGAGTTTGGATGAAAAAATGCCTAAAAACAGCAGAAACTTACTAAATTTTCCTATTTCGATAGTGGTGCAGTCCTTATCTGTATTTTCCGAGTTCCCTTGTGTCTCACCAGCCAAATTCTTAGGTTCAATTTAGAAAATAAAAACGAATGATTGAGTCTTTTTAGAATTTTTGGTTCTTCAGCTGTTCTGCAAAGATATTTCTTTCTGTCTGGTACACAGTTTAGAAGACAAATGTTGTCACTTGAAGCCTTTTGTAGAACAAAGAGACACCATTACATTAGAGCTCTATATCAAGAAATTAATTACATCAATTCCTTCGTTCCTCCCAGAGATTGCTGTGGAAAGCAGCTATTTCATGTGGCTTCATTATGCGCTCCCCTATTAGCGATCATCACAAGTTATTATCCTGTTACAAGCTACAAAACACAGAATCAGACAAAAAGGAAGCTCCGTCTTCTTTGAGCAAACATCAAATTGTAGCAAGTTTGTGAGTCGGAGCCGCTCGGGGGCAATTAAAAAAACTCCAGTAGTAAAGCACGGACTGCGTTTGATAAGGATACGGGTGCGGGTGATGGGATCCCGACCCTGGTCAATGTATGAAGTAATGCACCGAACATACTTTCTTTAAATATCCTTGAAATTCTTTTAGTATTTGCCTAAAGCTGTTTCAAGGGTTAAATATTTTTCAGCCAATCAGACCTTCATCAGACCTCTGAAAATGTAACATAGTAACAATCCTCTATATATGTGTCAATAAATCATGTAAACATGGTTTGCATTTGAAGTCTAAAAATGGCCCCATGGACAAGACCGTAGGGTTTTTTACTGTCCGCAAATACGGATCTGTAGTCATCCGCATATCTAGCACGCTGTCCGCAAAGATGGTCCGCAGTGCATCCATAGTGCATCCTTATTTACGGATCCACAAAAAAAGGAGGCTACAAATGATGTCACCAACATGTCCCAACCCCATAAAAAGGTCACATGGTCACTCAGGCGCCATTTTCTTGGGGAATCCCTGCCATGGCATAGTAATGCTTGCGTAATTATAGGGCGAGTTTGTGACGCAATTGCGGACAGGAATAGGATATGTTCTATTTTTTACGGATCATTTCTATGGCCCTGAAACACATTCGTAAATATACGGAAAGGTGTCCATGACCTATAGAAAATAATGTGTCCACAGATTATCCGTAATTAGGGATAAAAACTATGGTCCTGTGCATGGGGCCTTAGAGCGATATAGAGGTGATGGTAAATATATGCACAGCCTTAAAGGGGTTTTCTTATCAGAGACATTTATGACATTTCCACAGTATATGTCATAAATGTCAGATAGATGCGGGTCCCATCTCTAGAACGGGCCCCCTAAATCCCGTTCTAGCTTTTTCTGCTTCCTCTGCCTCCCCAGCCACATCCTGACTATATGGTCGGGAGTTGCGAAAACTATGCTGTTTCCTTAACTCGCTGAGCTGTGCTGTTTCCTTAACTCCCCTATTAGTGAATGTCAGTTCCGGAAGCAGCATAGCATGCAAGCTACCGTACTCTGTTTCCGCAACTGCCATTCAGTTCTATGGGACTTACGGAAACAGCGTAGCCCATTGAACTACGCTTCACCTGCTTCTGCTGCAGCACAGAGGGGCAGAGCGGGTTTTAGGGGGCCCCGTTCTAGAGATAGGGTCAGGTCCCAAAGGGTGACTAAACTTTTGAAAAACTTTTGACACGCCATAGTGACATGTCAGAAGTTTTGATCGGTGGGGGTCTGAGCAGTGAGACCCCCACCGATCTCGAGACCGAGAGGTGAGTGCTGAGCAGCTTAGTTTCTGATCGACTTTTCTCGGAAAGCCCATCAGTTGCTGTATGGTCCCATAGACTTTCAGGAACCCGATCATAAACAAACCCAAGCACTTCTGCAGCTTCATTTTAGCGATCGGTGGGGGTCTCAGTGCCGGTGTCAGAAGTTTTTCGAAAGTTTTGTTACCCTTCTAAGACTAGGAAAAAAGTGAAAATAAAGCATTAAAGAAGGAGAAAATTCTACCTCCGCTGTCCAACGCGGGTACACCATATTAATATGCCTATTGAAAAAAATACTCCCTGCGCCCACCAACTGGCATCACATGCTCTGGTTATTCAGGTCAGTAACTCTTATTGCTTTTCCTCAGCAGTTTTTGTTCTCCGCTGTTCCGCTTGGTCCTCCTGCCGCTGTTTATCTTCAGCTCTTCCATTTGATCTTGGGATATTGACTTCCTGTCTGACATTTTATATAAATATGATATATTACGAAAGAGTATATTTCACCATGTTCCTCAGCTTTTGGGAATCTTTAGTTGGACGTGTTGTTGGGAGATGCATATTATTGGTATAACATTGAGGTCTGAGATCTAGATGAAATACTTACCGATGCCATTACCGCTCATTTTAATTCATGGAACAGAGTAAAATAGAAATAATACTTTTTTATTTTTGATATTATGTTAAATTGTGTTTTGTTGGCCATAAGATGGGTAACTGTGCCAAAACCGGGGGGAAAAAATCACCCTCTTAAATAAATATACCCATAGAGTGTTTGCCAGGTTTTGTTGGAATTTTTGACACCTTTTTTATGTTGTTTTTTTAGATAGAGAAGGGAGAAAACCAGAATGCACTTGTGTTTCCGCATTTTTCCAGGGGTTTTGACCTTAAGAACATGTTCATAAAATCGCAGCATGCTCAAAGTCTGACTTTTTTTCCATTTCCGTAGTAGACCGCATCAACAATTTCAAACAAAAATGTTGTCTTTGCGATGGTCTTATAAAATGTACAAAAAAAAATAAGCCTTTGTTTGGTCGAGCACCTTTTGTTTTCCAATCTTGGACTGTGGTGCCGTAAAGGTTCCCCACAAGTATGTAATTAGACAAAACTTTTTTTTTTAACATTAGATTAGATTGTCCGATAAACATTTTATTTTTATTTCTTACTTCTATTTATAATTGAGTTTTTTTATTATATTATATGTGTTTTAAAATATTTGATCTTATTTTTAGTTTCTTTTTTTCTTCTTTTTTTCTTGACTTGCAGTTGCGTTGCATTTTGGGTTTGCATGTTTTTGTGTCCTTTTGTATCCTTCTGTATACTTCCTTCCTTTAATCACACTGAGCAACAGTAAAGCAATTTCCACATAGGAAATACAGTTGTTTATTGTGTTGGATTAAACATTGAGAACACAACAACCGAAACGCTAATCTCCACTACATCTCTCCTGTTGCGATCGCTCACTTTGCCGAGAAGAGAAGTCACAAATTCAACCAGATTTGCATTTATATTAGGAATTGCGCTGAACAAGGGGCTCTCTGTTCAGAGTCATGCCAACAGTCCTGAAGCCGTTCAGTCTGGGTGAAACCCAAGCTCCGCGTTTTATAGGTAAATGGTTGCAGTTCAGTAGGGTCGGCAATATAATGGGGCAATGGTAGATGTTTGTGGTTTTCATTAAAGTCTTTTGTAGATCCTTATAGAGAACCGTTCTGTATTTATTTATTTATTTTATATGTTTTCTATGTACATTTTTGTGAATACGCTAATGTCCATGATATACAGTTGCAGGAAAATTTCCATTTCGGAATGACCAAGTGAAAGTCCTGACATTAAAGTGGTTGTCCATGACCGGACAACTGATGACCTATCAGGCACTGAACGTCCATGCTGGAAGCAGACGGCTCCGGTCACGGAATAGCGGCCGAACTGCAGTACCGCAGTATTCAAGTCAACAGGAGCAAAGCTGCATTTCTGCAGAACGGCCGCTATTTAGTGATCGGAACCATCTGCTTCCGGCTCCAACTACTGCATCCCGTTCATAACATCCGGCACCCGAAGGCAGGGCGGAGCAGCTGATGGGTGCGGGGTCTGGGTGTCCGACCGGCACCGATCATATACTGATCCGTTAGACAACCCCTTTACCCCTCTCGAGATGCTGTGGCATGACTTGAAGAGCTGTGCACACAAGGCGTCCCACAAATATTGGGGAACTGAAACACATTTGTAGGGTGGAATGGTCCAATATTCCTCCTCAATTTTGTGCAAATCGTATTTTCCGCTACAGGAAACGTTTGGGGGGGAGGTGGTTGCTTCTAAAAGGGGATCGACAGGGTATTCAATTTAAGGGTTCACTTACTTTTTCCGCCTGCACTGTGGATGTTTGCTCAATATGCTCCATAAGACTTAGATAAGAAAGATCAGACCACATTTTACTAGCAATCAATGCAGAAATCCAGGTAATTGCAAAGGGGGCACTTACTTTTTCTTGAACTGTAGTCATCAATCGTAGGTTCAATTGTGGTAAAAACATTTGAGGAAGGTGTTGCTAAAAAGTCATACGTATATACTTGTAATTCTACATTTCACTCCCATGATGCATTTTAATATATACTGGGGGGGGGGGGGGTTCTTCTATGTTCATTGTTGCCTCCGGCTGAGTAGGATAGTCCATATGGGCTGCCAAGTTGAATGGGAACATTTGCTCTGAGAATATTTTTAGCTCATAAAATTGCCCGTCCATGACCGAATTCTATACATATCCTGTCCATAGACATTGCCCATTGAACCTAGAAGGGTACGCAATAAAACATAGCCCCATGTCAGTGTCTGCCAACATCAGTCTTTATTGACCTAGCTTTCTACAAAAGGCCAGATTTAAAAGAGTTTCTCACAACCTCCTTCGATACACCATATAAGGACATGATAGACAGGGGTCCTCCATGTGGGACCCCATCTATTATCCAAAGGAAAGCTGCTAACAAAGAAAAGCTATTGCAGACATGGCCAACCGGTGTTTTATATGGTCGGCAATTCCTTGCTGCAGCGAAGCTGTACGGCCTGCTGTAGCTGCAGGGTCTTAAAGGGATTTCTACGCTGGACAATCTTTTTTGTTAGAAGAATCCCTTGATCATAAGCTGATCACAAAGTGTCAACCTGCTGGGACCCCCAGCGATCAGCAGTGATCTGTGAGGAAACCTGGCAGTAAGTGTATAATTTCCCCACAGCTCCACCACAGGAGAAATGAAGTATTACACAGTGTCCATTCATATCAATGTGTGGTCTGTGTAATACAGGACAGGATGGGTCCTCCAGAGAGAGAGACGCTCTATGTAACCGCTCTTTACTCTGATCAAGAGATGAGGATCCTGAATGGAGGACCCCTCTCTATTAGGAGGTAGGACAATGGGATTTCTAAACTGGGCAACCCATTTAAGCCAGACCCACTAGCCAGCTCAAATCATGAGACAAACCCTTTAAGTGTGATACTTTTGTAATATAAGACTCTGTGATTACGTATTGATAAAACGCGCCTTACAGCTGCAATTAACAAGCTACAACCCCCCCCCCCATCGTTTTGCCACATCCCTTTTAAAAGACAGAATTAAAATATGGCACAGCTGTTAAAAATGGCGTGCGTCATCTGTGACAACTCTCACAATTCCCTTTACGCCATATTTTCATTTGGGAAATATCTGCACCAATATACATTGGTGCTCGTCACTTTTCTCCGTTTTGACATTGACCTTGACAATGAAGTTACTGTTTGGCTAAACCCAGATTCTGTGAATTTTTAGGATAATAGGCTACTTGACTGTTCTTTGACTCGTAACCTTTGGCTACTATAGTAAAAAATATTTTTCATCATCTGCTATATAGCCAGCCGTATGGATGATGATTGCCTATATAAAGTAACCAAGCATTCATGTATACAAGAAGCAATAAGATATAATCTTACGAGGGGAATCATTGTTGGGTGTACTCATGTGCAGTCTCGGCTGTTTGCACTATAGAATTCTCCGCCTTCATTTTTTGGGCCAGAAAGTAGCTGTCTGATATCTACCACCATCAGCCATATTAGTTATCATGAAGCTCTTCCTGTCACCTGGTCACTCAGAGAGTGAGTCCTCCAACCCTCTCTCTCTCTCTCTCTCATTGATGGTCAATAACAGAAAGAAAGACAAAATGAAATGGTTTCCTTTTTTAACAAGATGAAACAAGAAAAGTTGGTACATTGGTGACATCAGTGAGAGAGGAAGTAGCTAGCTTAATATAGCCTGGCACATGCCTACAGGATTAGAAGGTAGAATATCGAATTTAAACCAAAATATTTTTGTCCACCAGTTATATTGTCCACCAAGAGACATGTTTTTTGTTCACGCCTCTGGAAATTTGCATTGACCGGTTAAGGACCGGGCTGTTTTACAGCTAAATGACCGGAAAACATTTCACAATTTTGCTATGCGCTTCTTTAGATGATGATAACTCTGCAGGTGAATAAAGTTCATCTTTGAATTTGACACTCTTTTTATAGGACAGAGAGGGCTTTGTTTTAGTGGCATTTGTCAGTATACATCATTTTTTTTTTTTCCTCTAAATTGGGAAAAAATGCAACAATTTAGAAAATGCGTCAGTTCATGCTATTATTTTTCACACACAGTATAGACCACGGACAAAATTAATCTCCTTTCACATTCTGCCACTTCTCCTGTGCTTGGGGATACCACATATGTGTGCCTTATTCTTCACATAGAGATGTAGGAGAGCTTAGGGCACATTCAGACGTGGCGGAATTGCTGTTGAATTGCGCTGAGGGCAGTCCCCAGTGGAATTCTGCAGTGGCCATTTTTTTTACATTTCTTTCTATACATTTTTAGGAAAGAATCTGCAGCAAAATTTTCAGCGGAAAAATTCCGCCACGTCTGAGCATGGCCTTAAAATAGAAGAAGCTTATTTCACAAATCACCTTTTTTTAAAGCTGATTTGACAAAACTCAACAGAGTTTCTATAACACGTCCAAAATATCTGCTCTTGAAGCGGAGATCCCAAAATATTCATCTAGGGGTATAATGGGAATTTATTTTTGGGGGTTTCCTAAAATAAGAAATTGCAGGTTTATGCAAATGGGGCTCTCCAGCAGATGAACTTTAGAAAATATGCAAACTTGACATCCACCCCCCACCCATTCCCTCCCTCACCCTTGGAGTAAAATCATTGTAAAAATAAAAACGTAATGTAGGGCAAATATATTTTCAACGATTTAACTAAAATCTAATAATGCAGAACAGTGTGGTATTTTTTAAAACATGGCTCAATGCACAGGCCTGGTTGTGAGGGACATGAGGGTCAGAAATATCGGGAATCTTTGCGGTGCCCGTCTTTTCTGCAGACGCGGCACTTTTTCTGAGGGTTGCTTCTGGTTGCTGTTGGGGGAATCCGACTGATGAAGTGTCTTTCAGTCAGTCGCGTGACATCCTCAGACTGGGGGCATTCTCGGGTGTCCTGAACATCAAAAATGAGGCCTTCAATAATTTTCTCCTGGAAATCCAGGTATGTATCTCTGCCTCTGTTTTTTTTGTAGAGCACAAATGAGTTGTGGATTTGCCACCTGGAACAGATAAATGGCCACTTTTTTGTACCACGTTTTAGTTTTGCGTTTTACTAAATAGGGCTGTAAAACCTGGTCGCTTAAATCCACCCCCCCCCCATGTACTTGTTATATTCGGACACGCTCACTGGTTTGTGCTTGTCCGATGTTGCCCCCCTTTCCCTCACTGCCACTGTTCCTGCGGTATGAATCGTGTTTAGCACATACACATCTTTGCGATCCCTGAACTTGACCGCCAGCAATTCTTCAGATGCATAAGCACAGGAGTCCCCCTTTACCATGCGCTTCCCCACTAATTGCTGTGGAAAACCAATTCTGTTTTTGCGCATGGTACCACATGCCCCGGTCCTTGCAGCATGCAAATGCCTAAACAGGGGCACACTGGAATAAAAATTATCGCGGTACAGGTGGTACCCCTTGTGAAGCAGAGGCTGCATTATCTACCACACGATCTTACTGCTGGTGGAAAGATCAGGGGGGCATCCAGGAACATTTATTGACCCGTCCACGCTTACATTCTGCTCAGGGGTGTAGAGTTGCAGGAATAAATTATTGAGGGAATTTATCAGCGGTCTTATTTTGAACAACCGATACCCGGTTTGCATCGGTACTTGGGGGGGCCTGTGCGTTGTCATTGAAGTGGAGGAACCTCATTATTGTCTCATAACGAGACCTGGGCATTACTGCAGAATACACTGGGGTGACACTGAGCAACAGTAAAGCAATTTCCACATAGGAAATACAGTTGTTTATTGTGTTGGATTAAACATTGAGAACACAACAACCGAAACGCTAATCTCCACTACATCTCTCCTGTTGCGATCGCTCACTTTGCCGAGAAGAGAAGTCACAAATTCGACCAGATTTGCATATATATTAGGAAGTGCACTGAACAAGGGGCTCTCTGTTCAGATTCATGCCAACAGTCCTGAAGCCGTTCAGTCTGGGTGAAACCCAAGCTCCGCATTTTATAGGTAAATGGTTGCAGTTCAGTAGGGTCGGCAATAATGGGGCAATGGTAGATGTTTGTGGCTTCCATTAAAGTTTTTTGTACATCCTTATAGAGAACCGTTCCATATTTTTTTAGTTATTTTTTATATGTTTTCTATGTAAATTTTTGTGAATACAATAATGTCCATGATATACAGTTGCAGGAAAATTTCCATTTTGGAATGACCAAGTCAAAGTCCTGACCTTAAAGGGGTTGTCCATGATCGGACAACTGATGACCTATCAGGCACTGGACGTGCTGGAAGCAGATGGCTCCGGTCACGGAATAGCGGCCGAACCGCAGTAACGCAGTATTTAAGTCAATAGGAGCAAAGCTGCATTTCTGCAGAACGGCCGCTATGCAGTGATCGGAACCATCTGCTTCCGGCTCCAACTATTGCATCCCGTTCATAACATCCGGCACCCGAAGGCAGGGCGGGGCAGCTGATGGGTGCAGGGTCTGGGTGTCCGATCCACACCGATCATATACTGATGCCCTATCCGGTGGACAACCCCTTTAACCCTCTCGAGATGCTGTGGCATGACTTGAAGAGCTGTGCACAGAAGGCGTCCCAGAAATATTGGGGAACTGAAACACATTTGTAGGGTGGAATGGTCCAATATTCCTCCTCAACTTTGTGCAAATCGTATTTGCCGCTACAGGAAACGTTTGGGGGGAGGTGGTTGCTTCTAAAAGGGGATCGACAGGGTATTCAATTTAAGGGGTCACTTACTTTTTCTGCCTGCACTGTGGATGTTTGATCAATATGCTCCATAAGACTTAGATAAGAAAGATCAGACCACATTTTACTAGCAATCAATGCAGAAATCCAGGTAATTGCAAAGGGGGCACTTACTTTTTCTTGAAACTGTCGTCATCAATCGTAGGTTCAATTGTGGTAAAAACATTTGAGGAAGGTTTTGCTAAAAAGTCATACGTATATACTTGTAATTCTACATTTCACTCCCATGATGCTTCAGGATGCATTTTAATATATACTGGGAGGGGGGGGGGGTTTATTCTATGCTCATTGTTGCCTCCGGCTGACTAGGATAGTCCGTATGGGCTGCCAAGTTCAATGGGGACATTTGCTCTGAGAATATTTTTAGCTCATAAAATTGCCCGTCCATGACCGAATTCTATACATATCCTGTCCATAGACATTGCCCATTGAACCTAGAAGGGTACGCAATAAAACATAGCCCCATGTCAGTGAATTATTGAGGGAATTTATCAGCGGTCTTATTTTGAACAACCGATACCCGGTTTGCATCGGTACTTGGGGGGGCCTGTGCGTTGTCATTGAAGTGGAGGAACCTCATTATTGTCTCATAACGAGACCTGGGCATTACTGCAGAATACACTGGGGTGACTTGGGCGGGTCTTGTTGACCAGTAAGACCTAATGGAGGGCTTTTTGACCATATTTAGGGTGAGCCCCGAAAAAATGTTTAATTCCTGCAAATTGGTGGGCGTCCAATCTCCGGCACGGGTGGATGAAGGCTTCTGCCTTATATACTGAGCGGCATATAAATTAGTTTCGTGGAAAATCAGATTTAGGAGGTCGTGTGTAATAAATAAATGGAAGTAATCCATTTGGACAAAATTTGCGTTGTCCACGGTTATGTCAGGAGTGGCAGTAAATCCGTGGATTCTAGGCCCAAAAGATGGGACAGGTGCCCATACAAGAGCCTGGACTGGATGGACCAGGCTGTCCCGTGCTACAGCGCTGGATTGATGTGTAACACTCTATTTTGTTTACATTATTATTCTGGCAGTGATTCTCTCTTAGGGCACATTCAGACGTGGCGGACGGTCCGCAGTGGAATTCGGCAGCAGCCGTTTTCTACATTTGTTTCTATACATTTTTAGGAAACTTAGTTCAGACGTTGCAGAAAATAACTGTGCGGAAATCAGGGTTGCGGTGCAGAAGTTTCCCTCCGCAGCAGCTCATGAGGTTTTCACAGCGATCACATGTTCAGGGACCATCAGATTGGTCCCTGATACTCTGCCCAGTGCCCAGAGCCGTTAGTAAGAGCTTGGGCACAGGGCTGTGTGCACGCGATTGAGTGCACACTATATTTTACATAGAAATGCATGTGATCGCTGTGATTGGTTGTCACAGCGATCACATGATCAGGGACCAAAAGATTGCCCCCTGACACTCTGCCCAGTGCCCAGGACTGTTAACAGACAGGGCACAGGGCTGTGTGCACGCGATCGCACGTGCACATTTTCTGAACTGCCGCCGTAATTAGTCTATACGGCGGACTTCAGAGACCCTGACCGCTGGCCCTAATAAAAATACAGCCAGCGGTCGGGAACCTGTTAAACCTCTTTAGTTACATTTTAATTACGCCTGTGATCTAGTAAAGGTCTAAGCTTGGGCCATGTCTCAGGTTGCTGATACTGTACCTGCATGGGGAGAATCTGGGGAGAAATTTGTGTTCCTGTGTGGAAGTCACAGTCCCCGTTATGTCAATGAGAGATACAGAAAGCCAAGAGATCAGTAAGTACTCAAAGTGCACACATGAAACAGTTAAATGTTAAATTCAGCTCTGCTACATCTGTGTTTCTTTTCTCATGGTGAACTTAGTGAACAAAACATATAAATGCAGATAAATCAAACACCAATGTCACAAGACTTAGGGTATGTTCACACGTAGAGAATTTCTGCTGTTTTTCAGGCCATGAACACCCTGAAAAACTACTGAAAAATCGGAAGCAGAACGCCTCCAAACATCTGCCCATTGGTTTCAATGGGAAATACGGCGTCCTGTTCCGACGGGGCGAAAAAAGAAGTGCAGGTCACTTTTTGAGCCGTTTTTGGAGGCGTTTTTCATTGACCCTTTAAAAAAAACGCTCCAAAAACGGCCGTAAAAAACGCGAGTTGCTCAAAAAACGTCTGAAAATCAGGAGCTGTTTTCGCCTGAAAACAGCTCCGTATTTTCAGACGTATTTTGCGTTTGCGTGTGAACATTCCCTAAGGGCTCATTCAGGCGAGCGTGTATCACTTCCTTGTGATGGCCGTTAAAACAATGGCCATCACACGGACACGTGGATTTCAATGGGGCAGTTGTTTCAACGGAGCGTGTAAAAGGTACGTGAGAAAATAGGACATTTTTTTTTGCCCTTCACGCATCCCTCCATAGACTCTAGTCTATGGAGGGATGCGTGATAACACGTCCCGCACGGGTGCACCGAGGTTGGCCACGTTCGTGTGAATATAGCCTAAGGAGACCAAAAAGTATATATAATCAGTTGAGATTGAAATCAATTACCTGCGTCTGGCATGATGGCGAGTGGAAGAGTTCACCCAAGGAGACACCACGACACGCGTTTCGTAACCTTCGTCAGGAGTTGAATATGCTAGTCCCAAGCAGGGTTTAAATACTGAACCAAACAAGCGGTGTCCAATGGCGCGTGACACATTAGGGTTCTGTCCAACGTTGACCACCCGCGTCATTTCCATCAGTCCGCGCGAGCAACCTTTGCCCACACACGGATTTCTGCCAATACATTGACAACTTCCGGTACGACGACGGAACAGTCGTCTAGAGGGAAATATGTTCAGATTGGGGAGCTTTCCCATCTGCCATCCAGTACATCAGAATGAATTACAGTATAGTAAAAAATATACGAATAAGAAGAAGAGCGTCGGAGGCACAAGAAACGAAACGAGGTCACCACGGCAACAAGCAAACATTGCCAAGGAGACAGCACCGCGCCAGTAAGGCCACCAACCAAACATAAATACCAAAGTGGGATGTCTATAACATGAATGACATTCCTTAGACGCATTACATTATAAAGGGAACAATAGCGCAGTCGACTACGCTATTGTTTCCGCAAAAGAAACGGAAATCTTACGGAACCGAAACAATCGGGAACCAATCGCAATGAAAGCATTTCCATTGAAATCAATAGTAATGCAAATGGAAGCTATGGTTTCCTTTTGGCTCTCCATCCATGGGTTACTCCGACGGAAAGGTCAAACGGAACCCGTTTCATGCCCCAAAAAAACAATTATATATATATATATATATATATGTATATATGGACATACCAGGGGTCTGTGAGATTATCCCTGTAGGAACTAATATGGCGGATAGGAAGTGACGTCATTTTGTGTCACCAACGGAAGGCAGGAGAAGCCTGGAGTGATAATGTCTGAGCCTACAAGTTATTCGTCCTAAGGATTCAGGAGGACAGGGATGTTTTTATGTTCGGCTGGAGGTATTTTTGAAAATCCATTCAACTAAGACTCTAGTGGTGAACAAAAATACGGTTTATAATGAAGGACACCTCTGCAGGTGGTGCCTGGTGCAAGACAGCCCATGCGTGAAAGGATACCTCCAATATTGCTTACATTGATGGTTGGTTGGAGGATGGGTGCTGCGGGAAGAAAATTGGGCACTACCTTTGCCGAGACAAACTTACAGTAGACTAAACTGATGGAAGACAAGAACTCCAGCAAAGTTGGCGGTACCTTAATCACGCAGTGGGTTTCAGAACTTATTTGAAAGAGTCTACAAGGCTCCATACTAAATGTTGAAAACGGGAAACTGGCAGGGGTGTAGCTATAGGGGTGTAGAGGTAGCAGTTGCACCTGTATCCCAGTACTTGAGGGAGCCCGACTGCCCCTCAGTAACATAAGAAAACACCAGTATTATAAATGGCACATGATAGCTGGTGGCCCTGTAACATATTTTGCATTGAGTCCCCGAAGCTTTACCTTACGCCTCTGGAAACTCCCAATGGGCGGTATAATGGGAGGGGGGTTCCCTTTAACTGGTAGATCGTGAACAAGCAAAAATCTCTACGTTTACATTTTGAAAATCTTATATTTTTGGCGAAAATTAGGGACAGTTGGAAAATGTAATGTTAACAGGAGGAATGTGCTGCAGACTGATGATGATCTGGCAGAATACGCAATCATTTCTATTACTCTTTAATGTTGCGTTATTCTTTAGGCTATATTAGCACGCAACCTTCCCGGCTCCAGCTGTTATTTTTTTTTATTTTATTTTTTTACACAGCCTTTTAAACAATTAACTTTGCAATTAAGCTTAATTCTAGTGAAAAGCAGATGAAAGAGTCCTATCTCCTGACTGCACATTTAACAGATAAGCAGGGCTGGGGAGATGAATGCAGTCATTTGTAGAGACTTCAGCTATTGAAGGGGTCAGCCACTTCAATTAGAGCACATATAAAGTACATATAAAAGGCATCCTGCGTAGCTGACGGAGAGTGAGGTCACATAAACATACAACAGAAGAATGGGAGCTCTCCCGTATACAATGTCAATGTGGTCCTTATATGTGGCACCCATGCTTTTTAGCAGGTAGAGACTGTTTGAGTTATTGTGAGTATCTATACATTTATGTGGCTTTTATATATTTTAATTTAATGGGATATGCCAAGCAGGGTATGCCTGGGCAGATAAAGAAAAATTGTTCCCTTGCCACATACACATTGGGAAGTCTTACTAAGCTAAATGCGGCAGAATTTTGGCAAAAACCCGCGTACATGCCTTGCGCCAGATTTATAATGTGTTTTTGGACACTTTTTGCGCCTCACTAGAGTTTTGAAAATTGTCTAGAAAATGGGGTGCGGCGGAGCAGAAAGGGGGCTTGGTTTGAAATGCGTCAAATCGCACCAAATTGTGGGTGAAAGATGTTAGTCTAAAGTGAGCCAACCAAGAGGTGGCATAAGAAGGAGAAAAGGGACTAACATGGGTAGGAAAATGCGCCAAATGTATTATGCAGCGTGCACCACTGTGATATATTTGGTGCATCTTCTGACTGCCTGGTCTAGTTTTAAGCCTTAATTTAAGACATTAATAATAAATTTGCCCCATTTTGTTTGGTCTGGGAATGTATCCTTCACTAAATCAACCGTGGGTCTCTATATGCCATTGTCTTCATTGTTCTTTGCCTCCATATACAGTTCCTGCCAGATGGTGCACAAATATACAGTGCCTGATTAAACAGTACCCCTATGTACATTGCCCCAGCCAAGGAGAAGACTAATGTACAGTGCTCCAATCTGCTAGTGCTCTCAGATATAGTGCCTCAGCAAGCAAGTGCACCCACACAGTGCCTACCAGAATGTGCCTAATACATAGTGTCTGTCAGAGAGCCCCCATAAACCGTCCCAGCTGCTAAATGCCCCCATATAGAGTGCTCTAATCAGATAGTGTCCTAATCTATAGTGCCTCAGCAAGCAAGTGTCCCCATACACATTGCCTACCAGAGAGTGCCAAATACATAGTGCCATTCAGGGAGCCCCTATAAACTGTCCCAGCTGCTGAGTGCCCCCTTATACAGTGCTCCAATTAGATAGTGCCCTAGTCTATAGTGCCTCAGCAAGCGAGTGCCCCCCTACACAGTGCCTACAAGGGAGTGTGTGCCCAATACATAGTGCCTTTCAGAGAGCCCCTATAAACTGTCCCAGCTGCTAAGTGCCTCCATATACAATGCTCCAATCAGATAGTGCCCTCATATATAATACCTCAGCAAGTGCGTGCCCCATAGACATTGCCTACCAGAGAGTGCCTAACACATAGTGTCTGTCAGAGAGCCCCCATAAACTGTCCCAGCTGCTAAGTTCCCCCATATACAGTGCTCCAATTAGATAGTGCCCTAGTCTATAGTGCTTCAGCAAGCGAGTGCCCTTACACAGTGCCTACCAGGGTGTGCCTAATCCATAGTGTCTACCGAAGATCCCTATAAAGTGTTCCAGCTGCTGAGTACGCCCCATATACAGTGCTCTACCCAAAGAACACCCACATGTATATCACTCCAGCCAGTGTGCCCTCATATAAAGCTCTCCAATCGGATATCTCCCAAATATAGTCTCTCGGAGAGTGCAAACACAATCAGCCATTGGGCCACTAATAGTCACCCCTCCTCTTGTTCCTAGAAGAAAGTGACTAGTGAACAGCCAATCAGTGACTTTCATTGATCACCCGTCCTCCTGGGAGCCTGCGGTGGAGAGATGTGAGACATTACTGCAGCCGCAGGCAGAATCCAGACATGTTTTACATAAATATGAAGGTAATTGCTGACAAAATGATCCCTATTCCGTGTCCATATATAAAATATACTTGGATGAATGAGACCGAGATCAGAGACAAGTCAATATCTCAAGCATGAAAAGGATTGTGAGATGTAGTGAACCTCTACGAGGAGCCTTGTTACAAAGGAATCACGTCTTCGGGCAATCCAACATAATACCAATCATATCTCCAAATGAGCTACGCAAATACCGTCCCGGCCTGTGCGGCATGAGCCCTCCAGTGCCAATGGGCATGGGATATTTTTAATAGCAGCCATTATTATTGTTTTCTCTTGCCCCAAGGATGTACTTAAGACATTGTTAAAAAATATGGTGGGTAATATGCGGAAAATTGATGAACTCCAGACTTATTATCGAGACCCCCGAAGACGAAGCCGGGAGGAGAATGAGAGGATGATGAGGAGAGTCCCAGGTGTTATGCGGGACAATAACCGTTCTCACCCCCTTGGGCTACATCGCATTATAGAAATGTCTTGGTTTATACAGGTATAATCATCATTTGTTCTCCCGTGTTTCACCTATGCTAGCAGAATGAGATTGTGCGCCCCCGAAGGCACTGACTCAATGAGTTTGCTGCGGATACCTCAGTCACCTGTTATTTTATCAGCTTTTGTTGCCGGGAAACCGCTCATAAAAGTCTTAGAACTATTGTTCAGAATAGAAATCCGAATGTTGATCAATGTCATCTGTATGTGAAAACATCACCCAGAGAGAAGGGAACAACTGATTCCTCCAGGCGGCGGCTCTTAATTCTGTCATTCAAAGTGCCATGCACTGTGCCAAGCGGGTTCTCACCCAGCCGAGGGTTTGTTATAGAGTCTCAGCGTGGACCATCCCTTGCACCCCTCCCCTATCCTGTATGCAAGGTGGAAAGCTCTCATGGCCGGCCTTATGGGTCACACAGAATTCTTATTTTGCCACTAGGGGGCGCCATTCATGGCCTAGGCACCTGGGGTTTGTACACGATGTCTACACTTAGTGAATGAAGAGGCAGCTACATTCGCCAGATTATTGATTTTATTTCGGTAACTGTCTGTATATCTTATTTGGGAACTGTACGACTGTACTATTTGGGCACTATAAGGTAAACCATAAGGGGGCACAACAATATAAGGTACTGCACAGGGCAACATCCAACCTAAGGTCAGTCCTCATAGTTCTTATCTTTCCTGCACTGATACATGGTAACAAACTTAAGCTGTGCAAGCAGAACTAGACCAGGAAAGGTTTCAGCCTTTGAAACTAAACAAGGAATGCTTCCATTCACTGACAGTAATCAGAGATCATAAAATGGTAAAAAAAAAAAAAACATTAAAAAAAATTGGAAAGAGGTAGACATTCTTTCTATCTGGAATACTTTCATTCACTGACAATAACCAGAGATCTTAAAATGGTTAAAAAGAAGAAAAAAAAAAACATAAAAAAATTGGAAAGAGGTAGAACATCTTTCTATCTGGAATACTTTCATTCACTGACAATAACCAGAGATCTTACAATGGTAAAAAAAAATGGAAAGTTGTAGAACTTCTTTCTAGCTGGAATACTTTCATTCACTGACAATAAGAAGAGATCTTAAAATAGTAAAAAAAAAAAACACAAAGAAAATTGGAAAGTGGTAGAACATCTTTCTATCTGGAAGAGCCAACTTGGCCGTGCGTTACACCAATTGCCAACGGATTTTAATGGACACTGTGTAATGCTTAATTTCTCCTGTGGTGGCGCTGCAGAGGAAATAAACGCTTGGCGCCGGATTTCCCCACAGATTACACCTCATTTTATTTTTGGGGAGACCCATCTAACAGAAAAAAAATATTTTCCAAAGAGGAAAAAGACTAAAAGCTTTATTAAAGGGGATGTTTGAGGAGGACAACCCCAGTCTATATGTAATATTAGGGCAAATAGACATCATAAAGGGGGTCACCCACTCGGCACCCTCCTCCTTCTGCCAGAAAGGTGAGCGTCACCAGGAACGGAGAGAACAGGGGTGAGAAAAGCCAGACCCGCTGTGATCTGATGATCGCCATGCCAGCTTCATTTTTAAAAGCAATGGTGTCCATAAGACTTTCCATTTAACTGAAGACTGGAAAAGCCTCCCTGTAGAAAAGAAGCCGTGATTTCTAGAGGTGCAGCTTTTAATACTTCTTTTCCTTGGAGATTGTCAGAGCGTGTTCTCAAAGATTCTTCACCAGATTATAGAAGAAAAACAACTCCGAAATGTTGACATGAAGAGACGCAAACCCAACATCTCCAGTCATAGGAGACGCTGTGACACGACCGGCCCTGTCTCCATACATTAATCAGTCAGTTACTATGTTACTCAGTAATTAGACCAACATCTTCTTCTCATCATGTCACTTGCTCCAAGGCAATGAAGTAGAACATGGTGAACAAGGATTGGAACACAAGATTATGATAGTTTACATATTCACAACCTCGTGTGTGTGTATATATATATATATATATATATATATATACACACACATACATACATGGCATAATAATGTCACATTCACACTTGCTCTTTCAACCTTAACAGTTTCTCATAATGTATCGCACTGCTCATTAGAGCCTCATTGACGTTACATACATCTCCAGAACATGGCAGGCTATATTAAAAGTGACAATTGCTCTACTGGATATATATATATATATATATATATATATATATATATATATATATAGATATAGATATACAGTGGAGGAAATAAGTATTTGATCCCTTGCTGATTTTGTATGTTTGCCCACTGTCAAAGTCATGAACAGTCTAGAATTTTTAGGCTAGGTTAATTTTACCAGTGAGAGATAGATAATATTAAAAAAAATACAGAAAATCACTTTGTCAAAATTATATATATTTATTTGCAGTGTGCACAGAGAAATAAGTATTTGATCCCTTTGGCAAACAAGACTTAATACTTGGTGGTAAAACCCTTGTTGGCAAGCACAGCAGTCAGACGTTTTTGTAGTTGATAATGAGGTTTGCACACATGTTAGATGGAATTTTGGCCCACTCCTCTTTGCAGATCATCTGTAAATCGTTAAGATTTCGAGGCTGTCGCTTGGCAACTCGGATCTTCAGCTCCCTCCATAAGTTTTCGATGGGATTAATGTCTGGAGACTGGCTAGGCCACTCCATGACCTTAATGTGCTTCTTTTTGAGCCACTCCTTTGTTGCCTTGGCTGTATGTTTCGGGTCATTGTCGTGCTGGAAGACCCAGCCACGAGCCATTTTTAATGTCCTGGTGGAGGTAAGGAGGTTGTCACTCAGGATTTGACGGTACATGGCTCCATCCATTCTCCCATTGATGCGGTGAAGTAGTCCTGTGCCCTTAGCAGAGAATCACCCCCAAAACATAATGTTTCCACCTCCATGCTTGACAGTGGGGACGGTGTTCTTTGGGTCATAGGCAGCATTTCTCTTCCTCCAAACACGACGAGTTGAGTTAATGCCAAAGAGCTCAATTTTAGTCTCCTCTGACCACAGCACCTTCTCCCAATCACACTCAGAATCATCCAGATGTTCATTTGCAAACTTCAGACGGGCCTGTACATGTGCCTTCTTGAGCAGGGGGACCTTGCGGGCACTGCAGGATTTTAATCCATTACGGCGTAATGTGTTACCAATGGTTTTCTTGGTGACTGTGGTCCCAGCTGCCTTGAGATCATTAACAAGTTCCCCCGTGTAGTTTTCGGCTGAGCTCTCACCTTCCTCAGGATCAAGGATACCCCACGAGGTGAGATTTTGCATGGAGCCCCAGATCGATGTCGATTGACAGTCATTTTGTATGTCTTCCATTTTCTTACTATTGCACCAACAGTTGTCTCCTTCTCACCCAGCGTCTTACTTATGGTTCTGTAGCCCATTCCAGCCTTGTGCAGGTCTATGATCTTGTCCCTGACATCCTTAGAAAGCTCTTTGGTCTTGCCCATGTTGTGGAGGTTAGAGTCAGACTGATTCATTGAGTCTGTGGACAGGAGTCTTTTATACAGGTGACCATGTAAGAGCTGTCTATAATGCAGGCACCAAGTTGATTTGGAGCAGTAACTGGTCTGGAGGAGGCTGAACTCTTAATGGTTGGTAGGGGGTCACATACTTATTTCTCTGTACACAATGCAAATAAATAGATATCATTTTGACAATGTGATTTTCTGTTTTTTTTTATATAATCTATCTCTCACTGGTAAAATTAACCTAGCCTAAAAATTCTAGACTGTTCATGACTTTGACAGTGGGCAAACTTACAAAATCAGCAAGGGATCAAATACTTATTTCCTTCACTGTAAGATGCCTTTAGCATATTGAGCATTTTTGTTTCCTCTGTTGAAGGTCCCGCAGCAGAGCAGTTGTGGTCCAGCGGACACATTAAATTTTGGGGGATTGTAGTTTTTGAGTTATAACTGAGATCTGTCCCCTTCATTACAAGCTGATATAATGATTTCAGATGTTTTGCCGTAACTGCTGGAAACTCACTCATCTTTCCCATTTATTTCTCCACCGTCCTCCAATTAATTAGCCATTTTTGTCTTTTTCTTTTTGAAAGCGTTCGGTTAGATTTGTCTATTCTGCGGTCATTAATAGGAGATCACACGGAAACGCAAAAACGTAAAATAAATAATAAAGAAGCGTCTGCTGCATTTTACGCTCTTGCTGTTTAAAGAACTAAAGTGACAGAAATCCTTTTGTATAAAATCTCCGGATCCCATAGGGAGACCCGAACATGCAACTTTTTTTCAAGGCTTTTCAAAGGTTGTCGGGGATGATTTGTCAAACAGATAATGTAGATAATTAAGAGCTCAGCCTTTCAGAGAATTGACTTGTCTCGTTTTTTTTTTTCTTTTTGTATTGGCTTCCTACTTCCACCCGACCACCGGGCCTCCGCGCATTCTGCCGCCAAACTCTATAGACTGTACAATGTTTATCAAAAGAGGCTGCTGGGAACTGATGGACAAAAGAAAAGAAAGAAACCGCCAATGCTACCGAAGACTTGAAAACAAATTGGAGCTAAAAAATTATCGTCTGAACGGCCATAAAAGAAAACATTCTATAATACAAAGAAATGTGGCCGAGACGGTGATTGTTAGTATTGATTTAAACAGAGCAAACACAATCTAGAAAATAGCACCCCTATAGTTTAGGGATTGATTGAGCACATAGTAAGTAATTTCATTTATAGAGGGGGGGGTGTAAGGGTGTCGGAATGTAGGCATTTATGCCAGGACGAGGGGGGCAATAATTTGTGGTGAATGGGATGGGCCTTAGGAAAATTCTGTTGGGTTCTACTCCAATTATAGAAATACAATTTCCACCCTCCGTCCTTTTAGTGAGAGCGGTTGTGATTAGGAATGACTCAGTCCGTTATAAAATCCTTGATATGTGATTACTGCAAAAAGAAAAAAAAATAACATAACAGCAGTAAACAAGAATGTGTTACGTTGCTGCACAGAATGAAATAACGGCAAATAGAACAATAGTACAAACCGGACATAGGTGAAGGCTGCATCCATTCACGTGAGCAAAGAAAACACAATGGGATTTTCAATGGGAATTTTTTCTTCCAGCTGTTCAGAATTCATTCCATTCTAATCTGTCATTAGGAAATGGTATTTTATGTCAATTTAGTTTTTATTATAAATGTATTCCTGTTTTCTGCAGATCACTTGGCAGCTTTGCTGTATAGACTGGGACATGATTAGCAGAGTCATCTCATTATCGTTTGCGGGTGAGCGAGTTAATGACAGCTCTTTTGTACTACTGTGGACCTAGATAAGGCAAATTGTAACATTATACACACACAGAAAAGGCTTTGTATGCAGCTCCCCTGTCACTCCCTGGTCTCTGGGGGAGGGGCTGTACTTTATCTCTTCCTGGAGACGGTATAAGTCTATTCACATCTATCTGTACTTTTTTTTTTTCAATCTTAGTAACTATGTTGCTATGTTTATGAAACATTTTTGCTTCCCCTATGTTACAGTTTCTAAGCGCTAGAAATATGAGATCTGGGGGGCTCTTTACAGGGTCTTTGCACTGTGGAGGTGATTTCGCCATTGGCATAGCTAATTATCACACATGGAGTTTTCGATGCACCTTCTTGCTTTGCTTGAAATGTTTTTTGCCTTTTTTGCAAAAATGACAGGAAAATATTTCCTGTTATTTTTATTTCAAATAAAATGTCCCAAAAACATGGCAAACGCATGTAATAAAAAATGGCACATGTGGTCAAACCCCAAATGGCGGTTAATAGACACTTTTTGATCATCGCCCAGGAACCTCAATTACACCCCTGTCTATTTGCCGGCTATTGAAATGGAAGGAAAAAGGGGATCACTGTTGATTTTTTTCCCCTTTAGTAAAAATATAGTTACTCGGCTGGGTCAAAAATATTTTAGGATTCTTCATCCCAGGAAAGACGTTCTTCTTTGACTATGTCCTGCAAAGCAATAGGACAACTAAAGCAAACCATCAGGGCAAGCAACTCATATCTCAACTTCTTTGTGTGTATGACATAGGGGTGGCTGGGGAAGGGGGAATACGGTTCTGCAACATATTTATTAATAGAATTGAGTATTTTAGTATTGAACTTTTTTCGGCTAGCATCCAAATCTTAGGCAATTTCCAGAAATAATTCACCTAAAAGGCTGAGGGTTATACAATTGGGAGGGGGCGCTCATGTACTGGTTCTCAACCCAGGAGCCACAGGTACTGAACAAGGGGTAGGCAAGGTAAATGGGCCCAAAAAGCGCCATTGGGGGTAAAGTTGCCTTTAAATATCTTCCTAGAGCCATCTGAACACTGTGCCTGAGAATGCTGTATAAAACAACCGTACATACATAAATGTTAGACGCACGGTCATAGGACGCTCAGCAGAGCCAGACATGCAGATTACTAGGTGTATCAGGACTAAATCATTGTCCATTAAACATCCATCATGTTAAACTTTAGGGACCTGTGGGAGGGGGCACATTCTGAAAAGCCTTGGGCAACAAGAGAGCTTGTCCCTCCCCCGAGGAGCACCATCTTAAATCTATCTTGGCACCGGCTGATTCCATATAGTAACCAATGTCCTTTTCGTGGTAATGACGGTTTAGTCATGATGCATAAAGTAATACCATTCCTTATATAGGACAACAACCAAAACCTACAAATACAATAAGTGGCACAAGCCAAAAAACTACATTTTAATCTTTATTTTAATTAATCCAACAATAACATTAAAACCACCGCCTAATATAGTCCCAAGCCATGTTTTTCCAGGCCGTGGGCACCCATGACCCTGTCGTTGGTTCACCGGTTGTCCTTCCTTGGTGTACTTTTAGTAGGTACTAACCACTACATATCGGGAACACCCCACAAGACTGGCCGCTCTGGAGATTCTATAACCCAGTCGTCTACACATCACAATTTGGCGCTTGTCACAGTCGCTCACATCCTTAAGCTTCTCCATTTTTCTGCTTCCAACATAACTGTTCACTTGCTGCCGAATATATATCCCCCCCCCCCTGGATTCCTTTCCACCCCTTCTTCCTTTCTTTGATTGCTTTTTCCTTTTGACACATGTGTATATATATAAGATGTTATGTTGTTACCATAGTTTTATGGCCTGATGAAGACACATGTCCTGCGTCGAAATGCGTAGCCTGCAATTGCCTACCTTTAATTAATTATGTCTCCAAACAGCAGTGCCTAATATATTTGCTCCATTTTTCTCCTATTTTCTATCCCCCCCTTGTGAGGCGCCATTGTAACCAGATAAGACAGACTCTGTGATTGTGTTGAAGAGTCGGCAATTAGAGGACAAAGCGAGCCCCTTCCCTTTGTTTACATCCCTTAGATTCCGAGTTCATTATTGGGTTAAACAGTCGAGATCGGAGATAGCTCTTCGCTGCAGGAGGCTTTTGTTCCTGCATCATTAAGGCCCTTTTACACCGGCCGACAATCGGCCGTTGCAGAGAACACCGATCAACGTGAAATCGTTGATCGGCGCTCGTTTGCTCCTGTAAAACAGAGCTATGCATGGGGATGAGCGGTCGTTACTCCGATCGCTCGTCCCCATACATTATCATCATGTCGGCAGCGCGTCTCCCTGTTTACACACCAAGATGTGCTGCCGACAACCAGAATATTTCACTTTTTTAAAACGATACGATCAGCAGATTATTGAGCGTTTGCTCGTTCATCTGCTGATCGCTGTGCTGTTTACCCAGGACAATTATCGACAACGAGCGTTCTATGAACTAATGATCTGCCCGATAATCGCCCCGTGTAAAAGGGCCTAAACTCTGCCGTACATTTACGCCGCTGGTGGCGATCTACATGCTTCTAGCGCCAAACGTAATGTGGGTCGTGTTTAGAGTTGCAACTCATCCCTATCTACACTTGAATGCCAGACACAGTCTATGGACAGACCCTTTTTCAAAATTCCAGACAACCCCTTTAATTTAATGGGGCCATATCTTTGGGAAGTCGAGACCTTTACCTTGTACATTAGGTGTTTTTGTATTGACTGTGTAGATTTAGGTTGGGGGGGGGGGGCACCCACTTGGGGATATGTCTATGTGAATGATGCTTTTCTGAGTGGAGAAAGTTGATTATTAAGTAATGTAACTTTCATCTATCCCAGATCCTGCCTCGCAGCGAACCGTTGTTTCTAAGCCTTTCCTGTCTTATCCTGTCTCCAAGAACCACAATCCCCGTCATGAAACGGTTGTGAATTTCATTATAAAGTAATTTACAGGGATACATACAGTATAGTTGTATTATTATTCTATAATCCATCCTATTGCACACCAGCTCCAGGGTGTATAATGAAAACAGTATCATAGAGTATGGGCTGCATATCCTCCTCGATTGCCGCTTGTGAGAGCCCCTCTGTCTTCCCAGGAAGCCGCACAGTAGAGATCAGGAGGATCAAACTGCAGCCTTAATGTCCTCTCATTCAAGCGGCATCTCTCGGAAGCAGCGGCTTTATCTACAGAGATCGCTCCATGATTCAAGCCATGTTTAGGGATGTCTGATGTTTAAAGGTCACTCGCTGAACTTTGTCCCATAGGATAACTAATTCATCCTGCAAATTAAGTGATTTTCTCCCGGAGTTATTACTTTTTTTTTTTTTATAGTCTGCAGCCTTGAGCCGGGGAGAATGATGTTGTAAGCTACTCACTCATCTAAATGTTAGCGGTAATTGAGAGCCTCGAAATATCACAACGCACTTGGGTAAACTTGGAAGAAATTGCTGTGTGCTTTGCTAGGAGTGGAGGGCTCGAGTCGCTGCAGGAATGATAATTATTTTTGCTTTTTTAAGGCTTTGTGTACGCGAGCGTCAAACTTTCGTTTTTTTTTAACATGTTAAAGAAAATGGATTTTTTTTTTCATTGATTTTATCAGGATATTATTACATTAAAAAAAATACACATTTTGCATCAAGTTTGCTTCTGAGCCATTGGAAGCCATTCTCTTTAAAATGAAGGAAAACAAAATAATAATAAAAAAAAAATTTTTTTATATATATCAAAAATAAAATACTAAATTTGAAGAGGAACTCCACCTAAATATATCTAATGACATAAATATGTACCCACTTTAGAAATTTCAATCCAGGACACAATTATAGGGAAGACAAAAGTGGCAATTGCCCAAGGACGTCCACCCCCTAGGCACTTCCAACTCTCAGTTCCCTCCAGTCTTTCTCAGACTTTCCTAAAATGAAGATATAAGAGATGAAAAAGATTTAGGCCTCATGCACATGACCGCATTGGTTTTGCGTCCGCAAATCCACGGGTCCATTACGTTCCGTGGGACCACAAAAAAAAAACTTTTTGTGCATCCGTGTGTCATCCGAATTCACGGATCCACATTGATTCACCAGTATTGGTGAATCCACAATTGCGGACTGTAAAAGGACTTGTCTTGAGTTTTCGCAGTCCACAATTGCGGCCCCCGCACCGATCTGCATAAATCACGGTCATGTGCATGGGGCTATAGAAAATAATGGGTCCGCAATTTATCCGCGAATATGTGGATAAATTGTTGCTGCAAAAATACGGTTGTGTGCATGAGGCCTTAATGGGTATCTCCAACAATATTGCATATTTCACAAATATTTTTCACTAGCACTCCAGTCCCATGCACCACTAATGTGAAGACATCCGGTGGGTGGGCATGCATATTTATTGCTATAGGGGTGAAGCAGCTGCCAGATATCTTTTCCGGTTGAACAAAAACTCTGGCATGATAAAATCCGACATGCCGAACCTTATTTCCCCTAACAGCAGATCCCAGGGGACATTCGATTGTCATCAGGTCCTGATCAGCAGGATCTCCCGACAATTATCTAGCGTTACAGTCCAGCTGCTGGGGAGGGTACCCCGCCAAGTCTTTTGCCCGGTGTCTCCACCAACCCTGATCCTATTTCTTTGGAAGGAAAAAGATGGCCTACTATGACCCGAGAGAATATTCCTAATACTCGACAGACGTGCCATCCTTCTTTAGAGCAGAGTGACAGATATACTTAGTAAGAGGCAGCCTAAAATAAATATGTTGACAAGATTAAGCCACTGCCAAGATGGAAGAGATTTAGAACCGTGATTGTATTGTTTGCCCATGACTGGGTTTTGTCCAACGTAGAATCTGAAGGAGCGAGTTACAGAAGTGACACTACCATTTGTCCATGCGGGTGTTGTCGTCCAAACAAATTCTTCTTTTTCTTGGTCAATATGTACAAATACAACAAAAAAATTAGCCAGTGCTTGGCAGTGTGTAAAGAAAATAATCCACACAATATATACTCTAGGCAAAAAAACACTATTTATAGACGTGCTGCCCATAGGATAATTACAAATTGAGATGATCATAGAACAGAGTCATGGAAGCTCCATGGGGTAGAAAGGTCAAAGCTCCACATGCAAATTATATACATTTTTGTGAGGCGAAAACGTAAATCTTTTTGAAAAAGTTCTTTGGCAGGTTCGGTAAATTGTAGAATTATCTGATGTGAAATTTTTTTGGTGTAGACTTCTTGAAAGCCCATATGGAAACTAAATCTACACTCTCTGGAATGAGGACCTCAAAGGGATTTATCATTTCCATAGAACAATAGAATTAGCATAAAGTCATCTAAATGAAAAGGATACATGAATGCGTAATTTTCACAACGCCAATGTGCTAAGCATTCAATTCCATGGGAAATGAAAATATAACCTCCAAAATTAAAGAGGATCTGTCACCAGTTTATTAATTCCCTATCTCATAACTAATCTAATAGACGCTTTGATGCTGATAATTCCAGTGTGATTATTTTCAAAAACCTTTATTATTTGCAGTTATGAGCATTTTTCTAAATATGCTAATGTGGCTCTAATAGCCAAATGGGAGGTGACTCTTTATTTTCACTCTGGGCGGTGCAATGTTTTCTGTATGACAATGTCCAATCAGCTTACAGCTTCTCCCCCTTCCCTGCCCAGCAACACAGTGTGATCATATAGTATGCAGCTTCCATTCCCGACTGTGTTTTCAACTAGTGATACCTCCTGTTGTTTCACAGTTAGGACAGCTGGTGCCATATGGAAGCTTAGAATCTCATCTTTGATATGACACCAGAACCGCTGTTCTAGGTGGTCCAAAGCCGGAGATATGACTGTTTGAAGTGATCCCCCTTCCCTTCAGCCTCAGTCTCTCACACTGTGTGAAGCAGCTTCATGCTGATGGGACAGCGTCAGAGGCTGTGAGGAGGCTCCACCTCCGGAGAATCGCTGGTGGTGACGCCCACTTGGCTAGTATAGGCTCATTTGCATATTTAGAAAAAACTCATAACTTCTAAAATAATAAACGTTTTGGGACACATTTTTCACTATTATTATCAGTGTGTCAGCGCCTATCAGATTAGCCAGGAGATAGGACATTATTAAACTGGTGACAGATCCTCTTTAATAAGCTCTTTATTTGTAAAGTTTTTGTGATCTAACTTCCAAAACTCATGGGCTATTGACCTCAAGATATGAAGCAAAATGAAATCTAAGGACCATTACATCTAACTTCATGAATGATAAAGTCCATCCAAAAACATACATGGTCATATAACCAATAGAGATGTTGAATAATATTTGGAGGTCCGCTACAGATGTTTGTATCCTAAGATATTAGCACTTCTTAAGCAAGTCCCAAGCCTTGAATGTTTTTTTTCATAAAAATGTACACCCCGAACTTACATATTCATGTCTACGCAGCTAAAATGAGTGGACTGAACAGCTGACAAAAATTCACAGGAGAAGATTCGAAAGCGATCATGTGAGGAGCAGATAAGAGGAGAGCAGAGAAGAAGGTCTTGTGAGGACCGGAGATGTGCTGCGTTATCAGAGATTAGGGCAGAGATGTACGGGGTAGAGGGGTTGTAGACATCTGGTATCAGTTGGCAACGACTGTCTGAGATATTTCCATAAATTTTAGCAAATCCTATCAAGGTCGGGTCAAGTAATGGCTTAAAGAGGCTCTGTCACCACACTATAAGTACCCTATCTCCCACATTTATTTAGAAAAACGATCTATTTTTACCACGTTATTAGCGATTTTAGCTTTATGCTAATTAGTTTCTTCATGGACAACTGGGCGTGTTTTTACTTTAGACCAAGTGGGCGTTGTACAGAGGAGTGTATGACGCTGACCAATCAGTGACCAATCAGCGTCATACACTTCTCTCCATTCATTTACTCAGCGCATAGTGACACTGCTAGATCAGTATGTGCTGTCTTATACTGACACATTAACGTTACTGAAGTGTTTAGACTGTGAATAGACATCACCTCCAGACAGGACGGGATGTCTATTCACAATCCCGACACTTCGTTAACGTTTCTGTGGTACTTACAGCAGAGCAAAGCGTAATCTCGCGAGATCTCGCTGTAAATGACAGGTTACAGGGAGATCACGCTTGCTCTGCTGGAAGTACCACAGAAACGTTAGCGAAGTGCCGGGATTGTGAATAGACATCCCGTCCTGTCTGGAAGGAATGTCTATTCACTGTCAAGAGTGTATGGCACTGATTGGTCACCGTCATACACTCCTCTGTACAACGCCCACTTGGTCTAAAGTAAAAACACGCCCAGTTGGGCATTAAAACCTTAATGACCGCCGATAAGCCTTTTCACGGCGGTCATTAGTGGGCTTTATTCTGATGCAGTAGCCGTTTCACGGCGCTGCATCAGAGTAAAGTAAACAGACCAGGGAGCCATGAAATCTCCCTGCTCTCAGCTGCCAGAGGTAGCTGAGAGCTTGGGACATCCCTGCTCGAACAGGTGAGATCTATATTAGTATTGATCTCACCCGTTTAACCCCTCATATGCGGTGCTCAATAGTGTGCACCGTATCTGAGTGGTTTTGGAGAGAGGGAGGGAGCTCCCTCTCATCCTGCTGACACCCGGCGATAAGATCGCCGAGTGTCTGTGTCTCCGATGGCAGCCAGGGGCCTAATAAAAGCCCCCAGGTCTGCCTGTAGTAATTGCCTGCTAGCTCATGCCGGAGGCATGTCCTAGCAGATGCCTGTCCGTTTTAAAGGGACAGGCAGTAATACACTGCAATACAAAAGTATTGCAGTGTATTATAAAAGCGATCGCATGATCGCATATTAAAGTCCCCTAGTGGGACTAGTAAAAAAGTTTTTAAAAAAAGTATAATAAAGTTAATTAAAAAAAATGTGAAAAAAAATAAATATGAAAAACCCAATTTTTCCCCTTACAAACTGCTTTACTATTAAGAAAAACACAATAAAGCAAAAAAGTTACACATATTTGGTATCGCCGCGACCGTAACGACCCCGACTGTAAAGCCGTTAAAATATTTAACGCACGGTGAACGCCGTAAAAAATAAAATAAAAAACAATGGAAAAATTGCTGTTTTCTGTGAATCCTGACTTAAAAAAATGTGATAAAAAGTGATCAAAAAGTCGCATCTACTCCAAAATGGTACCAATAAAAACTACAAGTCGTCCCGCAAAAAAAAAAGCCCTCATACAACTGCATCGGCGGAACAATAAAAAAGTTATGGCTCTTCAAATATGGAGACACAAAAACAAATAATTTTGAAAAAATGTGTTTTTACTGAGTAAAAGTAGTAAAACATACAAAATCTATACAAATTTGGTATCTTTGCAATCATAACAACCCGTTGAAGTTGAAGTTATTGTGTTATTCATACCACATGGTAAACGTCGTAGATTTAGGACGCAAAAAAAGAGTGGCAAAATTTCAGGTTTTCTTCTACCCCCCCCCCCCCAAAAAAAGTTAATAAAAGTTAATGAATAAATTATATTCACCCCAAAATGGTGCTATTAAAAAGTACAACTTGTCCCGCGAAAAACAAGACCTTATACAGCTATGTCGACGCAAAAATAAAAAAGTTATAGCTCTTCGAATGGGACGATGGAAAAACGTAAAAAATGGCAGGGTCATTAGGGCCCAGAATGCAAGCGGGGGAAGGGGTTAAGAAACGAATTAGCATAAATCTAAAATCGTGTGTAATCCGTCTTCATTTGCTTTGAGAATAAATCGCAAGATCACAAGTCAAGATTTCTCTGCTGGCAAATTGAATGGAGTAATTATGTTCCTCACACAACGCATATCCATCTTGATATTTTGTTTATTAGCCGAGTCGATCCATCCCGTCCTCACAATCATTACAGAATGAAAGATTCACTTCCCACATTGCAATCAATGGGCAGATGATTCCCTTGGAAGATGCGCTCAATATTTTTACTGTAACCCAAGTCTTTATTGGCAATGTTCTTCATGACAAATTGTGTTGTAAGATGTAAAAGTTCCGAAACATGATTCACTTCTAATTTTTCCCATATCATAGAATATCGAATTTCATGCTTCTGTTTTTGTTTTTTTTGTTTTTTGTTTTTTATTATTATTATTAGGTTATCTTGATTATTTTAGGTCAAACAATACATTGAATGTCTCTGATCTTATTTATTTCTTCCTTCATCTACTGAAAAATAATTTGTCCATCCATAAAATAAGCCGGATACGGCTCAGGCATTGGCCTCACCAGACAGACAGAATATATCACGTTTTCCTAAGAGATCAAAAATGATCACATAGAGACTTACAGAGGTCCGGGGCCATTAATTTTCCGCTTATCTTTGCTTGTTTGATGTATCATCTGTTACAATAATATCTCTGCACTAAAGAAGGCTCAAAATGATTTAACATAGATTGGCCTCATAACTACAGTAGCTGATAGTGCTCAAAAACGACTTAAGCTGGGAATTTGCCATAAATCTACTAAATCAGCCAACAATCCCTAAGGTTTAGCCCTTTAAGACATTTGTAATGATTTTTTTCTTCAGAATATGTTTTTCACATTTCAAGGCCGGAGAATCTTACGTCACTGTATGGTCACATTGTGCTCGTCAGTATGTTAGGTTTTTGGAGTCCTGTTCTTGAAGTTGTAGGGTTAAAAGAAAGAAAACAGGGCAAGCGGTAGGATCTAAGCAAATTTGCGATGGATAGGTAACAGGGTCAAAGCATTTCCATAACAGCAGGTCTACATCTATGTATAACTACTATAATACAGTACCTATATACAAGAATATAACTACTATAATACTGCCCCTATATACAAGAATATAACTACTATAATACTGCCCCTATATACAAGAATATAACTACTATAATACTGCTCCTATATACAAGAATATAACTACTATAATACTGCCCCCTATATACAAGAATTTAACTACTATAATACTGCCCATATATACAAGAATATAACTACTATAATACAGTACCTATATACAAGAATATAACTACTATAATACAGTACCTATATACAAGAATATAACTACTATAATACTGCCCCTATATACAAGAATATAACTACTATAATACTGCACCCTATATACAAGAATATAACTACTATAATACTGCTCCTATATACAAGAATATAACTACTATAATACTGCCCCTATATACAAGAATATAACTACTATAATACTGCCCCTATATACAAGAATATAACTGCTATAATACTGATCCTATATACAAGAATATAACTACTATAATACTGCCCCTATATACAAGAATATAACTACTATAATACTGCTCCTATATACAAGAATATAACTAATATTATACTGCCCCCTATATACAAGAATATAACTACTATAATACTGCTCCTATATACAAGAATATAACTACTATAATACTGCCCCCTATATACAAGAATATAACTACTATAATACTGCTCCTATATACAAGAATATAACTACTATAATACTGCTCCTATATACAAGAATATAACTACTATAATACTGCCCATATATACAAGAATATAACTACTATAATACTGCTCCTATATACAAGAATATAACTACTATAATACTGCCCCCTATATACAAGAATATAACTACTATAATACGCCTCCTATATACAAGAATATAACTACTATAATACTGCTCCTATATACAAGAATATAACTACTATAATACTGCCCCTATATACAAGAATATAACTACTATAATACTGCCTCCTATATACAAGAATATAACTACTATAATACTGCACCCTATATACAATAATATAACTAATATAATACTGCCCCTATATACAAGAACATAACTACTATAATACTGCCCCAATATACAAGAATATAACTACTATAATAATGCCCCTATATACAATAATATAACTACTATAATACTGCCCCTATATACAAGAATATAACTACTATAATACTGCTCCTATATACAAGAATATAACTACTATAATACTGCTCCTATATACAAGAATATAACTACTATAATACTGCCCATATATACAAGGATATAACTACTATAATACTGCTCCTATATACAAGAATATAACTAATATAATACTGCCCCCTATATACAAGAATATAACTACTATAATACTGCACCCTATATACAAGAATATAACTACTATAATACTGCCTCCTGTATACAAGAATATAACTACTATAATACGGCTCCTATATACAAGAATATATCTACTATAATACTGTCCCCTATACACAAGAATATAACTACTATAATACTGCCCCCTATATATAAGAATATAACTACTATAATACTGCTCCTCTATACAAGAATATAACTACTATAATACTGCCCCAATATACAAGAATATAACTACAATAATACTGCCCCTATATACAAGAATATAACTACTATAATACTGCCCCCTATATACAAGAATATAACTACTATAATACTGCCCCCTATATACAAGAATATAACTACTATAATACTGCCCCCTATATACAAGAATATAACTACTATAAAACTGCTCCTATATACAAGAATATAACTACTATAATACTGTCCCTATATACAAGAATATAACTACTATAATACTGCTCCTATATACAAGAATATAACTACTATAATACGGCCCCCTATATACATGAATATAACTACTATAATACTGCTCCTATATACAAGAATATAACGACTATAATACTGCCCCCTATATACAAGAATATAACTACTATAATACTGTCTCCTATATACAAGAATATAACTACTATAATACTGCCTCCTATATACAAGAATATAATTGCTATATTACTGCCCCTATATACAAGAATATAACTACTATATTACTGCCCCTATATACAAGAATATAACTTCTATAATACTGCTCCTATATACAAGAATATAACTACTATAATACTGCCCCCTATATACAAGAATATAATTGCTATATTACTGCCCCTATATACAAGAATATAACTACTATAATACTGCCCCCTATATACAAGAATATAACTACTATAATACTGCTCCTATATACAAGAATATAACTACTATAATACTGCTCCTATATACAAGAATATAACTACTATAATACTATAATATTTTCGGACTATAAGACGCCCAATGGACGTGGCATAGTTCTTCCGCCACTGTCCGCATCAATGCCGCACATAATCTACGTTGCAGATTCTGTTGCGGCTTTGACTAAAATATGCAGGAAATTGATGCGGACTGGCCGTTGCGTCTTCAGGTGAAGAGTACTTCCCTTCTGTCTATCAGTGCAGGATAGAGAGAATGGACAGCCCTTTCCCTAGTAAAAGTAAAAATAAATTCATACTTATCCGGCCGTTGTCTTGGTGACGCGTCCCTCTTTCGGCATCCAGCCCGACCTCCCTGGATGACGCGGCAGTCCATGTGACCGCTGCAGCCTGTGATTGGCCTGTGATTGGCTGCAGCCGTCACTTGGACTGAAACGTCATCCCGGAGGCCGGACTGGGGGAAGAAGCAGGGAGTTCTCGGTAAGTAGGAACATTTTTTTACAGGTTGCTGTATATTGTGATCGGAAGTCACTGTCCAGGGTGCAGAAACAGTTACTGACGATCGCTTAACTCTTTCAGCACCCTGGACAGTGACTATTTACTGACGTCGCCTAGTAAAGCTCCCGTAGTTATGGGTGCACACACGTAGTCACCCGTAATTACGGGAGACCCATTAACTTCCTCAGTCTGGCTGTAGACCTAGAAATACATAGGTCCAGCCAGAATGAAGAAATGTCATGTTAAAATACCAATACGCTCCGCAGCACACATAACATGTGCATGACAGCTGCGGACTTCATTGTGGAATTTTGAATCTCCATTGAAGTCAATGGAGAAATTCCGCAATGGGTCCGCAACAAGTCCGCTACACGTCCGCAACAACCAGTGTATGCTGCGGACACCAAATTCCGCACCGCAGCCTATGCTCCGCAGCTGAGTTTTCTGCAACGTGTGCACGAACCTAACTAAAAAGATGTGGAAACTAATGGAGAAAATGTCCGCTGCAGATTTCCAGAGCAATTCCGCCACGTCTGGCCATGCCCTTAGGGCATGCCCACACGTGGCGGATTTCCTCCGCAACTGTCCGCATCAATGCCGCACAGAATCTGCGTTGCAGATTCTGCGGCGGATCTGCCCAAAATGTGCAGTAAATTGATGCGGACTAGCTGCTGCGGACTGCGGTAAAAGTGCTTCCCTTCTCTCTATCAGTGCAGGATAGAGAGAAGTGACAGCACTTTCCCTAGTGAAAGTAAAAGAATTTCATACTTACCGGCCATTGTCTTGGTGACGCGTCCCTCTTTCGGCATCCAGCCCGACCTAACCGGATGACACGCAGTCCGTGTGACCGCTGCAGCCTGTGATTGGCTGCAGCCGTCACTTAGACTGAAATGTCATCCTGGGAAGCCGGACTGGAGACAGAAGCAGGGAGTTCTCGGTAAGTATGAACTTATATTTTTTTACAGGTTGCTGTATATTGGGATCGGTAGTCACTGTCCAGGGTGCAGAAACAGTTACTGCCGATCGCTTAACTCTTTCAGCACCCTGGACAGTGACTATTTACTGACGTCTCCTAGCAACGCTCACGTAATTACGGGAGCCCCATTGACTTCCTCAGTCTGGCTGTAGACCTAGAAATACATAGGTCCAGCCAGAATGAAGAAATGTCATGTCAAAAAAGCAAGACGCATCCGCAGCACACATAACATGTGCATGACAGCTGCGGACTTCATTGCGGAATTAAGAATTTCCATTGAAGTCAATGGAGAAATTCCGCCATGAGTCCGCAACCAGTCCGCCACAACTCCGCAACAGCCCTAGCATGCTGTGGACACCAAATTCCGCTCCGCAGCCTATGCTCCGCAGCGGCATTTTCAGTCTCGTCTAAACGAACACTTCTAAATAGAAGTGGAAGTCAATGGAGAAACGGCTCCGCTGCGGATTAACGCTGCGGAGTGTCCGCAGCGGAATTCAAGAGCAATTCCGCCACATCTGGCCATGCCCTTAGGGTATGTTCAAACGACCTATTTTCAGCCGTTTTTCAGAACTACAACGAAACGCGCTTCGAGGCGGTCATACACGCTAGTTACTCCACCACTATTGTATTTATCGTGTCATGTAAGTCAAGCTGCCCCTTTTTTTGGTTTGGTTTGTGTGTGAATTATTATTCTAATATTGATACTATTAGTTGGCTGTTGCTACTGACGTATAATACTGATGCTAACTTATACAATGTCTTTATTTGTATCTATGTGACTGTATTCCATACTTCCATTCCTATTGCAAGAATATGGGCACATCCCTTAGTGGCATACTAATGTAAACATGTTCTTTCAATATTTAACATAAATTCTTGCAAATAATAGGCAGCCTTCCTTGGATTCATAGAAGCGTTGTCTGCATTTTGTTGATCACATCAGTTTTATCTCATTGTATGTATTCACTTTGTTTCTATTTAATATAGTTAAATAAATTATATGATATTTTTTTTAATTGAATTTATCCATGGTTTCCATGCTCCTATATTTTTTCGAGTTTGTTTCATTGATAGACTTTTTGGAGTTTTAACCGTTTTTTTTGTACAAATGGACTCAATATAGGAATACCTACATGCCACTATGAATGTCCGCCCGTCAGTTCGTGACCTAAGGGCACGTTCACACGTGGCGGAATTGCTTTGGAATTCCGCTGCGGACAGTCAGCACTGGAAATCCGCAGCATACAGTCTGTCCATTGGTTTCCACACCTTTTTAGTCATCTTGGTGCAGACGTTGCGGACAACTCCGCTGCGGACCATAGGCTGCGGTGTGGAATTTGGTGTCCGCAGCATACACTGGCTGTTGCGGACTTGATGCGTACTTGTGGCGTAATTTCTCCATTGACTTCAATGGAGTTGCAAAATTCCGCAATAAAATCCGCAGATGTTATGTGTGTTGCGTTGCGGATTGCTTTCGCGAACAGCATATTTCTTCATTCTGGCTGGACCTATGTGTTTCGAGGTCTACAGCCAGACTGAGATGAAATGGTTTAAAAGACAGCAGGAAATACTCTACACCTGAATCCGCAGCGCCTAATCCGCAGCAATTTTACTTCACATTATAGGCAAAGGCGCAATGGAATCTGCAACGCGGATTATGTGCGGCATTGATGCGGACAGTGTCTGCAGAATTCCGCCACGTCTGAACATGCCCTAAAGCTGAAGCTTAGTTGGGTTGTGCAGCAGGACAATGATCTGAAGCACACAAGCAAGTCCTCCTCTGAAATGGCTGAAAATAAATAAAATGAAGGTTTTGGAGCGGCCGATTTAAAGTCCTGACTTGTGTCTCATTGAGATGCTGTGGTAAGACACTAAAGGGACAGTTCATGCTGAAAAACCCCCAATGTAGCCCAATTAAAACAATTCTTTAACGAAGAGTGCACCAAAATTCCCCCAAAACGATGTAATAGACTCATCGCAAGTCATCACAAATGTTGTTACCTTTTAACATGAGCGATATCGATTTTTAATAATCACAACAAAAGTTTAAACAGCACATTCCAACAAAATGATACAAAATGCGTATGCTGGTGCGAGAACACCTGTGACTGCAAATATACAGCAGAAAAAGAAATGGTGACAGCACACTGCGAACACCAATGTCACCTAAACCACTAAATATAAATAAATCTGCATTACTGCTAAATCTACTTACACTAGGGAGGTTCTTAGTGCACATTTTGATCAAAAAGTGTTTGCCCACCTGCCACGACAAGGCGACCTCTGTAAGGTGGGAACCTACGCTGCACATACACCCAGAACTGGGACTAAGCCTACATATATACCTGGGGATGACAGGAACCAGCATTACACTAATTAAAATCACCCAGGGCAGAATGGGAGGAGGAGTGCAAGAACAAAAATGGAGGCAGTCACTGACCCCACATATATAGATCACATAAACTGTTGGAATGTGCTGTTCAAACTTTTGTTGTGTTTATGTGATCCATCCCCAGGTATATATATGTATGTTTAGTCCCAGTTCTGGGTGTATGTGCAGAGTAGGTCCCCACCTCATAGGGGTCGCCTTGTCGTGGCAGGTGGGCTCACACAATTTGATTAAGATGTGCACTAAGAACCTCCCTATTGTAAGTAGATTTAGTAGTAATGCAGATTTATTTATATTTAGGGCATGACCACACGTGGCGGATTTCCTCCGCAACTGTCCGCATCAATGCCGCACAGAATCTGCGTTGCAGATTCCGCTGCGGATCTGCACAAAATGTGCAGTCAATTGATGCGGACTAGCTGCTGCGGACTGCGGTAAAAGTACTTCCCTTCTCCCTATCAGTCCAGGATAGAGAGAAGGGACAGCACTTTCCCTTGTGAAAGTCAAAGAAATTCATACTTACCGCCCGTTGTCTTGGTGACGCGTCCCTCCTTCGGCATCCAGCCCGACCTCCCTGGATGACGCGGCAGTCCATGTGACCGCTGCAGCCTGTTATTAGCCTGTGATTGGCTGCAGCCGTCACTTAGACTGAAACGTCATCCTGGGAGGCCGGACTGGAGACAGAAGCAGGGAGTTCTCGGTAAGTATGAACTTCTATTTTTTTTACAGGTTGCTGTATATTGTGATCGGTAGTCACTGTCCCGGGTGCAGAAACAGTTACTGCCGATCGCTTAACTCTTTCAGCACCCTGGACAGTGACTATTTACAGACGTCTCCTAGCAACGCTCCCGTCATTACGGGAGCCCCATTGACTTCCTCAGTCTGGCTGTAGACCTAGAAATACATAGGTCCAGCCAGAATGAAGAAATGTCAAGTTAAAAAAGCAAGACGGATCCGCAGCACACATAACATGTGCATGACAGCTGCGGACTTCATTGCGGAAATTAGAATCTCCATTGAAGTCAATGGAGAAATTCCGCCATGAGTCCGCCACTGCTCCGCAACAGACAGAGCATGCCGCGGACACCAAATTCCGCTCCGCAGCCTATGCTCCGCAGCGGAATTTTACGCCTCGTCTAAACGAACACTGCTAAATTAAAGTGTAAGTCAATGGACAAACGGCTCCCCTGCGGATTAACGCTGCGGAGTGTCCGCAGCGGAATTTAAGTGAAATTCCGCCACGTGTGAACCCAGCCTTAGTGGTTTACATTAGTGTTCGCAGTGTGCTGTCACCATTTTTTTGTCTGCTGATTTTTAATAATTATATTTCCTCAAATAATGGAATTATCATTTCAAAGCTGCATTTTGTATTTACCTGTGTTATCTTTATCTTCTAATAAATTATCGGGATGATCTTAAATGTGACAAATTAGCAAAAATAGAAGAAATGGGGTGTGGGGCAAATACTTGTTGACAGCACTTTTAGGGCATGCCCACACGTGGCGGATTTCCTCCGCAACTGTCCGCATCAATGCCGCACCTAACCCGGGTTGCGGATTACGGCTGCGGATCTGCCCAAAATGTGCAGTACATTGATGCGGACTAGCTGCTGCGTACTGCGGTAAAAGTGCTTCCCTTCTCTGTATCAGTGCAGGATAGAGAGAAGGGACAGCACTTTCCCTAGTGAAAGTAAACGAATTTCATACTTACCGGCCGTTGTCTTGGTGACGCGTGCCTCTTTCGGCATCCAGCCCGACCTCCCTGGATGAGGCGGCAGTCCATGTGACCGCTGCAGCCTGTGATTGGCTGCAGCCATCACTTAGACTGAAACGTCATCCTGGGAAGCCGGACTGGAGACAGAAGCAGGGAGTTCTGGGTAAGTATGAACTTCTATTTTTTTTACAGGTTGCTGTATATTGGGATCGGTAGTCACTGTCCAGGGTGCTGAAACAGTTACTGCCGATCGCTTAACTCTTTCAGCACCCTGGACAGTGACTATTTACTGACGTCTCCTAGCAACGCTCCCGTCATTACGGGAGCCCCATTGACTTCCTCAGTTTGGCTGTAGACCTAGAAATACATAGGTCCAGCCAGAATGAAGAAATGTCATGTTAAAAAAGCAAAACGCATCCGCAGCACACATAACATGTGCATGACAGCTGCGGACTTCATTGCGGAAATTAGAATCTCCATTGAAGTCAATGGAGAACTTCCGCCGTGAGTCCGCAACCAGTCCGCCACTGCTCCGCAACAGACAGAGCATGCTGCGGACACCAAATTCCGCACCGCAGCCTATGCTCCGACGCGGAATTTTCAGCCTCGTCTAAACGAAGCCTCCTAAAAAGAAGTGGAAGGCAATGGAGAAACGGCTTCGCTGCGGATTAACGCTGCGGAGTGTCCGCAGCGGAATTCAAGAGCAATTCCGCCACGTATGGCTTTGCCCTTAGGGCGCGTTCAGACGTGGCAGAATTTTTCCGCTGCAAGTGGTGCAGATTCGGGGCAATTCCGCAATGAATCTGCACCAACATTTGCATATTTGACAGGTAATTCAGACGTTGCAGATATCACAGCGGACTTGTCACAGATTTCAGTTTTTGCATTACAAAGGCTGAAATCCGCAGTGAAATTCCGCTGCTTCTCTGCAACGTCATGAGCTGCTGCGGAGGGAAAATTCTGCACTGCACCCTGATTTTCGCACAGTTATTTTCTGCAACGTCTGAACTAAGTTTCCTAAAAATTTATAGAAACAAATGTAGAAAACGTCCACAGGAGAATTCCACTGCGGACTGTCCAAAGCGGAATTCAGCAGCACTTCCGCCACGTGTGAATGTGCCCTAAGGCCACGTTCACACGTGGCAGAAATATTCCGCTGAACATGTTGGTACAGATTCAGGGCAATTACCTAAAAATGTATAGAGACACATGTAAATATTATATAATATGAATTTTATCAAACAAATTATTTCCAGGAATAATTTTATATTTAAAAATAATGACTATAAAAATAAATCACTATTTAAATAAATAAAAAAAACTAAAAACAGCATTAAATAAAACAAAAAGAAATGAAGAAAAGAAAAAATGTTGTTTTATCTTTTCTTGGTAAAGCTCTAAGTGTGTTTTTTTTTTTAAATCAATGGAAACAAAAAAGTAGTGAAATAAACGAGCAGTAATTATTACGAGCAGAGGATGAGAGGGGTGTTCAGCTTGTCTTTGTAATCTTGAAAAACAACTGCAATCAAATCCTGATTGATTTTCCTCCATTGCATGGAAAGTGTTGCAAACGACATCCTCAATATTATTCCAATTGACAGAGCAATAAAAGGTGACGATTATACCGTATATACCAAGCGCAAGAGTTTATGGGGTAAGACCATGGATCTCTATTGTCCTGCAAACTACATTCAGCACAACATCAGTTGAACATTCAACCTCTGATTGATCCATTTTTAGATTTTTTTTACCTTGTGTTTTTGAATGTTTTTGCATATAAAACTAAAAGTTAAAAATGTTAATTTTTTTATCTTTGTTTTTCGCTTCCCACATACCAAGAGCCATAACTTTTTACATCAACATAGCCGTTTTTTCGCGGGACGATATGTATATTTTAATGCCACCATTTAATGAACTATATAATGCACTGAGAAACTTTTTTTTTTTTTTTTTTTTTTTAATTGTGGGGTGGATTGGAAAAAAATAGCAATTCCTCCATTTTTATATATATATAACTTCTGCTACCTTTTTAAAATAAAAACAATTTGTTAAAAAAATATTTTTGTCTCGCCATATTCTGCTATTTTTAAAACATTTCTATGGATGGAGCTGTGTAGAGGATGGACGAAATGTAGATTTTATTGGTATAATTTTGGGGTACGTACAAATTTTTGATAAAATTATTTTTTTTTTAAAACCTTACGTTGTGTAAAGGAACCATGTACATGTCAACAGTGCCGGTTCTGGTGTTATGGTCTTTATATATTTGTGTTCATAAAAAGTCATAGGTTAGGGCATGACCACACATGGCGGAATTCCTCCGCAACTGTCCGCATCAATGCCGCACAGAATCTGCGTTGCAGATTCTGCAGCGGATCTGCACAAAATGTGCAGAAAATTGATGCGGACTAGCCGCTGCGGACTGCAGGAAAAGTGCTTCTCTTCTCCCTATTCAGTGCAGGATAGAGAGAAGGGACAGCACTTTCCCTAGTGAAAGTCAAAGAAATTCATACTTACCGCCCGTTGTCTTGGTGACGCGTCCTTCTTTCGGCATCCGGCCCGACCTCCCTGGATGACGCTCCAGTCCATGTGACCGCTGCAGCCTGTGCTTGGCCTGTGATTGGCTGCAGCCGTCACTTACACTGAAACGTCATCCTGGGAGGCCGGACTGGAGACAGACGCAGGGAGTTCTCGGTAAGTATGAACTTATATGTTTTTTTACAGATACATGTATATTGAGATCGGTAGTCACTGTCCCGGGTGCAGAAACAGTTACTGCCGATCGCGTAACTCTTTCAGCACCCTGGACAGTGACTATTTACAGACGTCTCCTAGCAACGCTCCCGTCATTACGGGAGCCCCATTGACTTCCTCAGTCTGGCTGTAGACCTAGAAATACATAGGTCCAGCCAGAATGAAGAAATGTCATGGTAGTAAAAACAATACGCTCCGCAGCACACATAAGATCTGCGGACTTCATTGCGGAATTTTGACTCTCCATTGAAGTCAATGGAGAAATTCCGCCATGAGTCCGCAACCAGTCCGCCACTGCTCCGCAACAGACAGAGCATGCTGCGGACAACAAATTCCGCTCCGCAGCCTATGCTCCGCAGCGGAATTGTACGCATCGTGTAAACGAACACTGCTAAATTAAAGTGAAAGTCAATGGAGAAACGGCTCCGCTGCGGATTAACGCTGCGGAGTGTCCGCAGCGGAATTTAAGTGAAATTCCGCTATGTGTGAACCCGCCCTTAGAGAATGTTAGGCAGGACTTTAATTTGATGTAGAATTGAGGAAACCCATTTCCATACACCCTATTAGGGAATTCTGAGTTAATGGAGGGGGGTCCTCTGTTCAGGGTTCTCATCTCCTGGTCAGAGTTGAGAGCGGTTACATAGAACGTCTCTCTGGAGGACCCGTCCTGTCCTGTATTACACAGACAACAAACTGATATGAAAGAACAATGTGTAATGCTCAATTTCTCCTGTGGTGGCAATGCAGGGAAATTGAACACTTACTGTAAGATTACAGTTGATCACTGGGGATCACAGCACGGGGAGGGGGGGAGGGGGACACTTTGGGATCAGCTTTGTATCAAGGGACCCTTTCAACAAGTAGGGATTGTTCAAAGTGGACAAACCCTTTAATATGCTTAAGGATATGCGAATATGGCATTTCATATTTGGTAGTCTGCTGGTACCGTCACAGTCAAAATCATGTTTGCGGCCTCACCTTACAGAAACCTTGGACACTCGTGTGAAAAGATGAGAAGAAGTCCAATACAAAAAATCCAACTGAGATCCAGTCTTGGTCATTTACCCCCCTCCATACACTCTATTTCCGGACAGAAATACCTGTTGCTTTATGACCTTTCTCCTACTTACGTCTTGATGATGCAAAGTATGATATGACGCTTGGTCTGGTTGCCTTATCCATTCTTCGTTAACATTTCTGAAGTCTTGGCCAACTCAAGACAACCCATTGGGAAAAGTGGAGGAAGCCATGTCTTCCCATGCTCCAGAGCACACAGGCTTCTTTTATATGTACCTGCAATGTTCCTAAGCCCCGCTATGACCTTGACACCAATAAAATGCTTGGTTCCTGAATGTCTGAACATAAATTAGAGCTTTTTTGTGTGTTGGATGATTGGGTATGTGAGCGGGTCTTGCATCGATTATGTGTACATGGAGGCAATGTCAAGTCCAAGCCTTGGCTACATTTTTCCATGAGCTGGTTAGAACGCCCAGAGCTGCAGAGAACATACGTCTGTAATTTCACAAGTCCTACTTTCTTCTATACATTCATCACATCAAATCTCAGGAGCTCGCAGTCTGTTGACTCAGGAAAATGTGAACAGGATTCTCAGTATGCCCAATGGACTGTCCTGTACACTCAGGGGACTGTGACAAATCACCAGCCGAAAAGCTCTGTGGGTTGCCCGCTCTAATGGGTCACTGTCACACCATATTGACCAGTGCGGTGGCCGTTGAATTGCAAACTAGATGTGAGCAGCAGGTGATTGTTTTTCTCCTTTTAGAACCTACATTTTAGCAGATTTTCTTCTGCAGGGGCTATAAGATATTTTTATCTCTAGGGAAATTCTTTATTTAGGATTTAATTTTGACACATCAACAAAAAAATTTTTGTTAGAATTATTTCTTTTTCCTAAAACATTGTGCAGTCATCCAGATTTTTCGGGATGGTTTCTAGACCAAGACTCTTTTTCCTCATAGATTTCTACCGGTAAAAGAGCAACGATTAACGATATAGCACGTCGGTCGGCGCTAGTTTAGCTTGATGAACGATACTTGCATAATTGTCGGCAGCTAGTTCCATATTTGTATGGGGAGATTTGCTGCCAACAACAATGATTTTTTCCTGCCACGTAAAGAGCATTTTCTCGGTTGACGGCTGATCGCTGGGCCCTTTTACACGGCAGATGATCAGCGGTCTGTACAGAGAATGTATGGCGGCACATCAGTTCCCTATAGTTTCGTATTTCGTACCTAAAGGCAGGTTGTGTGTCGCTATATGGTGCCCTATCAGGCACCATATTCTGCCCAGAATCTACGGGTGCTGCATTATGGAGACGTACAACACACAACCATAATATGGCCATCTGAATAGGCCCTATAATGCAAAAAGAAAGTTCCCTGTAGATTACTTGTAGACTTTCTGAAGTTATTTTAGGCTGGTTGCTTAAGTTCTAAAGACATTTCGCAACTTGCTTCTCCCTGAAACTTTTGCTGCTCGTATCTTCTCCCCTTGAACTGGAAAATTAGAAGGTGATTCTCGTACCTATTGGACTAGGTCCTAATTGACATCAAAGCCTGTATGTTTTGATTTCTAAGCCAATGGCTTTAAGGCTCTGAAAATTTTGTCAAATTTTGTACAGAAGAAAAGGTCTTTTTTTTTTTAAATATTCTGTCACTTCTCGGATGATGGGGACAATCTTTCTTCCTAATTATGGGTCAATTAACTATCGGTCTACAAGTCATTTGGCCATTTTGAACATTTTATATAAATGACAGACTTTCATTCTATTGTTGGCAGCTTTGGTTATTAAAAATAATACATATCTTTGTGTAGTGAAGGCGAAAATTGGATCAATTTGTATAAAATTTAATTTTTTCTTTCCATTCTATTTTTTTTTTAAGCAGCTTGAAAAATAACCCCCAGAATGCTCTCTAAGGGCATGACCACACATGGCGGAATTCCTCCGCAACTGTCCGCATCGATGCCGCACAGAATCTGCGTTGCAGATTCTGCAGCGGATCTGCACAAAATGTGCAGTACATTGATGCGGACTGGCTGCTGCGGACTGCGGGAAAAGTGCTTCCCTTCTCTCTATTATCAGTGCAGGATAGAGAGAAGGGACAGCACTTTCCCTAGTGAAAGTAAACGATTTTCATACTTACCGGCCGTTGTCTTGGTGACGCGTCCCTCTTTCGGCATCCAGCCCGACCTCCCTGGATGACGCGCCAGTCCATGTGACCGCTGCAGCCTGTGCTTGGCCTGTGATTGGCTGCAGCCGTCACTTACACTGAAACGTCATCCTGGGAGGCCGGACTGGAGACAGACGAAGGGAGTTCTCGGTAAGTATGAACTTATATGTTTTTTTACAGATACATGTATATTGGGATCGGTAGTCACTGTCCTGGGTGCAGAAACAGTTACTGCCGATCGCTTAACTCTTTCAGCACCCTGGACAGTGACTATTTACAGACGTCTCCTAGCAACGCTCCCGTCATTACGGGAGCCCCATTGACTTCCTCAGTCTGGCTGTAGACCTAGAAATACCTAGGTCCAGCCAGAATGAAGAAATGTCAAGTTAAAAAAGCAAGACGCATCCGCAGCACACATGACATGTGCATGACAGCTGCGGACTTCATTGCGGAACTTAGAATCTCCATTGAAGTCAATGGAGAAATTCCGCCATGAGTCCGCCACTGCTCCGCAACAGACAGAGCATGCTGCGGACACCAAATTCCGCTCCGCAGCCTATGCTCCGCAGCGGAATTGTACGCATCGTGTAAACGAACACTGCTAAATTAAAGTGAAAGTCAATGGAGAAACGGCTCCGCTGCGGATTAACGCTGCGGAGTGTCCGCAGCGGAATTTAAGTGGAATTCCGCCATGTGTGAACCCGCCCTAAATGTTTTTCAAAACTGAAGGATATTTGAGCTTGCAGCAATGTGATCTCAGCTCATATCAAGAAATATGGAACACAGAATTAATAGCGGAGCCACTAAAAGGTATCGCAACCTGCAACAAATCACGGCACAGCTGAGATGTCATCGCTGTAAGAAAGCTAAAATCAAAGGGACAGTTCTTCATTTTATCCACGATGACTCGTTCAGTATTTGGCACAAATTTTTCTTAATTTATGTCAAATAGTTAAAGACAGAACAAACAGCTAAATCTTCCCCACTTCATTGTCCAGGGGACAAATTTAGAAAACAATAGAGGAATTGTGTATAACAGGACGTCTGCATGTCAATGAGAACGAGTGACCACCGAGTCTCAAAAGATAGGAAATGTTATAGATTGGACCACAGATGAAAACAATGATGGAATGATAGATCATATAAAGGATCAATTAAGAGCTTAACTCCATAGTGTTTAACCTCCTGAGTGCCTGCTAGTGTTAAGTCTATTGATTTCGTCTTAGATGGCTTAAAGCTAAAAATACCTGATAAGACTTTATATTAGTGTTTGGTCAACTTGCCGGAACTTTAACGAAAGGGAAAAAAGGATAAATTCCTTTTTTCCTCTTTGTCTTGCAGTGAATATTAAAAAACATAAAAATCACTACTAAAAAAAAAACCCTTAGGGCACGGCCAGACGTGGCAGAATTTTTCCGCTGCAAATGTTGGTGCAGATTTGGGGCAATTACGCAACGAATCTGCACCAACATTTGCATATTTGACAGGTAATTCAGATGTTGCAGAAAACACAGCGGACTTGCCACAGATTTCAGTTTTTGCATTGCAAAGGGTTAAATCCGCAGTGAAATTCCGCTGCTTCTCCGCAACAATCAGTGCACAGCAGCCTATGGTCCGCAGCTGAGTTTTGCCTAAAAATGTATTGTAACAAATGTAAAAAACGTCCGCTGGAGAATTCCACTGCAATTCCGCCACGTCTGGCCGTGCCCTAATACTGCTCCCTATATACAAGAATATAACTACTATAATACTGCCCTCTATATACAAGAATATAACTACTATAAATACTGCTCCTTTATACAAGAATATAACTACTATAATACTGCTCCTATATACAAGAATATAACTACTATAATACTGCCCCCTATATACAAGAATATAACTACTATAATACTGCCCCATATATACAAGAATATAACTACTATAATACTACTCCTCTATACAAGAATATAACTACTATAATACTGCTCCTACATACAAGAATATAACTACTATAATACTGCTCCTATATACAAGAATATAACTACTATAATACTGCCCCTATATACAAGAATATAACTATTATAATACTGCCCCTATATACAAGAATATAACTACTATAATACTGCTCCTATATACAAGAATATAACTACTATAATACTGCCCCTATATACAAGAATATAACTACTATAATACTGCTCCCTATATACAAGAATATAACTACTATAATACTGCCAGTATATACAAGAATATAACTACTATAATACTGCCACCTATATACAAGAATATAACTACTCTAATACTGCCTCCTATATACAAGAATATAACTACTATAATACTGCCCCCCTATATACAAGAATATAACTACTATAATACTGCTCCTATATACAAGAATATAACTACTATAATACTGCCCCCCTATATACAAGAATATAACTACTATAATACTGCTCCTATATACAAGAATATAACTACTATAATACTGCTCCCTGTATACAAGAATATAACTACTATAATACTGCCCCCTATATACAAGAATATAACTACTATAAGGGCGGGTTCACACATGGCGGAATTGCACTTAAATTCCGCTGCGGACACTCCGCAGCGTTAATCCGCAGCGGAGCCGTTTCTACATTGACTTTCACTTTAATTTAGCAGTGTTCGTTTACACGATGCGTACAATTCCGCTGCGGAGCATAGGCTGCGGAGCGGAATTTGGTGTCCGCAGCATGCTCTGTCTGTTGCGGAGCAGTGGCGGACTCATGGCGGAATTTCTCCATTGACTTCAATGGAGATTCAAAGTTCCGCAATGAAGTCCGCAGCTGTCATGCACATGTCATGTGTGCTGCGGATGCGTCTTGCTTTTTTTACTTGACATTTCTTCATTCTGGCTGGACCTATGTATTTCTAGGTCTACAGCCAGACTGAGGAAGTCAATGGGGCTCCCGTAATGACGGGAGCGTTGCTAGGAGACGTCAGTAAATAGTCACTGTCCAGGGTGCTGAAAGAGTTAAGCGATCGGCAGTAACTGTTTCAGCACCCGGGACAGTGACTACCGATCCCAATATACATGTATCTGTAAAAAAAAATTAAGTTCGTACTTACCGAGAACTCCCTGTTTCTGTCTCCAGTCCGGCCTCCCAGGATGACGTTTCAGTGTAAGTGACGGCTGCAGCCAATCACAGGCCAAGCACAGGCTGCAGCGGTCACATGGACTGGCGCGTCATCCAGGGAGGTCGGGCTGGATGCCGAAGGAGGGACGCGTCATAAAGACAACGGGCGGTAAGTATGAATTTCTTTTACTTTCACTAGGGAAAGTGCTGTCCCTTCTCTCTATCCTGCACTGATAGGGAGAAGGGAAGCACTTTTCCCGCAGTCCGCAGCAGCTAGTCCGCATCAATTTTCTGCACATTTTGTGCAGATCCGCAGCCGTAATCCGCAACCCGGATTAGGTGCGGCATTGATGCGGACAGTTGCGGAGGAATTCCGCCATGTGTGGTCATGCCCTAATACTGCCCTCTATATACAAGAATATAACTACTATAATACTGCCTCCTATATACAAGAATATAACTACTATAATACTGCCCCTATATACAAGAATATAACTACTATAATACTGCCTCCTATATACAAGAATATAACTACTATAATACTGCTCCTATATACAAGAATATAACTACTATAATACTGCCTCTATATACAAGAATATAACTACTATAATACTGCCCCTATATACAAGAATATAACTACTATAATACTGCCCCCTATATACAAGAATATAACTACTATAATACTGCTCCTATATACAAGAATATAACTACTATAATACTGCCCCTATTTACAAGAATATAACTACTATAATACTGCTCCTATATACAAAAATATAACTACTATAATACTGCCCCTATATACAAGAATATAACTACTATAATACTGCTCCTATATACAAAAATATAACTACTATAATACTGCTCCTATATACAAGAAAATAACTACTATAATACTGCCCCTATATACAAGAATATAACTACTATAATACTGCCCCTATATACAAGAATATAACTACTATAATACTGCTCCTATATACAAAAATATAACTACTATAATACTGCCCCCTATATACAAGAATATAACTACTATAATACTGCCCTCTATATACAAGAATAGAACTACTATAATACTGCCCCTATATACAAGAATATATCTACTATAATACTGCCTACTATATACAAGAATATAACTACTATAATACTGCCCTCCATATACAAGTATATAACTACTATAATACTGCCAACTATATACAAGAATATAACTACTATAATACTGCCCCCTATATACAAGAATATAAATACTATAATACTGCTCCTATATACAAGAATATAACTACTAGAATACTGCTCCTATATACAAGAATATAACTACTAGAATACTGCCCCCTATATACAAGAATATAACTACTATAATACTGCCCCTATATACAAGAATATAACTACTATAATACTGCCCCTATATACAAGAATATAACTACAATAATACTGACCCCTATATACAAGAATATAACTACTATAAGGGCACGGCCAGACGTGGCGGAATTCCTCCGCAACTGTCCGCATCAATGCCGCACAGAATCTGCGTTGCAGATTCTGCTGCGGATCTGCACAAAATGTGCAGTAAATTGATGCGGACTAGCTGCTGCGGACTGCGGGAAAAGTACTTCCCTTCTCCCTATCAGTGCAGGATAGAGAGAAGGGACAGCACTTTCCCTAGTGAAAGTAAACGATTTTCATACTTACCGGCCGTTGTCTTGGTGACGCGTCCCTCTTTCGGCATCCAGCCCGACCTCCCTGGATGACGCGCCAGTCCATGTGACCGCTGCAGCCTGTGCTTGGCCTGTGATTGGCTGCAGCCGTCACTTAGAGTGAAACGTCATCCTGGGAGGCCGGACTGGAGACAGACGCAGGGAGTTCTCGGTAAGTATGAACTTATCTATTTTTTTACAGATACATATATATTGAGATCGGTAGTCACTGTCCCGGGTGCAGAAACAGTTACTGCCGATCGCTTAACTCTTTCAGCACCCTGGACAGTGACTATTTACAGACGTCTCCTAGCAACGCTCCCGTCATTACGGGAGCCCCATTGACTTCCTCAGTCTGGCTGTAGACCTAGAAATACATAGGTCCAGCCAGAATGAAGAAATGTCATGGTAGTAAAACGAATACGCTCCGCAGCACACATAAGATCTGCGGACTTCATTGCGGAATTTTGACTCTCCATTGAAGTCAATGGAGAAATTCCGCCATGAGTCCGCCACTGCTCCGCAACAGACAGAGCATGCTGCGGACACCAAATTCCGCTACGCAGCCTATGCTCCGCAGCGGAATTTTACGCCTAGTCTAAACGAACACTGCTAAATTAAAGTGTAAGTCAATGGACAAACGGCACCGCTGCAGATTAACGCTGCGGAGTGTCCGCAGCGGAATTTCAGTGAAATTCCGCCACGTGTGAACCCGCCCTAATACTGCCCCCTATATACAAGAATATAACTACTATAATACTGCCCCTATATACATGAATATAACTACTATAATACTGCCCCCTATATACAAGAATATAACTACTATAATACTGCCCCTATATACAAGAATATATCTACTATAATACTGCCAGTATATACAAGAATATAACTACTATAATACTGCCCCTATATACAAGAATATAACTACTATAATACTGCCCTCCATATACAAGAATATAACTACTATAATACTGCCACCTATATACAAGAATATAACTACTATAATACTGCCCCCTATATACAAGAATATAACTACTATAATACTGCCCCCTATATACAAGAATATAACTACTATAATACTGCCCCCTATATACAAGAATAAAGCTACTATATTACTGCCCCTATATACAAGACTATAACTACTATAATACTGGCTCCTATATACAAGAATATAACAACTATAATACTGCTCCCTATATACAAGAATATAACTACTATAATACTGCCCCCTATATACAAGATTCTAACTACTATATTACTGCCCCTATATACAAGAATATAACTACTATAATACTGCCTCCTATATTGAAGAATATAACTACTATAATACTGCCCCCTATATGCAAGAATATAACTACTATAATACTGCCCCCTATATACAAGAATATAACAACTATAATACTGCCCCCTATATACAAGAATATAACTACTATAATACTGCTCCTATATACAAGAATATAACTATTATAATACTGCCCCTATATACAAGAATATAACTACTATAATACTGCCCCTATATCCAAGAATAGAACTACTATAATACTGCTTCCTATATACAAGAATATAACTACTATAATACTGCCCCTATGTACAAGAACATAACTACTATAATACTGCCCCTATATTCAAGAATATAACTACTATAATACTGCCCCCTATATACAAGATTATAACTACTATATTACTGCTCCTATATACAAGAATATAACTACTATAATACTGCTCCTATATACAAGAATATAACTATTATAATACTGCCCCTATATACAAGAATATAACTACTATAATACTGCCCCTATATACAAGAATATAACTACTATAATACTGCTTCCTATATACAAGAATATAACTACTATAATACTGCCCCTATATTCAAGAATATAACTACTATAATACTGCCCCCTATATACAAGATTATAACTACTATATTACTGCTCCTATATACAAGAATATAACTACTATAATACTCCTCCTATATACAAGAATATAACTACTATAATACTGTCCCCTATATACAAGATTATAACTACTATAATACTGCTTCCTATATACAATAATATAACTACTATAATACTGCCCCCTATGTACAAGAATATAACTGCTATAATACTGCCCCCTATATACAGGAACATTACTATAAGGCCTCATTTACACGAGCGTGTGCGTTTTGCGCACGCAAAAAAACGTTGCGTTTTGCGTGCGCAAAAGGCAATTGACAGCTCCGTGTGTCATCCGTGTATGATGCGCGGCTGCGTGATTTTCGCGCAGCCGCCATCATAGAGATGAGGTAGTCGACGCCCGTCACTGTCCAAGGTGCTGAAAGAGCTAACTGATCGGCAGTAACTCTTTCAGCACCCTCGACAGTGAATGCCGATCACAATCTACACCAATCTGTGAATAAAAAAAGACGTTCACACTTACCATGAACTGCCTGCTTCCTCCAGTCCGGTCTCCCGGCCGTTGCCTTGGTGACGCGTCCCTCTCTTGTCATCCGGCCCCACCTCCCAGGATGACGCGGCAGGCCATGAGACCGCTGCAGCCTGTGATTGGCTGCAGCCTGTGCTTGGCCTGTGATTGGCTGCAGCTGTCACTTGGCCTGAATTGTCATCCCGGGAGGTCGGACTGGAGGAAGAAGCCGGGAGTTATCGGTAAGTCAGAACTTCTGTTTTTTTTTACACGTATATGTATATTGTGATCGAAAGTCACTGTCCATGGTGCTGAAACAGTTTAAGTCTTTCAGCACCGTGGGCAGTGACTGTCTCCTGACGTCGCGTACCCGAACATTTTTTGCCGGGTTCGGTTAAAACGAGTTCGGCCGAACCCGGTGAAGTTCGGTGCGCTCATCTCTAATTTGACACTCCGTTTGGATGTTTGTAACCAGAAAAGCACGTGGTGCTTTTCTGTTTACATTCATCCTTTTGACAGCTCTTGCGTGATTTTCGCGCATGCAACGCAGGACCGTCAGTGTGGCATGCGTTGTTTTCACGCACCCATTGAAGTCAATGGGTGCGTGTTGCGTGAAAAACGCAAGAATATAGAACATGTCGTGAGTTTTACGCAACGCACTCACGCTGCGCAAAATTCACGCATCGTCTAAACAGCCCCATAGACTATTATAGGTGCGTACGACACGCGTGAAAAGCACGCGCGTCGCACGCGCGTATAATACGCTCGTGTAAATGAGGCCTAATACTGCTCCTATATACAAGAATATAACTACTATAATACTGCTCCTATATACAAGAATATAACTACTATAATACTGCCCCCTATATACAAGAATATAACTACTATAATACGCCTCCTATATACAAGAATATAACTACTATAATACTGCCCCTATATACAGGAATATAACTACTATAATACTGCCCCCTATATACAAGAATATAACTACTATAATACTGCTCCTATATACAAGAATATAACTACTATAATACTGCCCCCTATATACAAGAATATAACTACTATAATACGCCTCCTATATACAAGAATATAACTACTATAATACTGCCCCTATATACAGGAATATAACTACTATAATACTGCCCCCTATATACAAGAATATAACTACTATAATACTGCTCCTATATACAAGAATATAACTACTATAATACTTCCCCTATATACAAGAATATAACTACTATAATACTGCCCCCTATATACAGGAATATAACTACTATAATACTGCCCCCTATATACAAGAATATAACTACTATAAGGGCATGGCCAGACGTGGTGTATTTCTGCAGACACTGTCCGCATCAATGCCGCACATAATCTGTGTTGCAGATTCCGTTGCGACTTTGCCTAAAATGTGCAGTAAAATTCTGCGGATTTGTCGTTGCGTATTCAGGTGAAGAGTACTTCCTGCTGTCTTTTAAAACATTTCTTCCCAGTCTGGCTATAGACCTCGAAACACATAGGTCCAGCCAGAATGATGAAATATCCTGTTCATGAAAGCAATCCGCAACGCAACACACATAACATCTCGGATTTCATTGTGTAATTTTGCAAGTCCATTGAAGTCAATGGAGAAATTCCGCCACAAGTCCGCAACAGACAGTGTATGCTGCGGACACAAAATTCCACACCGCAGTCTATGGTCCACAGCGGAGTTGTCCGCAACGTCTGCACGAACATAACTAAAAAATTGTGGAAACCAATGGACCGACTGTCCGCAGCGGATTTCCACAGCTATTCCGCCACGTGTGAACGTGCCCTAAAGGGGTCATGACAACAGCTGCCCAAAAAGTTTGCTACAATGTGTGCCAGAAAATCGGCACTGTAAAAGAAAATAATTATACTTATTGATGACGTTAAGTTCTATGAGGAGGGAGAAGGAGGAGACCCAGTGGGTAGAAGAGGAGCAGTGAGGTGAGTATGTAATTTAATCATTTGATGTGATGGAAGGGATGTACGGAGTATATTTTGTTATTTGGCAAGTTATCGATGGGACTGGGGCCCATTCTAAATTTTACTATGGGGCCTTTTTTTTCCTTTGCGTCTAAGTATCTACTAGTAGTAAATATCACTACAGAAGACCTCAAAATACCCAAATAACGAGGAGAAGGCGCTGAAGAGTTATGCCGGCTGATACTTTGTATCCACGTGTTGCTCCCACCATTGCTGGGAGAGGGTTTAGTTTACATAAAGGTCATGTACATGAATAATTCACCTGTCAAAATATTCATGAAAATAAATTGAAGCAGAAGGATTTACCGCTGAGAGAGTCGCACTCCAAAGAAGGGGATTTTAAGCTGTTTATCAGGTCTCACAAGGATGATTCATGTCCCCCGAGGGTCTGTATTACCAGAGCAGGAGATATTTGGAGGATATAATAAAGAGGCTCGTTTCTAGATGAAATATTCATAATGTCCTGTAGGCAGAGTCCCCGGGATCCCTCCATGTTACTACAGACAAATCATCTCCCGATTTCAGCGACCACAAAGTAAATCAGATTAAATCAAAACTCTCATTGAACAAACACAAATAGAATCGCAATGAGATATGAAATATGAGAGGATCAGAGAAGATCCACATTGTGTGGAGGGAAAATGAGATTTCTACTGATAATTCCTACTATTAAACAAGAAAGATATTCAAAGAAATGTGAGAATGGATAAATAGGGGGGTTCTGATTCATGACATTTATACAATGGATAGGGACCCCCAGAAACCACTGGAAGTTATAGTGCAAATCTACTGCGGCCCGTAGCTAGAGTAATGTAGACATTCTGGCGCACAGACGGCCAGAGATGCACCCAATTTATTAGAAGACATGCGCCGCTTAATAAATTACTCCTTTGATCGATATGTTCAGATTGACGCTGAGTCTGAAATACATCTCCTCAATGTAAATAGCTGGACACCCATTACTATGGATACACAATTAGGCCTGATTTACACGAGCGTGTGCGTTTTGCGCACGCATAAAAACGCAGCGTTTTGCGTGCGCAAAAGGCACTTGACAGTTCCTTGTGTCATCAGTGTATGATGCGCGGCTGCGTGATTTTCGCGCAGCCGCCATCATAGAGATGAGGCTAGTCGACGTCAGTCACTGTCCAGGGTGCTGAAAGAGTTAACTGATCGGCAGTAACTCTTTCAGCACCCTCGACAGTGAATTCCGATCACCATATCGAGTAACCTGTTTAAAAAAAAAAGAGGTTCGTACTTACCGAGAACTTCCCGGCCGTTGCCTTGGTGACGCGTCCTTGGTGACGCGTCCTTGGTGACGCGCCTCTCTTGACATCTGGCCCCACCTCCCTGGATGACGCGGCAGTCCATGTGACCGCTGCAGCCTGTGCTTGGCTTGTGATTGGCTGCAGCTGTCACTTGGACTGAATTGTCATCCCGGGAGGTCAGACTGGAGGAAGAAGCCGGGAGTTATCGGTAAGTCAGAACTTTTTTTTTTTTTACACGTTCACGTATATTGGGATCGGAAGTCACTGTCCAGGTTGCTGAACCAGTTTAACTCTTTCAGCACCCTGGACAGTGACTGTCTCCTGCCGGGTTCGGTCAAAACGAGTTCGGCCGAACCCGGTGAAGTTCGGTTCGCTCATCTCTAAGACACTCCATTCGGATGTTTGTAAACAGAAAAGCACGTGGTGCTTTTCTGTTTACATTCAGTTTGACAGCTCTTGCGCGAATCACGCAGTTCGCACGGAAGTGCTTCCGTGCGACCTTCGTGGTTTTCACGCACCCATTGACTTCAATGGGTGCGTGATGCGCGAAAAACGCAGATTTTTAGAACATGTCGTGAGTTTTTTTCAGCGCTCTCACGCTGAGCAAAACTCACGGACTGTCTGCATGCCCCCATAGACTTGTATAGGTCCGTGCGACCCGCGTGAAAAGCACGCGAGTCGCACGGACGTATATCACGTTCGTGTAAATGAGGCCTAAATGCGAGAAAATTGAGCAGGGAGCAGTATTTTAGCCGTAATATTCTGGTAAAGAGTAGGCTGATTTATACTTTTTATATTAATGTATATAGGAGGCAGTATTATAGTAGTTATATTATTGTATATAGGGGCAGTATTATAGTAGTTATATTCTTGTATATAGGGGGCAGTATTATAGTAGATATATTCTTGTATATAGGGGCAGTATTATAGTAGTTATATTCTTGTATATAGGGGCAGTATTATAGTAGTTATATTATTGTATATAGAGGCAGTATTATAGTAGTTATATTCTTGTACATAGGGGCAGTATTATAGTAGTTATATTCTTGTATATAGGGGGCAGTATTATAATAGTTATATTATTGTATATAGGGGCAGTATTATAGTAGTTATATTCTTGTATATAGGGGGCATTATTATAATAGTTATATTATTGTATATAGGGGCAGTATTATAGTAGTTATATTCTTGTATATAGGGGGCAGTATTATAGTAGTTATATTATTGTATATAGGGGCAGTATTATAGTAGTTATATTCTTGTACATAGGGGCAGTATTATAGTAGTTATATTCTTGTATATAGGAGCAGTATTATAGTAGTTATATTCTTGTATATAGGGGCAGTATTATAGTAGTTATATTCTTGTATATAAGGGGCAGTATTATAGTAGTTATATTCTTGTATATAGGGGCAGTATTATAGTAGTTATATTCTTGTATATAGGAGCAGGATTATAGTAGTTATATTCTTGTATATAGGGGCAATATTATAGTAGTTATATTCTTGTATATAGGGGGCAGTATTATAGTAGTTATATTATTGTATATAGGTGGCAGTATTATAGTAGTTATATTCTTGTATATAGGGGCAGTATTATAGTAGTTATATTCTTGTATATAGGGGCAGTATTATAGTAGTAATATTCTTGTATATAGGGGGCAGTATTATAGTAGTTATATTCTTGTATATAGGAGCAGTATTATAGTAGTTATTTTCTTGTATATAGGGGCAGTATTATAGTAGTAATATTCTTGTATATAGGAGGCAGTATTATAGTAGTTATATTCTTGTATATAAGGGGCAGTATTATAGTAGTTATATTCTTGTATATAGGGGCAGTATTATAGTAGTTATATTCTTGTATATAGGGGCAGTATTATAGTAGTTATATTCTTGTATATAGGAGGCAGTATTATAGTAGTTATATTCTTGTATATAATGGGCAGTATTATAGTAGTTATATTCTTGTATATAGGGAGCAGTATTATATTGGTTATATTCTTGTATATAGGGAGCAGTATTATAGTGGTTATATTCTTGTATATAGGGAGCAGTATTATAGTAGTTATATTCTTGTATATAGGAGCAGTATTATAGTAATTATATTCTTGTATATAGGAGGCAGTATTATAGTAGTTATATTCTTGCATATAGGAGCAGTATTATAGTAGTTATATTCTTGTACATCGAGGGCAGTATTATAATAGTCATATTCTTGTACATAGGGGGCAATATTATAGTAGTTATATTCTTGTATATAGGGGCAGTATTATAGTAGTTATATTCTTGTATATAGGGGCAGCATTATAGTAGTTATATTCCTGTATCTAGGGGCAGTATTATAGTAGTTATATTCTTGTATATAGGAGGCAGTATTATAGTAGTTATTTTCTTGTACATAGGGGGCAGTATTATAGTAATTCTATTCTTGTATATAGGAGCAGTATTATAGTAGTTCTATTCTTGTATATAGGAGCAGTATTATAATAGTTATATTCTTGTATATAGGGGCAGTATTATAGTAGTTATATTCTTGTATATAGGAGCAGTATTATAGTAGTTATATTCTTGTATATAGGGGCAGTATTATAGTAGTTATATTCTTGTATATAGGAGGTAGTAGTACAGTAGTTATATTCTTGTATATAGGGGCAGTATTATAGTAGTTATATTCTTGTACATAGGAACAGTATTATAGTAGTTATATTCTTGTATATAGGAGCAGTATTATAGTAGTTATATTCTTGTACATAGGAAGCAGTATTATAGAAGTTATATTCTTTCTTTCTTATTGGTATACTAGCCAGTCCTCGACCTCCGGCTGTATATAAACGACCGGCGGTCGATGTCCTTTTAGTTTGCTACCTGAGCTATCGTGCAGCTGAATGTCGGGTTTCCAGCAGTCATCGACTGCCGGGGGCCCTGGGGGCGCTGCTTCTATCTCCTCTGATCACTTGTACATAGCGCTCAATGAGCGCTGTGTATATGAATAGAGCCAGCATCAGCTACTATTGGTCCCATTGATCATGTGACTGGTCACATGATCACCGGGTGCCGTTAGTGGCAGGCTGCTTCTGGGTCTATCTAGACCCAGCAACAGCCCTACTAGTGACAATATTAACTAGAAGAAGACGGATTTCACTGGTAATTGGGGCTGTTGTGCAGTCCCAGTTACAGTGAAAAGATAAAGTATAAAAGATGAAAAATAAAGTCCCCCAAAGGTCCTTTCTGACAGACCATAATAATAATAAAAAAAGTAAAATAACTTAAAACGTAATAATAATTACACATAAATTACCCAACAAAAAAAAATACACCCTCCACCGCCAATTATTGTCAATTCATTGTTCTTATTTTTTTGCTGTGGCTAGAAAATTTTGACCTTTTTGTATTATTCCCATATAGTACTGTCATTGTCAACACAGAGATTTTTTGGGTGAATTTATGTGCACAAAAATAAATATCATATTTGGGCCACACATTAGGGGATTGCTTTGTTACTACAGGATAGAGATTATTATTATTATTTTTATTATTATTGACACTTTATATTGGTGACATTGACCTCACGATCTTCGATGTTTTTCTAAAATATGGATGGGGCTGAGTCAAAAACTAAAACCCTGACCCCAATCACATCTACATCAATGTTCTGGATACTTTGTTTATCTTTGCGCCTAACAGTTTCTGCCCTAATGAATCTTTTTTTGTGTCAGTAACTAAAATATTTCTTGAAATTAAATATTCCAATAATACAAGACAGCAGCGCATTGCCTGAGTAGCCCACCTCCTCCTCTCTAATTTCTGTTTGCAATTTTCTTTTTTAATACCATCCAGCTCCCTACGATTAAACGAGTCAATTCTCCCGCATCATACAATGTGCAACAGCTAAATTATTAAATTCAACATGAAAGAAAATTAAGCATCATAAACATTGGCATGATCTGCTCAGCTGTACTAAATCTTCTTTATATCCGATGAATATTCTAATTTTCTCTGAAAGAATCCTATTGGGTTGACCTGATCTTATTTTCCAGTCTCATGAATACGGCATCAATAAAAGAGCCGGTAAATGCAGAAAATAAATGTATTTACTCAGCCGACTCCGTGCAGCATTGTTTTAACTGGCTAAATGTCCCGAGTACTTTTATAATATTCCGTACATGAGTGTGAAATAGAGAGGATTATTTTACAGGGACGGTTATTGATTTTATTTTTTCCTCAGTTAAAGGCTCAGTAAAACCAAAATACAAACCGATTCATTGCGGAATATATCAAAATATATGGTGAATGCTTTACACACAATGGAGGAATCTGAGGAGCTTAAAATTGTCGGTTGGATTTATATGAAGAAAATGCTTTCTGAACAGTAATCAGGGATAAGGGGCTTTTAAAAACTCTAACAATAACATAGTTCCTTGGATTTCTTATTCATTTCTCAATGAAAGGTTATTAGGTAAAGCTTTTTCTAAGGGTATATCGATGACGTAATTTGAAATTCATGTCAGATAATAATATCAGTAGAGGTCCTTTAGTTGAGGCAACCATTGATTGCCATAATGGATGGACCCAAGATACTTTTTAAAGTATCTAAACTTCTTTGGCACTCTTTGGAAGTTACTCGTCATAACTGACACAATGCCCAAAATAAAGAGTCATTGAAATCAACCAGGCTGCATTATAAAATGTTGACTATACTAAAGAGAATAGGGTCCTTTTCAAATAAGATGAGGGACATGATGTGTGGTGGTAAGGCTTAACCATAGTTCAGGTTGGGACAAGGGGAAGAAAAGGGAAATGCCCACCTAGGGCCTAAGATTTTACTAAAAAAGTAAAAAGCAAAGCAAAAATAAAGAGACGATGAAGGGAGGTTAGCTGGCAAACAATGAGATAAAATTAATTTGTCCATTGGTATCGCTCAAGGTAAGGCCCCATTCACAGCACATGGACCCCTTGATTTCAATGGGGCCGTTCACACATGCATGATTTTTCCGCTGCGTGAAAGATAGTGCATGCACCTACGCGCCCATTGCAGTCAATGTGTGCGTGAAAACCACGCACCGCACACGCATGCACATGCGTGTTCGGTGTGTGAGGTACGCATCATGTACGCATGCCACTCGCAAAGCACACTGATGCATAACGCCACACACACGGACCCGATTCATGTGCATTTGTTACGCGCGTGAATCGGACACGCCCGTGTGCATAAGGCCTTAGTGTAAAGCTTTTATATTTCCCCAACAAGTCCAATTTTATTGGGGAAAGTGGTGGTACATATGAATCAAATCCTAGAAAGCCTACAAAGTGACTACACAGCCATGAGTCACAAGACTCCGCTCAGTGATAGTTTGCGGTACTACAGTTTCTAGTCCAGATTCGGTACCCCAAGTGTACATATATGGTATTGCACCTTTTTTTAGTCCCATCTTGTACATTTTTATGTTCTATATTTTATGTGATTTCAGAATATTTCCTAAATCTTTACCTCCAGTCACACTTAATGTAGCCTGGCTCTTAGTAGAGGGGAATAACAAAAACAGGTGACTGAATTATGTCATATTCAAATCTAAGACAGGGTGAATGAAAGGTCCTAGCAACAGTTCCTTACGAGTCAATGGAACAAATTTCAGTCTCAGAAAACAGTTGCCGTAAAATCTACTGTTCTTAATAGCCTTTGGGTAAGCTGTATTGTGGATGAGCACATTTCTAAAAATACAGTTATGTGTAGATTTGCGGGAGTAGTCTAGAAGAATCACCCATAGCGAGGACTTGCTGGTGGCACATTGCAGCCTCACTCTAAATATAACGATAATGAAATCAACTGCAAAATCTGAACTACTCATAAAACATTGTCCTTTAGGAACATTTTATTACTGCTGCGTAACTTGGCAAGACTAAACTCTCTGCAAAGTCATTTGCGTAAAACATCCAGTTTTTATTTAAAAAGTAAAAAAAACGATCAAATAAATTTAAGTTTTAAAGGGAAATTATTGAATAATTGCAGTGGAGTATTGTTACTTCTGCGTTAATTAAAAGGGTTGTTGTATTTTTTATTTTTGTTTTCAGCAAAAAGCACCACTCTTGGCTGTTTCTGGTATTCAAGTGAATGGAGATGAGCTGCAATGCCACATATGAACTCTGGGCAAAGGTGGCGCTGTATTTTGGAGAAAAAAAAACAGGTTCACTGAATGGCAAGATGGAGAGGTCAAATATAGTAGTCATCTTTAAAGGGGTATTCCCATCTTAGACATATATGGCATATCCACAGGATATGTTATAAATGTCTCATAGATATGGCTCCAAGGCCTGGGATCCGCACCTATCTGGGTCCCCCGACCCCATCCCTGTTTGGTACGGTGGCTGCTGGCCGCCACATCCAGGCAAAGTCTCAGTGGCAATGCCTTTTCACTAACTCTCATAGAAATCTGTAAAGAGGCGACAGGAAAAGGGAGTTATTGAAGGGAGACAGAGGAGAGAGAGATATACAGAGACGTTGCTGCAGCTTTTAGTAAGTGTTCTATCTCACCCCAGTGTTTCAATCACAAGAGCCACTGCTTTATAATGTCCTCCATTCTGCTGCTGCTTCTATATTTGTGATAGGTGGAGATAAAGGAGCAGGATCTCCTCTTCTCTCTGACTTCTATGATGTCTCCCATACACAGCACAGTTATCATTTGGCGATAGAGCCTGTAAATGGGGAAAACTGCTGAAAAACGCTATATACACATCATATAATTTACAGATATAGTCTTAGTTATGCACACACACGACTACTTATTCTTAAAAGTCACCTTAAAGGTATAGGTAAGCCTTAAATATACGGGCTTACAACAGAGGCAGAGCAGCTAATGTTGTGTCAAGAGGACTGAGGACATACTCAGGCGGGCAGCAGATGATAAAGTAGGAAGAGTAGTGAGTGAGTGGTGGTACTGGTGGTGGTGGTAGGAAAGACAGGTAAAATTTTGGACAAAACCTCCACCCAAACCTATTGTCATATTCTAAGCTTATGAAGGGAGAAGGAGATAAAATGGACGCTTCTAGGATAATACAGGAGGTTTTCCAGAACTAATGCCATGCATGTCCATGGGTTGTTTTTGATATTTACCGGGCACATCCCATGAAAAACTATGAAGCTGTTTCTGGAAAAAAGGAGGTCCTTTTTTCAAATCCTGGACAAACCCTTTAAAGGTGGGACCCACATCGTTTAGACATTTATAGCATAACCACAGGATATGCCATAAATGTCTGATAGATGTAAGTCCCACTGACAGGATCCAAACATCTCCTAAATGAGGATCCCCGACCCCATCCCTGCTGGAATATAAAACCCTGAGCTGTTCATGAGAAGCTAATATTTAGCATTCATCTGGGTGAGGCTCTATGCACCAAGGACTCTCTATTTGGCATACGCTGGAACAGTGATGACCTATGGACACATTTGGTTATACGACCATTTCCCACATCCAAAGCGGTGTGAATAGACCCCTGACAATAGTCCGCAACTGGGCCATTTTTCTATATCTAATGTGGCTACTAATGCATTTGAAAAACCCCTTTAAAAACCGTGCCTTTTCTCCTGATCATGGGGGATGTTTGTATATAATGATGTTACATCTAATGTCACTAAACCACATCCATAGGTCCTGCAGTAGAGTAAGGGTCCTTCTACACTAGCCAATTTTGGCCGTGTAAACGAGCGCCGATCACTGAGACAGCTGGTTGATCGGCGTTCGTTTGCTCCTTTCACAAGGAGCTTGCATGGGGATGAGCGCTCGTTGCACAATGGCTCGTCCCCATACATTTCTATACATTTCTGAATATACACCAAGATGTGCTGCCGACAACCATAATATTTTAGGATGCGGAAATCATACGATCAGCCGATGAACGAGGACCTAAGAAGATGTCCTGACTCATGGAGATATTCACCATGGTCATGGAGTCAGCTGTTCATCCCCTACAGTCCTTCAGTATTTCCAGATCACTGCAGCAGCATGGGGTCATTTTGACAATATTATTATATATAATAGTATATTATGTATTATTATATGACTATTACATTATCTCTATACTTTCAAACCATTGTGTCATAGCATTTAAAGAGACTCAAGACTCAGGACAATCCCTAATATTTGGTGTTAGATATGAACAGATGCTCCTTTAATGGGTAACCTGGTAATTTAGAGGGTTACATCAGCCAAATATTTTTTTGCATATTGAAAAAATATTGGGCATTACAATGGGCTCTGGAAAGCAAACATGAGCTTGTCAAAGGGGCATCTCTTATCAGAAAGTCTTGATCTGAGGTCTGCTCTTTATTCTCAATTCTTTATAGCCCGTCTGAACATTTTAGGAATTTGTATGTGAAATTTGACCTTCGAGAAAAATCCCTTAAATCAGTCCCAAGCCCAAGCAGTCCATTTTTAAGGTTTTGTCCTGAGATGAATGTAGACAGGGTACAGTTGTTCTGTAAAAGAAGAAAAAAACAAATCTTCAGCCCTGTATTTCTCAGTCACAGAAAGCCATTGGTGTTGTGTGAATTGCTGTCACTCATGGTACAGCCATGCCAACAGTACAGAGGGGAAAGAAAAAGTCCTTTGTTTTCTACGGGACTAACTCTGGCAGCTTTATACTCACGTCTGGACAAGAATCATAAGACAATGGGAAGGATGTTCATACCAAGAAACTGGGGCCCAGAGGTCAAACCATTAGAGGTGTATTCTGTGCTATAGTCTTGTGGAAGATTATTCTAATGATATCTATTAGGATACCTGCAAATTGGCCAAGAAGATAGATATGTAGATAGATAGATAGATAGATAGATAGATAGATAGATAGATAGATAGATAGATAGATAGATAGATAGATAGATAGATAGATAGATAGATAGATAGATAGATAGATAGATAGATAGATAGATAGATAGATAGATATGAGATAGATAGATAGATAGATATGAGATAGATAGATATGAGATAGATAGATAGATAGATAGATAGATATGAGATAGATAGATAGATAGATATGAGATAGATATGAGATACATAGATAGATAGATAGATAGATAGATAGATAGATAGATAGATAGATAGATAGATAGATAGATAGATAGATAGATAGATAGATAGATGATAGATAGATAGATAGATAGATAGATAGATAGATAGATAGATAGATAGATAGATAGATAGATAGATAGATAGATAGATAGATAGATAGATAGATAGGAGATAGATAGATAGATAGATAGATAGATAGATAGATAGATAGATAGATAGATAGATAGATAGATAGATAGATAGATAGATAGATGATAGATAGATAGATAGATAGATAGATAGATAGATAGATAGATAGATAGATAGATAGATAGATAGGAGATAGATAGATAGATAGATAGATAGATAGATAGATAGATAGATAGATAGATAGATAGATAGATAGATAGATAGATAGATAGATAGATAGATAGATAGATAGATATTACAGTGGCTTTATCTTATTGCTGTGTGTTTAGTCTTACACTACAGTAAATATCTTTGTTTCTATTCTGGGGACAGATTTTACATTTATCTACATTTTTATTTCCACACAGCCGCTCAATGATACATTTGTTTCCGCGGCTCCTTCGCACATATTTCATGGCTGCCGGCTCAGAAAACACAGAAAGTTTGCGTTTCCTCTGGTAATTTCTGACTCCACAGATGTTCCTCACTGGAGACTCGTTTCTGACTTGTTCATGAATGTGACATTGATGCAGTTTGAGGAATCTCCCAGTATTGTGTGTGGCGACGATGCGGCGATGCTGCAGCCAATACAGCGGATAACACAGTTCACACTGTATCTCTGAATATGTGGTGTAGGCGCCGGTCACCGTCCAATCATTCTTAAAGACTGAATTAACACCAATAGGGGGCGATAAATACAATGCAGAGATGTCGTAAAACTTCAGAATGGCTGTATGTTTTCTCAGTAGTAGCAGGAATATTAAAGCTTTTCTTTTTGGGTGACTTTTAAAAATAAAATAAAAAAAATGTGAGTTAGTTGTCAATGTATTCATACATTTCTAGGAGGAATAACAGAGCAACGGCACAACACAGAGTTCTAAGAAAAGTTCTGCAGAATTGTTATTTTATGGGGAATACAAGTTTTTAGCAATATAGACATGTCAGGAGAGGTCATAGGTCCTCCTTAAATTGCTAGAAGCATTTACCAAATGTATAAAGTGTATGCAATATTTACTACTTCAGCCAACTGTTGGTCAGCAGCAGGTCGGAACAGGCGGCGGTTATGTACCAGGGTCGAGTACGCGATATAACGCACAATCAACAAGAGTATTCAGGGACAAAAATGGGCCACAAGAGTAAGGGGAAAAGTTCAAGGACAGACTCAAGAGAGACAAATCCGGTAAAGGAAACAAAACCTATAACTAGCTGAGGCCGGCGTGCTGGCGCCTTAAACGGGCTCTGTCACTAGTTTAGTAATGTCCTATCTCCTGGCTAATCTGATAGTCGCTCACACTGATAATAATAGTGAAAATTGTGTCCCAAAACATTTATTATTAGAGCTTTTTTTCTAAATATGTAAATGAGTCAATACTAGACAAGTGGGCGTCACCACCAGTGATTCTCCGGAGGTGGAGCTTCCTCACAGCCTCTGACTCTGTCCTATCAGCACGAAGCTGCTTCACACAGTGAGAGAGACTGAGGCTGGAGGGAAGGGGGATCACTTCAAATAGCCATATCCCCGGCTGTGGACCCCGTAGAACAGCGGTTCTGGTGGCATATGAAAGAGGAGATTCTAATCTTTCATATGGCACTAGCAGTTCTAGCTGTGAAACCACGGGAGATATCACCAGTTGAAAACACAGTTGTATACTATATGATCACACTGTACTACAAGGATCGGTGATGGGCCCAATTCGTTTTAATCTCCTTATTAATGACCTTTTGGATGGGATTGATAGAAAGGTGTCAGTTTTTGATGACAATACAAAACTTTGTAGGAAACTTAAAACTCAACTTGACTAAAAAATATTACAGAAAGACCTAGATAAGCCGCAGCATGGGCAAAACATGGCAGATGAAATTTAATGTTGATAAATGTAAAGTAATGCACTTAGGACGCAATAATAGCGTTAATGTATATACATTAAATGAAATAAAACTGGTGATAACGGAACAGGAGAAGAACCTGGGTATTCTGGTAACAAATAAGCTAAGCAGCAGCACTCAATGTCAGGCAGCAGCTGCAAAAGCAAATAGGAATTTAGGGTGTATAAAAAGAGAGATCAAAACTTGTGATACCCCTTTATAAATGTAATATTACCCCTCTATAAATGTAATATTACCCCTCTATAGATGTAATATTACCCCTCTATAAATGTAATATTACCCCTCTATATATGTAATATTACCCCTCTATATATGTAATATTACCCCTCTATAAATGTAATATTACCCCTCTATATATGTAATATTACCCCCTCTATAAATGTATTAATACCCCTCTATAAATATAATATTACCCCTCTATAATGTAATATCACCCCTCTATAAATATATTATTGCCCCTCTATAAATCCCTTGTAAGGCCACATCTTGAATATGGAATTCATTTTTGGGCTCCACATTGTAAAAAGGATGAAACAGAGCTGGTTCAAAGTCGGGCAACTAGATTATTAAATGGGATGGGATGTGTCGCTTACAATGAAAGACTAGAGAAATTAGACTTGTTCAGCTTGGAAAAAAAGATGTCTTAGAGGGGATCTTATTAATATGTATAAGTATATGTGTGGTCAATACAGAGAACTAGCACATGATCTGTTCTTTTCAAGGACTCCACAAAGGACCAGGGGACATTTGTTGGGTGTAGAAGAAAGAGATTTCAGACAACAATACAGGAAAGGGTTCTTTACAGTTAGAGCAGTCAAACTATGAAATACCCTAAGAGGTAGCGATGGCGGATACTATGTCAGCATTTAAAAAAGGCGAGATGATTATTTACTGATGAATGACATTGATGGTTATAATTAACCAAGCAATGAATGACGTGTAATTTATTGAGAAAGGTTGAACTTGATGGACCGGTGTCTTTTTCAACCTATGAAACTGTGTTGCTGGACAGGGAATGGGGAATAGCTATATGCTGATTGGACGGCGTCATACAGAAAACATTACACCGCCCAGAGTGAACAGAAAGAGTCTCCTCCCATTTGGCAAGTAGAGCCAAATTACCATATTCAGAAAAATGCTCAGAACTTGGCAAATAAACGTTTTTAATAAAAATCCCACTGTAATTATCAGAATCAGAGCGTCTATTAGATTAGATAGGAGATAGCACCGAGCACGACCGCCGAGAGGTTAATTGTGGCGGACGGCAGGAAGAGACAGCGCGGGAATGTGGGCGGGGCAAGTATATAACAATTTCTGGTTTTGGAGGCAGCACTGTAATATATATATCTATAGTATTTACCCCAAATCATATAGATCCGTGTAGCATTTTTGGGGATTTGGTGAATAAGCTGCAAAATTTGCGCTATTTTTGCAGCAGAAATCCGTCTCCTTAATAAAGGTGGGTCATTGCGCTCTCTCGTATCCTCGCTCGGATCATTTACATCTGATTTATTCTACATAGTCATTACATTGTGTATACTGTACGGCCATATGTTAGCACGTTGCTGTTACATCTGCGCTCGTGTGCAGACACAATTGTCACTTCATTTGCATTGTACTTATTAGCGAGATGTTTAGTCTATCGGCCTGTCTGATGCGTCGTGCTGGTTTTATTGCCTACTGTCTTATTTCTATACAAATTGTACAAAAACAAGCACTTACGGAAGAGAGAAAAATGACAGAATCCTTTTAGGTAGAACGTTTTAAATCTCCGACGTAAAATCTGGATGTTTTCTGTGTTTGATTTAAAAATGTGAAGTCTTTATTTTGGATATTAATGCACTTCTCGCCACATGCTATTCATCAGCGGGGCAAAATTAGCTTAAAATCTTGGGGATGTATTTGGACTTTATGACCTAAATTCATCAAACTAAGACTTTTTAAACTTTTTTTTTTAACTTAAATTTGCTTTTATCATAAAATGAAGTGCTCAGGCAGGCAATACAAGGAATTCATATGGTGTCTGGGGTCAAAGGATGTATTTTAAACCAGAAAGAAAAACAAATTTTGTAATTCACAGCCATGATACATCGAGAAGGGTCTCTGCCTTGATAGTTTAGATTCTCGTAGTATCTAATTTTCACTACAGATGAGATACTATTTTAAAATGAGCCTTTTCCTATTTGTGAATCAGTGGATTGCAATAATGAGAACTACCTGAAGGTCATTCTCATTATTGTTAATAGCTCACCAGTCGTTGTAGTACTCCAAACAGCACAGGGAAATGGAGAGTGGGGGTCCCCCTGGGCAATTCCATACTATAAAACAATACTATAATTGTAAGATTTTGCCAAGTATGGCTAAATATCGGACTAGTGTGAGAATGACCTGGGGTCCTTACAGTGCAGTCAATGTGAAATGTCCATTGGTGGTGGGGTCCAAATTCAGGGACCGCACCTATCAGCAAAACGATGGGGTCGAGCTGTAGCATCTGACTCAGCCAGACGTACGGCAGTGCTACTGTGACTAGATAAACTTTGAAGGTGCATGCACAGCAGTGCCAGAGGTTGGACCTCCACCGATCACACATTGATGGTCTACAACCTAGAAGACTTCCGTGGCTCTTTTCTAAAATATTAGGTGACTTAAGAAACACAATAAACATTGCCTAAGAACAGGATGTCTGAAGAAGCCCTTTTTACTTCTATATGGTATATTATACTACATACTGTACATAGGTAGTAAATGCTGAACTAGTGACATACTGACCTTGACTATAAACTCTTGAGGTCGTGTCCCACGTTCCTCTTTGAAGTCTTTTTCATTGTTGGTCGGTTCTCAATCATACCCGGCTCGCTCAGATATAACGAGTCAGATACATTGATTGATGAAGTTGGGTAAGTGAGAATGTTACATTGACAAGAGTTATAATGAAGGCGCTTGTTACAGGTTACCACTTAAGCCATAGATCCTTCTTCATTACCTTCATTGGTTTTCAAAGCTCGATAGTGGAGAGGTCAGCTCAGTCAAGAGTGAGAAGACCTGTCATTAGATCTGGTTTCAATTTTATATTACTCAAATACGTGACTGATTATCTACAACTGTGGCTCCCAACAACACCCCATTAGGGGTCATACCTTCCATGGAGGCGCCGGTAATGAAGAAGATCAAGGTGCTCAGAAAATTAAACTGAACTAAAAAATGGCCGCAGTGGAGCTTCTTCGATTCTTTCTTTACCAAAATTTAGCATTATAGGGGTTTTCCGAGCTCATACAAAAATACAGAAAAGTACCTATATGTATGTGAATGCTCACAAGATGATGCTACCATTGCTCTTTTCTTTGCATTATTTTGCTCAGTTCTGTACAGCACTTTTGTTTTAATGCTGCCAGGGTTTTTTGTCGACAGAATTACCATGTAAAAGACTATAGTTGCCATGATTTCACTCCTCCCTCACAGACCACTTCTATTTACAGCTGCCGGCATGCCCCTCTATTACAATCTCGTGTGTAGTAATGTAATTACTCACTGTCTGTTACTGAGGCTTAGCTTTGTTGTTCTGCAGCTAGACCCAGCATGTGAAGCATGATCCCTCCAGAGACAGGAAAGAAGGGGGTAAGGGGCAGAACAGGGAGCAGTGGAGACAGGAGGCATGTGATGTGTAATGTTCGGTACTACAGGGATTGGGGAGAAGGGACCACGTGTTCAGTGTATGGGAAGTCACATGTGTGGCATGTGAGACTTGCTCACAGAGACATTTCAGCTACAGACAGCACATTAATAAGTGACTAACCTTACCGCAAATACACAATTTGATCAACATTTTTAAAGACCGGAAAACCCCTTTCGATATTTAGCCCCTGCCAAATTTGACTATTGAGGCTGAGAACAAAAAATTGACCCATTATAAGCTTGTCATGTGAACGTCTTGTCGTTCATGGCATGTCTCTGAAGTTGCCATTCTAGAAGACAATGCCAGAAGTTAGAACCATAAATTACTACTAACTGGTAGATTGTCTTCCTCTGTGAGCTGAGGTGGACTATTGATATGGGCCACATTTCTGCTTTGGCACAAACTACTTTCCAAGTATTGCCAACGACTGGATCAACTCTTCCACATATATCTATCTACAGAAAATTGTCTTAATTGGCCTTTAAGGCCCTCTAGTGTATAGCCAGCTTTAGTCTTCTCTGGTCTTTCGAGAGTGTTGTGGCGCCTTCCTTACATCTAGCCATGACGTACGATAATGGCCTAGGTTACATTGATGGTCTGCAGACTGAACCATCTCCTGTAGGGGATTTGCGCCTTAGAAATGTGAAGTATGGGAATAGAAAAATTTTAGACAATATTTCCTAACTGCATAGCTCAGAACTCAACTCGCTCAGATGCAGCCCGGCCACCATGGTCAGATCTTTGCAATGTTGACATAGACAAGATAAGAGTCTGGTGTCTTTGCAATGTCAGGTTTGTATTGAGGTCACGGTCCCGCAGATGACCTTCCGCATTAGGTTCCACGTGATCTCTGTGATATATGAATTCACTACTTCACTCTCGCTGTCCATAGAGAACCAACTTTCCAACCAAAGGATCGGGTTGGATCCTTATGGGTTTGGCGGCTGTGTTCGTAGCTGCCATCCTTCCATAGCCCCAGGTAAATAATTGTGTTATGAGTATACAACACTTATTATTCCCCCTGATGATCGTGGACAATGCGCTCTACATTCCTATTTTTATCATTGTTATAGGAGAAGAGACAGGAAGCCAGGGCTTTGTGGTAATTAAAAGGACTACTAAGTAATTATGGTAATGTATTTATATTAGCGTTCAAAGGGAGAAAGCAATCTATTCATTAAACACCTTAAGAATTGAAACAATCCTTCTACATTCAAGGAAAAAGTCAGTGGGTGGGAGAAAAGCAGATAAAATATAGCGTTAAATAATTTAATGTTAAATAGATGATACAAACAATGGCCGATTACCGATAATAGGAGGATAAGCTGGAGCTGATGTCTGAGGCTATTTCTAGACTGTATCCCGGGGGATTAGAGAAAGTATAAATATATCTATCATGCATTGGTATAAACAGCAATTCCAGAATATACCTGGGAGTAGGGATGAATGAACAGCGTCGCCTGATTGGCTGAATCTTGGGCCCATAGAATACATTGGAGTTGAATGTCCTGTGGTCTCTGGTATAAGACGTTAACGGGAGATCCTGTAAATCCTGTAAATTATGAGGTGCGGCCTCCATGGATCGGACTTGTTATTCCCACAGATGATCGATCGGATTGAGATCTGGAGAATTTGGAGACAACATCTTGAAGTATTTGTCATGTTCCTCATCATTCCTGGACAATGTCTGCATTGTGGCGGGGGCATTATCCTGCAGTGTGGCGAGGGCATTATCCTGCAGTGTGGCGGGGGCATTATCCTTCAGTGTGGCGGGTGTATTATCCTGCAGTGTGGCGGGGGCATTATCCTGCAGTGTGGCGGGGGCATTATCCTGCAGTGTGGCGGGGGCATTATCCTGCAGTGTGGCGGGGGCATTATCCTGCAGTGTGGCGGGGGCATTATCCTGCAGTGTGGCGGGGGCATTATCCTGCAGTGTGGCGGGGGCATTATCCTGCAGTGTGGCGGGAGGCATTATCCTGCAGTGTGGAGGGGGCATTATCCTGCAGTGTGGCGTGGGGCATTATCCTGCAGTGTGGCGGGGGCATTATCCTGTTGACAGAGGGCACTGCCATTAGTGAATACCGGTGCCATGAAGGGGGGTCTGCAGCAATGTTTAGGTCGGGGGTCACATCCACATGAATTTCAGGACACAAGGTTTCCCAGAAGAACATTGTCCAGATCACCACCCTGCCCTGCCGCCTTGTCTTCTACCCATAATGCATCCTACTACCATCTCTTCCCCCGATAAGTGATGCACCCGGCCGTCCACATGATGTAACACGTGATTCATCAGACCAGGCGTCTCCTTTCATTGCTCTATTCTCCAGTTCTCATTCTCACGTGCCCATTGTAGCGGCCTTCGGCAGTGGACAGAAGTTCACATGGGCGCCATGACTGATCTGCGGATACACAGCCACATATACAGCAAGCTGCGATGCTCTGCATGTCCTGGCACCTTTCCATCATTACCAGCAGGAACTTTGTCAGTAATTTGTGCTACTGAAAATATTCTGTAGTATCGGACCAGACAGACTAGCCTTCCCTCCCCCGCACATCAATGAGCCTTGTCACCTTGCCTGTCGCCGGTCACCAGTTCTCCTTCCTTGGAGCACTTTTAGTAGGTACTAACCACTGTATACCGGGAACACATCACAAGACCGGGAACACCTCACAAGACCGGGAACAACCCACAAGACCGGGAACAACCCACAAGACCGGGAACAACCCATAAGACCAGGAACAACCCACGAGTCCGGGAACAACCCACGAGACCGGGAACAACCCACAAGACCGGGAACACCCCACGCGACCGGGAACAACCCACAAGACCGGGAACAACCCATAAGACCGGGAACAACCCACAAGACCGGGAACAACCCACGAGACCGGGAACAACCCACAAGACCGGGAACAACCCATAAGACCGGGAACAACCGACAAGACCGGGAACAACCCACGAGACCGGGAACAACCCACAAGACCGGGAACAACCCACAAGACCGGGAACAACCCATAAGACCAGGAACAACCCACAAGACTGGGAACAACCCACGAGACTGGGAACAACCCACGAGACCGGGAACAACCCACAAGACCGGGAACACCCCACGAGACCAGGAACAACCCACAAGACCGGGAACAACCCATAAGACTGGGAACAACCCACGAGACCGGGAACAACCCACAAGATCGGGAACAACCCACAAGACTGGGAACAACCCATAAGACCGGGAACAACCCACAAGACCGGGAACAACCCACAAGACCGGGAACAGCCCACGAGACCGGGAACACCTCAGAAGACCGGGAACAACCCACGAGACCGGGAACTACCCCACAAGGCTGGCCGTTCTGGAAATGATCTGACCCAGTCGTCTACACATCACAATTTGGTGCTTATCACAGATTCTCAGATCTTTACACTTCTCAATTTTTTCCTCTTCCAACTTCAACTTCAAGACCTGACTGATCACTTGTTGCTGAATATATCCCCCCCCTCCCCTTGTCAGGTGCCATTGTAACCAGATCATCAATGTTCTTCACTTCACTTTTCACTGGTTTTAATGTTATGACTGATCATTGTGTAGATCCTTAAATCAATTTTGCACCCCAGACCAAACCCCAAAATATATTCAGACCACAAACCAGAACCGTGCCAAAACCCTAACTTAGATCAGACCCCAGATGAGACACACAAAAAAAATTAGACCCCCCTATATACTTACCCTCCACCACCCCGCCCGCTGCCGCACTGGGTCCTGATGCATCCAGCATCATGTAGATTGTACAAATCTATTCTGTAATATTCTGACTAATACATAAAGTGACCGATTTATGGCTTGAGAGAATGACTTGTCAATGCATCGTCCCTGCCCGAGAGAGAAAACGAGTTGGTCAAACAATCCTCAGAATTAAACACGTTAGAAACCCTTGTAAAATGAAGATGCATAACTATCGGGGAAACTGCAACCTGGCCCCAATGCCCATGAGGGAGGTGCAGGCCACCTGGCACATTAAATAATGATAGAACTAGGGAGCAGGGATGTGATCTCATTATTTATTTTCTGTAGATTCTAGATCTATATCACATATAATGTATGTATATAATGTATGTATGTATGTAATGTATGTATATAATGTATGTAATGTATGTATGTATGTAATGTATGTATATAATGTATGTATATAAGTCACTTGTGCTTATCTGGAGCACCCAGGAATGACTTTCCCTTGGGGCCCACGAGGCTACACATAAAAACATTAAAAAGATAAGAACGGTGTATGACTTTAAGGAAGACCAATAATACAGATATCTCACCACCTGTAGGTGCGATATCTACTTGTCTATGACCTCGTGGCCAGGCATAGGTACAGCGGCGGGGCAAGTGGTAGGCGGTGTAACCTAGAATGTCACTGAGGGGATGGCACAATTTTAAAAAAAGCAATGTTCTGCATCTGCATTTTTTATTACCAATCAGTGTTCCCTAAGGCCCCATGCACACGGTCGTGCCCGTAATCACGGCCCGCCATTGCATGCACGGCCATCCGCCGACTGCCACCCGCATTTTCGGGCCATGCTCCAATACAAAGTATGGGAGCATGGCCCGCAAAATGCAAAAGAACGGACATGTTACATAATTTTCAGAACATTTCTACACATACGGAAAGGTGTCCGCGTTCAATGGAAGTGGATGGGTCCGGAGGTTTTTTACGGTCGTGTGCATGGGGACTTACTAATTATAAGTGGTGTTCTTCCTTGTAGGAGGTCAGACCGTCATGTTTGTTGTTAGCCAATCAGATGTCTCCCCCTATTTCCCCCCTGACTTCTCCATCTCATGCTGTTTCATTTAAACACTGGATAGGAAGCTGCAGCCGCATCCCCCTCCTCTCCCCTTCTCCCTGTCTAGTATTTACTGTATTACACTTTGAGTGGGTAATTAAATGAATCATTGTCTATCTGACAGAGATTCTGCTGAACTTCAGAGGCCAAGTTGTGGGGTGCATTTTGGAACCACCGTGTTGGGCACCAAGAGAGCATGTCCCGCCCCTGCATAGGCATGAACTAGTTTACCAGTACGGCAAATGCAACCTCCAAAGAACTTCTGAAGTCATAACTACCAGCATAGTAGTGTGAGAAATCTGTTGAGTACCCTCAAGTCTTCCCGCCCATTCTCTGCCCCTCAGTTAAACAACATTTAGTGCTGAAGGTCATTTTGAAGGTCATTTTGGACACTCTGGTTGCTACAAGATAACAGCAGTCTAGCTGGATTGGCACTTAAATGAGGGCAGAGAATGGAAAGGGGCAGCTTGGCCGCTGATATGTCATTCACCCTGAGTCATTTATCATCATTTTCTACCAATAATGTTGGTGTAGAACTTCTGACACTTCATTGGTGAAATATTCAATCAAACTGAGGTCTGAGGCGAATGTGTAACGTAAAAGTTGTATGTCTTAAGCGAAAGGCCAAACGGGCACTGAACTGAGGGCATAAAAGGGGCAATGATGCCTGCTGGTAATCCCCTTCTTTACCTCTACAGATCTTCACTTTAAACAGTGATAGAGTTACATGATAAATCTCTGGCTGCTTGCAGCCTGCACTAGGGGGATCTCCCCCCATAGAGGTTTAAACTTAAAGGGCCCCTTGAGTTATATATAAAAACTAATATATTGTCGGATTTTGCAAAGTTATCATTTTTCTTTATAACTTTTTTCGCAGATTCTGCATAGCAGAATGGAGCGGCCGCGGTCCGTGCTGCAGGCTGCTCATAACCGTGCAGTAGAAGTTAGCATCCTCCTCTGCCTCCTAGGCTCCTGTCTCCAGTACAGTAGAATCACATTACATTATACAGGGCTGGCTACCGTACTGGAGACAGGAGCCTAGCAGACAGAGCAGGACACTCTACGGGGAATTTATAAAGACTGGTGTTTCACACGCCAGTCGTAAACTAAACTTTGTTAGCGTGAAATGCGCTAAAGTTATTAAGAGGTGCACGCATATTTTGCATCTTTGGCTGTTTGTGCGCCAGAAATGAAAATCTGTGATGCAAATAAATAATTTGTGCCATAATTTCCACCAAGTTCTGATGTAAATTATGGTCAATCTGTTGGACCGATGGTAGCCCTGCTCCTCCCGACGGCCCTACGTTGTACAGACCCCTTTTCTCCTAGAAATATATGATTACGATACTCTGGGCGTTATCAGTTGGGGCCGTGTCCCTACACAGTCTGACACTGTCCAATCAGTGCTGACAGAGAGACACTATGTAGGGACACACCACTTTGACAAGGGGAATGGTAACATCCAGAGTTGTTTATTTATACATTTCCAGGAGGAATAACAGAGGAATTTCACAACACAAAGTACTAAAAAAAGATTCTCCAGAACTGTCAGACATACCAGGAGAGGAGAATTCTCCTCTTTAACTCTATGGCCATGGGAAGGAAAGTCGTAAATTTAGAGCTCTATATCAGAAACACAGAGCTCCGACCCCTATAAAGATATATTCAATAACTTCGATAACATAGAAACAAATAAATACATAAACCATAACTAATAATAAAAGTAATAATAATAATAATAATAATAATAATAACAATAATAATAGTAATAATAATAAGATAAGTAATAAAATAATAATGATAATAATAATATAATAATAATGATAATACAAATAATAATAACAATAATAATAATATAATAAAAATAATAATAATATAATAATAATACTAATAATATAAGTAATAATAAAATAATAATAGTAATAATAATGCTAATAATAATAACAATAATAATATAATAATAATAATAATAATAATAATAATAATAATAATAATAATATAAGTAATAATAATGCTAATAATAATAGTTTAGATGATTTGTCTGGTTTATAAGTTTAATATTAGGATTGTCTCTTAGTCTTGCCTGGATCTTCACACTGTACATTCCTGAGGAGGAAACATTTATAACAGCTCATGGACCCTGCATTATCATTTCACTTTTGTAACGTTGAATTGAATCATTTCAGATGTGAAATTGGGATGTGCCACCAGCAATAGAGTCCAGTAATAAATCAACTACTATTATATCTTATTTTATGTGACATTGTACCCGCCAGACTCAGTGCTGAAGATTGTGAAAAGTCACAATGGTACGGAAAAAAACTTTTTAACTTAAACAAACTAGAACAAACTATAGAACAAACTATAGAACAAACTATCTATCTATCTATCTATCTATCTATCTATCTATCTATCTATCTATCTATCTATCTATCTATCTATCTATCTATCTATCTATCTCATATCTATCTATCTATCTATCTATCTATCTATCTATCTATCTATCTATCTATCTATCTATCTATCTATCTATCTATCTATCTATCTATCTATCTATCTATCTATCATCTCCTATCTATCTATCTATCTATCTATCTATCTATCTATCTATCTATCTATCTATCTATCTATCTATCTATCTATCTATCTATCTATCTATCTATCTATCTATCTATCTATCTATCTCATATCTATCTATCTATCTATCTATCTATCTATCTATCTATCTATCTATCTATCTATCTATCTATCTATCTATCTATCTATCTATCTATCTATCTATCTATCTATCTATCTGTCTGTCTAAAGGAATTTTCAAAGAAAGAAAAAATAATGTGACAAAACAACAAAAGTTACGTTACTTACATGCTATAATATCCTTGCTATATACTTGGCCACTCCAGCAACGCCGCTCTGATAGTCCCATCGGTATTAGCTGTCTTGCAGTAATGACACTGGATGGAAATCTGCAGCAGCATCCCCCCTCTTCTGCAGCATCTCCCCCCTCTTCTGCAGTAGAATCCCCCTCTTCTGCAGCACCATCCCCCTCTTCTGCAGTAGCATCCCCCTCTTCTGCAGCATCATTCCCCTCTTCTGCAGCAGCATCCTCCTCTTCTGCAGCAGCATCCCCCCTCTTCTGCAGCAGCATCGCCCCTCTTCTGCAGCAGCAACCCCGTCTTGTGCAATAGCATCCCCCTCTTCTGCAGAATCCTCCCCCTCTTCTGCAGCAGCATCCCCCCTCTTCTGCACCAGCATCCCCCTTCTTCTGCAGCAGCATCCCTCTCTTCTGCAGCATCATCCCCCTCTTCTGCAGCATCATCCCCCCTCTTCTGCAGCATCATCCCCCTCTTCTGCAGCAGCACCCTTCTGCAGCAGCACTCTTCTGCAGTAGCATCCCACTCTTCTGTAGTAGCATCCCCCTCTTCTGCAGCATCACCCCCCTCTTCTGCAGCATCATCCCCCTCTTCTGCAGCATCATCCCCCCTCTTCTGCAGCATCATCCCCCTCTTCTGCAGCAGCACCCCCCTCTTCTGCAGTAGCATCCCCCTCTTCTGTAGTAGCATCCCCCTCTTCTGCAGCATCACCGCCCTCTTCTGCAGCATCATCCCCCTCTTCTGCAGCAGCATCCCCCTCTTCTACAGCAGCATCCCCCTCTTCTGTAGCAGCATCCCCCTCTTCTGCAGCATCATCCCCCTCTTCTGCAGCAGCATCCCCCCTCTTCTGCAGCAGCATCCCCCCTCTTCTGCAGCAGCATCCCCCTCTTCTGCAGCAGCATCCCCCTCTTCTCCCCCCTTTCCTGTCTAGTATTTACTGTATTACACTAGATGCATTTTTGGAGACTGAGGAGGTTTCTAAAAATTGACAGAGATCCTGCAGGATGGGAAAGGGGAACTACAGGCTGTTGGAGGTGATGAAGAGGGGGCTCTCCCCTAATTAGATAGAGTACAACGTTTTATATATTTTATGTATTTCTGTTCTACCCCCTTCCCCACACACTAAAAAAATATACTGTATATATGGTACGTTTTAACACAATAACTGAACATTTCTTAATCCACCGTTCTACAAGATGTTGCTTTGCCAAAGGTTAACTGCCTCTACCCCTAGATCACTATTCTGCAGCGTGGTGTGAGGATAATTAGGCCCCATGCACATGACCGTAGATTTTATCCATAATTACAGACCGTCATTACAGGCACGGTCGTGTGCAGGCGGCCTTAGCGAGTGACACCGGTTTTCTTATTATTTTTTCCACCGCAGCCAATATATACAAATGCTGATGTGATATTGATGAGGGGTAGGAGACTCTGTACAGAACACTCCAGAAGTGCAGCGTATTTCCACCTGCGTGTTAAGAATGACACAATAATAAGAACCAACATATTATATACCAGGAAAAGCAGTCACATCTACAGCCATCACTGCGGATACTGGAGGAGCAGATGTAGTGTCCCCAAACTGCGCAGCTACTACAACTGATGGAGGGGCATGGTTCACGTTGTAATACATGATAGAATTAGATACAGCGGTTCAAAGGTCATATCACACATTATAGGCTTAGATATACACTCTGCAGACAGTATCACAAGATCAGATACAGCAGCTCAGCAGACAGTATCACACATGATGGGATTAGATACACAGCTCAGTAGACAGTATCACACATGATAGGATTAGATATAGCAGCTCAGCAGACTGTATCACACATGATAGGATTAGATACATGGCTCAGCAGACAGTATCACACATGATGGGATTAGATACACGGCTCAGCAGACAGTACCACACATGATAGGATTAGATACACAGCTCAGCAGACAGTATCACACATGATAGGATTAGATACATGGCTCAGCAGACAGTATCACACATGATAGGATTAGATACACAGCTCAGCAGACAGTATCACACATGATAGGATTAGATACATGGCTCAGCAGACAGTATCACACATGATAGGATTAGATACACAGCTCAGCAGACAGTATCACACATGATAGGATTAGATACAGTGGCTCAGCAGACAGTATCACACATGATAGGATTAGATACACAGCTCAGCAGACAGTATCACACATGATAGGATTAGATACACAGCTCAGCAGACAGTATCACACATGATAGGATTAGATACATCGCTCAGCAGACAGTATCACACATGATAGGATTAGATACACAGCTCAGCAGACAGTATCACACATGATAGGATTAGATACACAGTTTAGCAGACAGTATCACACATGATAGGATTAGATACACAGCTCAGCAGACAGTATCACACATGATAGGATTAGATACACGGCTCAGCAGACAGTATCACACATGATAGGATTAGATACATGGCTCAGCAGACAGTATCACACATGATAGGATTAGATACACGGCTCAGCAGACAGTATCACACATGATAGGATTAGATACACAGCTCAGCAGACAGTATCACACATGATAGGATTAGATACACGGCTCAGCAGACAGTATCACACATGATAGGATTAGATACATCGCTCAGCAGACAGTATCACACATGATAGGATTAGATACACAGTTTAGCAGACAGTATCACACATGATAGGATTAGATACACAGCTCAGCAGACAGTATCACACATGATAGGATTAGATACACGGCTCAGCAGACAGTATCACACATGATAGGATTAGATACATGGCTCAGCAGACAGTATCACACATCCCAGGCTTACAGTAGCTATGTATGTATATATATATATACACTGTATCGAGTTTAGCAGCGCCTCCTCTTGATGCACTGTATTCTGCTCTGATTGCCAAACTTTGCACTAAATGCTGCTTATTACAATAATTGTTGGGATGAAGTGGTGTCTATTTGACAGTCCTGCGGATTTTTTTGCCTTCTTCTGAATTTGTGCCAAATTGGCTTCACCGGCGGCAGCAATCTGTGGCGTTCAGTGATCTGATCGCTCCTGACAACCAACTCTCTGAACTTTTCACCTTACACATTTTATTGTGAGCATTAGATTTAATTCGATATATTGTCACAGAGCTGGCATCACCTTCACCCATCTGTCCCCTCTCCAGTAGATACAATGCCCTCTGCCAATCACCTGTGCCACATTCCAAGTACCAAACTGCCATCTACACAATCCTTCACCACAGCAGCCACCTCACTGCGCCGTCCCCTATCTATTATTCCTGTCTTGCCACTTATGGATGATGATGATAGTGATGATGATGATAGTGATGTTAATGGGGATGATGGTGAAGATGATGGGGATGGTGATGATGATGATGATGATGATGATGATGTTAATGGTGATGATGGTGAAGATGATGGGATGGTGATGATGATGTTAATGGTGATGATGGTGAAGATGATGGGATGGTGATAGTAATTACAATAGTGATGATGATGATGATGATGATAATGTTGATGATGATAGTGATGATGCTGATGATGATGATGATGATTATGATGATGATGATGATAGTAATGTTGATAATATTGATGATAATAGTAATGATAATGATGATGATGATGATGATAGTGCTGATGACAATTATGGTAATAGTGATGTTGATGATGATGATGATGATGATGATAGTGATGATGATGATGATGATGATGATGATGAAAATGGTGATGATAGTAATGATAATGATGATGATAGTGATGATAATGATGATGATAGTGATGATGATGATGATGATGATGATGATGATGAAAATGGTGATGATAGTAATGTTGATAATATTGATGATAATAGTAATGATAATGATGATGATGATAGTGATGATGACAATTATGGTAATAGTGATGTTGATGGTGGTGATAATAATAATAATAATGATGATGATGATAATGATGATGATAGTGATGATTTTAAGGGTGATGATGATGATGATGTTAATAGTGATGTTGATGATTATAATAGTAATGTTAATGGTGATAACGATGCTAATGATCATGTAGATGGTGATGATGTTATGGGTGATTATGATAGTGATCATGATGATGATGATGAATATGGAGGTAGTGGTGATAATGGTAATTATAATGATGTTGATGGTCTTAATGATGGTAAAGATGAGATTGATGATGATGATGATGATGATTATATTGATGAAGATGGAGTTAGTGGTTTTGATGATGGTGGAGATGATGATAGTGATGATAATATAGATAATTGATGATGAAGATGATGGTTATAATGATGGTGATGAAATTGATGAAGATGAAGGTAGTGATGATGATGATGATGATGATGATGATGAAGTTGGTAAAAATGATGGTGGAGATGATGATGATGATGATGATGGTGATGAAGATGGTGGAGAACATGATAATAATGATGATGATGGTGATGGTGGAGATGTTGATAATAAAGCTAATATTGATAATGATGATGGTGGTAATTCCATTCAGAGGCATACATACATACATACATATCTCATACATACATATCTCATACATACATATCTCATACATACATATCTCATACATACATATCTCATACATACATACATACATACATACATACATACATACATACATACATACATACATATCTCATACATAGATATCTCATACATACATATCTCATACATACGTATCTCATACATACATACATACATACATACATACATACATACATACATACATATATACATACATACATACATACATATATACATACATACATACATATCTCATACATACATATCTCATACATACATATCTCATACATACTTATCTCATACATACATATCTCATACATACATACATACATACATACATACATACATATATACATACATACATACATATCTCATACATACATATCTCATACATACATATCTCATACATACTTATCTCATACATACATATCTCATACATACATACATACATATATACATACATACATACATACATATCTCATACATACATACATATCTCATACATACATATCTCATACATACATATCTCATACATACATACATACATACATATATACATACATACATACATACATACATACATACATATCTCATACATACATACATATCTCATACATACATACATACATATCTCATACATACATACATATCTCATACATACATACATATCTCATACATACATACATACATACATACATACATATCTCATACATACATACATACATATCTCATACATACATATCTCATACATACATATATACATACATACATACATACATATATACATACATACATACATATATACATACATACATACATACATATCTCATACATACATACATACATACATACATACATATCTCATACATACATACATACATACATACATATCTCATACATATCTCATAGGACCTCATAGCATATACAGTCGTGAACAAAATTGTTGGGACCTTCTGTTAAAGAAAGGAAAACCCACAATGGTCACTGAAATAACTTGAAACTGAGAAAAGTAATAATACATTGTAATTTACTGAAAATCAACTCATGTACATCAGACTTTGTTTTTGAAATGTGGTTCAACAGAAAAATTAAAAATAAATAAATAATGAAACTGGAAAAATGATCTCCGGCTGTCTCAGGTGTGAAGGCGTCTTCTCCAGACTCCAGGATTCAGCTCCTTCCACAAACGGTCAATAGGATTTACATCAGGGCTCATAGAAGCCACTTCCCAATAGTCCAATGCTTTTAGCCGTGTGTTTTGGGTCATTATCCTGTTGGAGGAGCCATGACCTGCGGCTGTCACCAAGCCTCCTGACACTGGGCAGCACATTTCGCTCCAGAATGACTTGATAGTCTTGAGATTTCATTTTACCCTGCACAGATTCAAGACACCCTGTGCCAGATGCAGCAAAGCCTCCCCAAAACATCACCGAGCACCCCCTCCCCCATGTCTCACAGAAGGTACAATGTTCTTTTCTTTGCTTCATTTTTGCATCTGTGAACATAGAGCTGATGTGATTTGCAAAAAAGCTCCAGTTTTGTCTCATCTGCCCCAAGGAGAATCTCCCAGAAGCTTTGTGGCTCGTCAATATGCATTTTGGCAAATCCCAGTCTCGCTTTTTTATGATTTGCTTTCTGCAGTGGTTTCCTCCTCGGTCGTCCTCCATTAAGTCCACTTTGGCGAAGACAGCGACGGATGGTGCGACCTGACACTGATTTACCTTGACCTTGGAGTTCACCTCTAATCTCTTTGGATGTTGTTCTGGGCTCTTTGGTTACCATTATTATCCGTCTCGGTTGTTTTGGCATTCTGGAGAGAAATGTGCTGCCCAGTGTCAGGAGGCTCCATCTCAGCCGCAGGTCATGTCAATGTCTCAGCCGCAGGTCATGTCAATGTCAATGTCTCAGCCGCAGGTCATGTCAATGTCTCAGCCTCAGGTCATGTCAATGTCTCAGCCGCAGGTCATGTCAATGTCTCAGCCGCAGGTCATGTCAATGTCTCAGCCGCAGGTCATGTCAATGTCTCAGCCGCAGGTCATGTCAATGTCTCAGCCTCAGGTCATGTCAATGTCTCAGCCGCAGGTCATGTCAATGTCTCAGCCGCAGGTCATGTCAATGTCTCAGCCGCAGGTCATGTCAATGTTTCAGCCGCAGGTCATGTCAATGTCTCAGCCGCAGGTCATGTCAATGTCTCAGCCGCAGGTCATGTCAATGTCTCAGCCGCAGGTCATGTCAATGTCTCAGCCGCAGGTCATGTCAATGTCAATGTCTCAGCCGCAGGTCATGTCAATGTCTCAGCCGCAGGTCATGTCAATGCCTCAGCCGCAGGTCATGTCAATGTCTCAGCCGCAGGTCATGTCAATGTCTCAGCCTCAGGTCATGTCAATGTCTCAGCCTCAGGTCATGTCAATGTCTCAGCCGCAGGTCATGTCAATGTCTCAGCCGCAGGTCATGTCAATGTCTCAGCCGCAGGTCATGTCAATGTCTCAGCCGCAGGTCATGTCAATGTCAATGTCTCAGCCGCAGGTCATGTCAATGTCTCAGCCGCAGGTCATGTCAATGTCTCAGCCGCAGGTCATGTCAATGTCTCAGCCGCAGGTCATGTCAATGTCTCAGCCGCAGGTCATGTCAATGTCTCAGCCGCAGGTCATGTCAATGTCTCAGCCTCAGGTCATGTCAATGTCTCAGCCGCAGGTCATGTCAATGTCTCAGCCGCAGGTCATGTCAATGTCTCAGCCGCAGGTCATGTCAATGTCTCAGCCGCAGGTCATGTCAATGTCAATGTCTCAGCCTCAGGTCATGTCAATGTCTCAGCCTCAGGTCATGTCAATGTCTCAGCCGCAGGTCATGTCAATGTCTCAGCCGCAGGTCATGTCAATGTCTCAGCCTCAGGTCATGTCAATGTCTCAGCCTCAGGTCATGTCAATGTCTCAGCCGCAGGTCATGTCAATGTCTCAGCCGCAGGTCATGTCAATGTCTCAGCCTCAGGTCATGTCAATGTCTCAGCCTCAGGTCATGTCAATGTCTCAGCCGCAGGTCATGTCAATGTCTCAGCCGCAGGTCATTTCAATGTCTCAGCCGCAGGTCATGTCAATGTCTCAGCCTTAGGTCATGTCAATGTCTCAGCCGCAGGTCATGTCAATGTCTCAGCCTCAGGTCATGTCAATGTCTCAGCCTCAGGTCATGTCAATGTCTCAGCCTCAGGTCATGTCAATGTCTCAGCCGCAGGTCATGTCAATGTCTCAGCCGCAGGTCATGTCAATGTCTCAGCCGCAGGTCATGTCAATGTCTCAGCCTCAGGTCATGTCAATGTCTCAGCCTCAGGTCATGTCAATGTCTCAGCCGCAGGTCATGTCAATGTCTCAGCCGCAGGTCATGTCAATGTCTCAGCCTCAGGTCATGTCAATGTCTCAGCCTCAGGTCATGTCAATGTCTCAGCCGCAGGTCATGTCAATGTCTCAGCCGCAGGTCATTTCAATGTCTCAGCCGCAGGTCATGTCAATGTCTCAGCCTCAGGTCATGTCAATGTCTCAGCCGCAGGTCATGTCAATGTCTCAGCCTCAGGTCATGTCAATGTCTCAGCCTCAGGTCATGTCAATGTCTCAGCCTCAGGTCATGTCAATGTCTCAGCCGCAGGTCATGTCAATGTCTCAGCCGCAGGTCATGGCTCTTCCAACAGGATAATGACCCAAAACACATGGCTAAAAACATCCAATAATGGCCAAGAGCAAAGCATTGGACTATTGGGAAGTGGCTTCTATGAGCCCTGATGTAAATCCTATTGACCGTCTGTGGAAGGAGCTGAACCCGCCGTCTGGAGAAGACGCCTTCACACCTGAGACAGCCGGAGATCACGAGCAGCGGCCAAAATACCTGCGGACGGGTGCAGAAGTCTCACTGGGAGTTACACAAATCATTTGTTTGCAGCGATCACCTCAAAAGGTTGTGCCACAAAATATTAAGTTAAGGGACCATCATTTTTGTCCGGCCGGTTTCATTACTTTTTTAATTTTTTTAAATTTTTCCGTTGAACCGCAATTCAAATCTAAAGTCTGATTTACATGAGTTGATTTTCAGTAAATTACAATGTATTATTCCTTTTATCAATTTCAAGTTATTGCCGTGACCATTGTGGGCCTTTCTTTCTTTAACGGAAGGGTCCAAACAATTTTGTCCATGGCTGTAACTAAGTGAACCCCCACATCAGATAAAAGGTCCATTTTTTTTTTCAATTTTATGTCGGTAGATGCTCATATATGCCTTCCCCAGATGGCCACCTCTAGAGACCAGCAACCTTCACCGCTGATCTCCTTAACGTCCGGAAGCCAGACATGATCTCCGGGCAAGTTCTCTTAAAGCCAAAGCCAAACTCTGTGGTTTTATAGACAAGACATTGCCTCCCTCTCTTATTATGTCCTTCCCAAAATCTCTTCCCCCTCCCATCCCCACTACATAGATGAGAGATCTATTATTACCCAGCTACTCCAGGAGTCCTCCATAGAATGCAGCCCGCAGAGCACTGATCATTAATTATTTTATATATTGTATTCATCTTACCATTCACATTTCCCTTTTCCTGTATAATGTTCATACTAAGCATCCTGATTCATGAATAGAATCCCAGAACGACAGTGAACACTGACACATTCTACTATGGGACTTGTTTCCAAAAGGGCAATTCTTCTTCTATGTGGGATGTAGATAAGGGTACAGATAATGTAGTAGATGTTACCTGCAGTCCCATGTAACACTACAGATAACACACAGGGATAACTCTCTGAGTACAGATCATCTAGTAGATGTAACCTGCAGTCCTATGTAACACCACAGATAACACAGTGATAACTCTGAGTACAGATAATGTAGTAGTGTTACCTGCAGTCCTATGTAACACTACAGATAACACACAGTGATTACTCTCTGAGTACAGATAATGTAGTAGATGTTACCTGCAGTCCTATGTAACACTACAGATAACACACAGTGATTACTCTCTGAGTACAGATAATGTAGTAGATGTTACCTGCAGTCCTATGTAACACTACAGATAACACACAGTGATTACTCTCTGAGTACAGATAATGTAGTAGATGTTACCTGCAGTCCTATGTAACACCACAGATAACACAGTGATAACTCTCTGAGAACAGATAATGTAGTAGATGTTACCTGCAGTCCTAAGTAACACCACAGATAACATACAGTGATAACTATCTGAGTACAGATAATGTAGTAGATGTTACTTGCAGTCCTATGTAACACCACAGATAACACAGTGATAACTCTCTGAGTACAGATAATGTAGTAGATGTTACCTGCAGTCCTATGTAACACCAAAGATAACACAGTGATAACTCTCTGATTACAGATAATGTAGTAGATGTTACCTGTAGTCCTATGTAACACCACAGATAACACACAGTGATAACTCCCTGAGTACAGATAATGTAGTAGTGTTACCTGCAGTCCTATGTAACACCACAGATAACACAGTGATAACTCTCTGAGTACAGATAATGTAGTAGATGTTACCTGTAGTCCTATGTAACACCACAGATAACACACAGTGATAACTCCCTGAGTACAGATAATGTAGTAGATGTTACCTGCAGTCCTATGTAATACCACAGATAACACAGTGATAACTCTCTGAGTACAGATAATGTAGTAGATGTTACCTGCAGTCCTATGTAATACCACAGATAACACAGTGATAACTCTCTGTGTACAAATAATGTAGTAGATGTTACCTGCAGTCCTATGTAACACTACAGATAATACAAAGTAATAACTCTTCGAGCACAGATGATGTAGTAGATGTTACCTGCAGTCCTATGTAACACCACAGATAATACACAGTGATAACTCTCTGAGTACAGATAATGTAGTAGATGTTACCTGCAGTCCTATGTAACACCACAGATAACACAGTAATAACTCTTTGAGTAAAGAGAATATAGTAGATGTTACCTGCAGTCCTATGTAACGCCACAGATAACACAGTGATAACACTCTGAGTACAGATAATGTAGTGCTGTTACCTGCAGTCCTATGTAACACCACAGATAACACAGTAATATCTCTCTGAGTAAAGATAATATAGTAGATTCTAGTTGCAGTCCTATGTAACCCCACAGATAAAACACAGTGATAATGCTCTAAGTAAATATAATATAGTAGATGTTACCTGCAGTCCTATGTAACACCACAGATAACACAGGGATAACTCTCTGAGTACAGAAAATATAGTAGATGTTAGCTGCAGTCCTATGTAACACCACAGATAACACACAGTGATAACTCTCTGAGTACAGATAATGTAGTAGATGTCACCTGCAGTCCTATGTAACACCACAGATAACACACAGTGATAACTCTCTGAGTACAGATAATGTAGTAGATGTTACCTGCAGTCCTAAGTAACACCACAGATAACATACAGTGATAACTATCTGAGTACAGATAATGTAGTAGATGTTACTTGTAGTCCTATGTAACACCACAGATAACACAGTGATAACTCTCTGAGTACAGATAATGTAGTAGATGTTACCTGCAGTCCTATGTAACACCAAAGATAACACAGTGATAACTCTCTGATTACAGATAATGTAGTAGATGTTACCTGTAGTCCTATGTAACACCACAGATAACACACAGTGATAACTCCCTGAGTACAGATAATGTAGTAGTGTTACCTGCAGTCCTATGTAACACCACAGATAACACAGTGATAACTCTCTGAGTACAGATAATGTAGTAGATGTTACCTGTAGTCCTATGTAACACCACAGATAACACACAGTGATAACTCCCTGAGTACAGATAATGTAGTAGATGTTACCTGCAGTCCTATGTAATACCACAGATAACACAGTGATAACTCTCTGAGTACAGATAATGTAGTAGATGTTACCTGCAGTCCTATGTAATACCACAGATAACACAGTGATAACTCTCTGTGTACAAATAATGTAGTAGATGTTACCTGCAGTCCTATGTAACACTACAGATAATACAAAGTAATAACTCTTCGAGCACAGATGATGTAGTAGATGTTACCTGCAGTCCTATGTAACACCACAGATAATACACAGTGATAACTCTCTGAGTACAGATAATGTAGTAGATGTTACCTGCAGTCCTATGTAACACCACAGATAACACAGTAATAACTCTTTGAGTAAAGAGAATATAGTAGATGTTACCTGCAGTCCTATGTAACGCCACAGATAACACAGTGATAACACTCTGAGTACAGATAATGTAGTGCTGTTACCTGCAGTCCTATGTAACACCACAGATAACACAGTAATATCTCTCTGAGTAAAGATAATATAGTAGATTCTAGTTGCAGTCCTATGTAACCCCACAGATAAAACACAGTGATAATGCTCTAAGTAAATATAATATAGTAGATGTTACCTGCAGTCCTATGTAACACCACAGATAACACAGGGATAACTCTCTGAGTACAGAAAATATAGTAGATGTTAGCTGCAGTCCTATGTAACACCACTGATAACACACAGTGATAACTCTCTGAGTACAGATAATGTAGTAGATGTCACCTGCAGTCCTATGTAACACCACAGATAACACACAGTGATAACTCTCTGAGTACAGATAATGTAGTAGATGTCACCTGCAGTCCTATGTAACACCACAGATAATACACAGTGATAACTCTCTGAGTACAGATAATGAAGTAGATGTTACCGGCAGTCCTATGTAACACCACAGATAACACAGTGATAACTCTCTGAGTACAGATAATGTAGTAGTGTTACATGCAGTCCTATGTAACACCACAGATAATACACAGTGGTAACTCTCTGAGTACAGATAATGTAGTAGATGTTACCTGCAGTCCTATGTAATATCACAGATAACACAGTGATTACTCTCTGAGTACAGACAATGTAGTAGATGTTACCTGCAGTCCTATGTAACACCACAGATAACACAGTGATAACTCTCAGTACAGATCATGTAGGTGTTACCTGCGGTCCTATGTAACACCACAGATAACACAGTGATAACTCTCTGAGTACATATAATGTAGTAGCGTTACCTGCAGTCCTATGTAACAGCACAGATAACACAGTGATAACTCTCTGAGTACAGATAATGTAGTAGATGTTACTTGCAGTCCTATGTAACACCACAGATAATACACAGTGATTGCTCCCTGAGTACAGATAATGTAGTAGATGTTACCTGCAGTCCTATGTAACACCACAGATAACACAGTGATAGCTCTCTGAGTACAGATAATGTAGTAGTGTTACCTGCAGTCCTGTGTAACACCACAGATAACACAGTGATAACTCTCTGAGTACAGATAATGTAGTAGACTTTACCTGCAGTCCTATGTAACAGCACAGATAACACAGTGATAGCTCCCTGAGTACAGATAATGTAGTAGATGTTACCTGCAGTCCTGTGTAACACCACAGGTAACACACAGTGATAATTCTCTGAGTACAGATAATGTAGTAGTGTTACCTGCAGTCCTATGTAACACCACAGATAACACAGTGATAACTCTCTGATTACAGATAATGTAGTAGATGTTCCCTGCAGTCCTATGTAACATCACAGATAACACAGTGATAGCTCCCAGAGTACAGATAATGTAGTAGTGTTACCTGCAGTCCTGTGTAACACCACAGATAACACAGTGATAACTCTCTGAGTACAGATAATGTAGTAGTGTTACATGCAGTCCTATGTAACACCACAGATAATACACAGTGGTAACTCTCTGAGTACAGATGATGTAGTAGATGTTACCTGCAGTCCTATGTAATATCACAGATAACACACTAATAACTCTCTGAGTACAGATAATGTAGTAGATGTTACCTGCAGTCCTATGTAACACCACAGATAACACAGTGATAACTCTCAGTACAGATGATGTAGGTGTTACCTGCAGTCCTATGTAACAGCACAGATAACACAGTGATAACTCTCTGAGTACAGATAATGTAGTAGATGTTACCTGCAGTCCTATGTAACAGCACAGATAACACAGTGATAACTCTCTGAGTACAGATAATGTAGTAGATGTTACCTGTAGTCCTATGTAACACCACAGATAACACACAGTGATAACTCCCTGAGTACAGATAATGTAGTAGGTGTTACCTGCAGTCCTATGTAACACCACAGATAACACAGTGATAACTCTCTGAGTACAGATAATGTAGTAGATGTTACCTGCAGTCCTATGTAACAGCACAGATAACACAGTGATAGCTCCCTGAGTACAGATAATGTAGTAGTGTTACCTGCAGTCCTGTGTAACACCACAGATAACACAGTGATAGCTCCCAGAGTACAGATAATGTAGTAGAAGTTACCTGCAGTCCTATGTAACACCACAGATAACACACAGTGATAACTCTCTGAGTACAGATGATGTAGTAGATGTTACCTGCAGTCCTATGTAATATCACAGATAACACAGTGATTACTCTCTGAGTACAGACAATGTAGTAGATGTTACCTGCAGTCCTATGTAACACCACAGATAACACAGTGATAACTCTCAGTACAGATGATGTAGGTGTTACCTGCAGTCCTATGTAACAGCACAGATAACACAGTGATAACTCTCTGAGTACAGATAATGTAGTAGTGTTACCTGCAGTCCTATGTAACACCACAGATAGCACACAGTGATATCTCTCTGAGTACAGATAATGTAGTAGATGTTACCTGCAGTCCTATGTAACACCAAAGATAACACAGTGATAACTCTCTGATTACAGATAATGTAGTAGATGTTACCTGTAGTCCTATGTAACACCACAGATAACACACAGTGATAACTCCCTGAGTACAGATAATGTAGTAGTGTTACCTGCAGTCCTATGTAACACCACAGATAACACAGTGATAACTCTCTGAGTACAGATAATGTAGTAGATGTTACCTGCAGTCCTATGTTACACCAAAGATAACACAGTGATAACTCTCTGAGTACAGATAATGTAGTAGATGTTACCTGTAGTCCATGTAACACCACAGATAACACACAGTGATAACTCCCTGAGTACAGATAATGTAGTAGTGTTACCTGCAGTCCTATGTAACACCACAGATAACACAGTGATAACTCTCTGAGTACAGATAATGTAGTAGATGTTACCTGCAGTCCTATGTAATACCACAGATAACACAGTGATAACACTCTGAGTACAGATAATGTAGTAGTGTTACCTGCAGTCCTATGTAACACCACAGATAACACAGTGATAACTCTCTGTGTACAAATAATGTAGTAGATGTTACCTGCAGTCCTATGTAACACTACAGATAATACAATGTAATAACTCTTCAAGTACAGATGATGTAGTAGATGTTACCTGCAGTCCTATGTAACACCACAGATAATACACAGTGATAACTCTCTGAGTACAGATAATGTAGTAGATGTTACCTGCAGTCCTATGTAACACCACAGATAACACAGTAATAACTCTTTGAGTAAAGAGAATATAGTAGATGTTACCTGCAGTCCTATGTAACGCCACAGATAACACAGTGATAACACTCTGAGTACAGATAATGTAGTGGTGTTACCTGCAGTCCTATGTAACACCACAGATAACACAGTAATATCTCTCTGAGTAAAGATAATATTGTAGATTCTAGTTGCAGTCCTATGTAACCCCACAGATAAAATACAGTGATAATGCTCTAAGTAAATATAATATAGTAGATGTTACCTGCAGTCCTATGTAACACCACAGATAACACAGGGATAACTCTCTGAGTACAGAAAATATAGTAGATGTTAGCTGCAGTCCTATGTAACACCACAGATAACACACAGTGATAACTCTCTGAGTACAGATAATGTAGTAGATGTCACCTGCAGTCCTATGTAACACAACAGATAATACACAGTGATAACTCTCTGAGTACAGATAATGAAGTAGATGTTACCTGCAGTCATATGTAACACTACAGATAACACAGTGATTACTCTCTGAGTACAGATAATGTAGTAGATGTTACCTGCAGTCCTATGTAACACCACAGATAACACAGTGATAACTCTCTGAGTACAGATAATGTAGTAGTGTTACATGCAGTCCTATGTAACACCACAGATAACACACAGTGATAACTCTCTGAGTACAGATAATGTAGTAGATGTCACCTGCAGTCCTATGTAACACCACAGATAATACACAGTGATAACTCTCTGAGTACAGATAATGTAGTAGATGTTACCTGCAGTCCTATGTAACACCATAGATAACACAGTAATAACTCTTTGAGTAAAGAGAATATAGTAGATGTTACCTGCAGTCCTATGTAACGCCACAGATAACACAGTGATAACACTCTGAGTACAGATAATGTAGTGGTGTTACCTGCAGTCCTATGTAATATCACAGATAACACACAGTGATAACTCCCTGAGTACAGATAATGTAGTAGTGTTACCTGCAGTCCTATGTAACACCACAGATAACACAGTGATAACTCTCTGAGTACAGATAATGTAGTAGATGTTACCTGCAGTCCTATGTTACACCAAAGATAACACAGTGATAACTCTCTGAGTACAGATAATGTAGTAGATGTTACCTGTAGTCCATGTAACACCACAGATAACACACAGTGATAACTCCCTGAGTACAGATAATGTAGTAGTGTTACCTGCAGTCCTATGTAACACCACAGATAACACAGTGATAACTCTCTGAGTACAGATAATGTAGTAGATGTTACCTGCAGTCCTATGTAATACCACAGATAACACAGTGATAACACTCTGAGTACAGATAATGTAGTAGTGTTACCTGCAGTCCTATGTAACACCACAGATAACACAGTGATAACTCTCTGTGTACAAATAATGTAGTAGATGTTACCTGCAGTCCTATGTAACACTACAGATAATACAATGTAATAACTCTTCAAGTACAGATGATGTAGTAGATGTTACCTGCAGTCCTATGTAACACCACAGATAATACACAGTGATAACTCTCTGAGTACAGATAATGTAGTAGATGTTACCTGCAGTCCTATGTAACACCACAGATAACACAGTAATAACTCTTTGAGTAAAGAGAATATAGTAGATGTTACCTGCAGTCCTATGTAACGCCACAGATAACACAGTGATAACACTCTGAGTACAGATAATGTAGTGGTGTTACCTGCAGTCCTATGTAACACCACAGATAACACAGTAATATCTCTCTGAGTAAAGATAATATTGTAGATTCTAGTTGCAGTCCTATGTAACCCCACAGATAAAACACAGTGATAATGCTCTAAGTAAATATAATATAGTAGATGTTACCTGCAGTCCTATGTAACACCACAGATAACACAGGGATAACTCTCTGAGTACAGAAAATATAGTAGAAGTTACCTGCAGTCCTATGTAACACCACAGATAACACACAGTGATAACTCTCTGAGTACAGATAATGTAGTAGATGTCACCTGCAGTCCTATGTAACACAACAGATAATACACAGTGATAACTCTCTGAGTACAGATAATGAAGTAGATGTTACCTGCAGTCATATGTAACACTACAGATAACACAGTGATTACTCTCTGAGTACAGATAATGTAGTAGATGTTACCTGCAGTCCTATGTAACACCACAGATAACACAGTGATAACTCTCTGAGTACAGATAATGTAGTACTGTTACATGCAGTCCTATGTAACACCACAGATAACACACAGTGATAACTCTCTGAGTACAGATAATGTAGTAGATGTCACCTGCAGTCCTATGTAACACCACAGATAATACACAGTGATAACTCTCTGAGTACAGATAATGTAGTAGATGTTACCTGCAGTCCTATGTAACACCATAGATAACACAGTAATAACTCTTTGAGTAAAGAGAATATAGTAGATGTTACCTGCAGTCCTATGTAACGCCACAGATAACACAGTGATAACACTCTGAGTACAGATAATGTAGTGGTGTTACCTGCAGTCCTATGTAATATCACAGATAACACACTAATAACTCTCTGAGTACAGATAATGTAGTAGATGTTACCTGCAGTCCTATGTAACACCACAGATAACACAGTGATAACTCTCAGTACAGATGATGTAGGTGTTACCTGCAGTCCTATGTAACAGCACAGATAACACAGTGATAACTCTCTGAGTACAGATAATGTAGTAGTGTTACCTGCAGTCCTATGTAACACCACAGATAGCACACAGTGATATCTCTCTGAGTACAGATAATGTAGTAGATGTTACCTGCCGTCCTATGTAACAGCACAGATAACACAGTGATAACTCTCTGAGTACAGATAATGTAGTAGATGTTACCTGCAGTCCTATGTAACACCACAGATAACACAGTGATAACTCTCAGTACAGATGATGTAGGTGTTACCTGCAGTCCTATGTAACAGCACAGATAACACAGTGATAACTCTCTGAGTACAGATAATGTAGTAGTGTTACCTGCAGTCCTATGTATCACCACAGATAACACACAGTGATAGCTCCCTGAGTACAGATAATGTAGTAGATGTTACCTGAAGTCCTATGTAACACCGCAGATAACACAGTGATAACTCTCTGAGTACAGATAATGTAGTAGACTTTACCTGCAGTCCTATGTAACAGCACAGATAACACAGTGATAGCTCCCTGAGTACAGATAATGTAGTAGTGTTACCTGCAGTCCTGTGTAACACCACAGATAACACAGTGATAGCTCCCAGAGTACAGATAATGTAGTAGAAGTTACCTGCAGTCCTATGTAACACCACAGATAACACACAGTGATAACTCTCTGAGTACAGATGATGTAGTAGATGTTACCTGCAGTCCTATGTAATATCACAGATAACACAGTGATTACTCTCTGAGAACAAATAATGTAGTAGATGTTACCTGCAGTCCTATGTAACAGCACAGATAACACAGTGATAGCTCCCTGAGTACAGATAATGTAGTAGTGTTACCTGCAGTCCTATGTAACACTACAGATAACACACAGTGATAACTCTCTGAGTACAGATAATGTAGTAGATGTTACCTGCAGTCCTATGTAACACCACAGATAACACAGTGATAACTCTCTGAGTACAGATAATGTAGTATATGTTACCTGCAGTCCTATGTAACACCACAGATAACACAGTGATAGCTCCCAGAGTACAGATAATGTAGTAGAAGTTACCTGCAGTCCTATGTAACACCACAGATAACACACAGTGATAACTCTCTGAGTACAGATAATGTAGTAGATGTTACCTGCAGTCCTATGTAACACCACAGATAACACAGTGATAAGTCTCTGACTACAGATAATGTAGTAGATGTTACCTGCAGTCCTATGTAACACCACAGATAACACACAGTGATAACTCTCTGAGTACAGATAATGTAGTAATGTAACCTGCAGTCCTATGTAACAGCACAGATAACACAGTGATAACTCTCTGAGTACAGATAATGTAGTAGATGTAACCTGCAGTCCTATGTAACAGCACAGATAACACAGTGATAACTTTCAGTACAGATAATGTAGTATTTTTTTTAACTGGTTCCCGAGCGCTGGCTGTATTTTTACGGCCAGTGGTCAGGGTCCTTAAAACATGCGCCATAGACTTTTTACGGCGCGGGTTTTAACTTGCTGCCCGAGCGATCGGGCAGCTAAATGTCGGGTCTCCGGCTGTCAGTGACTGCCGGGGACCCTGAGGAGAGGGCTGATTTCCCTGCTGTGCAGCTCCAGTTACAGTGGAAAAAGATGGTGTAAAAGAAAGAAAATAATATATATAAAGTTCCCCAAAGGTCTTTTTTGACCATTCAGGGACAGACCATAGTAATAAAAAATAGTAAAGTGCAAAAAAAATGAATAATAAATACACATAAAATACCCACCCCAAAAAAAAAACCCCCGCCAATCATTGTTGTAACGCTAGCGCTGATCCAATTACCCTAATATAGACATGTAATATATAAAAATTGACGGTAGACAATGACGATCACAAATAAAAGGTTTATTTTAGGGTAAAACTATGTTATAAAAAAAAATATTTGAAACTTAATACAGCTTATTTTTTTACTATTATTTTCAAACTTTAAGAATAAAAATTCTAAAATAACAAAAAGGATGTGTATAAAAACGATAAAAAAAAAGAAACCTGCATTGTCTACAGAAAAAACATCGCAACAATCACGTCGTTAGCCCAACAAATAAAAAAGGTTATAGCCATTTAAATAACAAGTGCTAAAAAGGGCTAAACGGTGTCTGGTCCTGAAGGCTCGAAATAGCGCGGACATGAACTGGTTAAATGACAAACTAATTCATATTCAACACATCCTTTCTAATTTCATAAAAGAATAACAAACTCAGCTCTGCTACATGTGCACATTTATGGTCATCCAGCACAGTTCATCCCCATTGTAAAGCTGATGTTTTCCTGACTTTGTACAGGTCCACCTCTGCACCTGCTCCCCCCCCCCCCCCCTTATTGCACATTACTGCAGTTCGCAGACTTTTCCTCTGGATTCTCAGTGCAGCGCTGAATGATCACATTCTTTTCTTCCCCATCTCACTTCTCATCCACATGTCGCCTCCTGTCGCATCCTCCGCCCAAATCGCAGCTGGTTCCCCTGTAATGTCGCAGACGTCACCCCTTCCCCTTTACTGTCACATTAGAAACACAACGATTTTATTTTGTATTATTCTTTATTACATTTTTGCTTCTCGTTTAGAAAATCGATTTGCTTTTAGAATGTAACCCTTGCGGTGCCAGACCCAGAATTCCTCCTTTATTTCAGAAGTCTCTGCAGTGATTGGGTCTATGGGAGGGGGGGGGGGGCGGTATTGCTTTATTTAAAAAAAAAGAATTCTTCTTTTGACTGTAAGAGTTTTGGAAGATGGAGGCAGAAGGCAGCCCCCGCCTCACGTAATCCTCTGTTTAATTGCTGTCACTTAGTTGTCATAGCGATAGGGTTCTGGCACCGAAACAGTTAAAGAGGCTCCTGCTGGGGTTGAGGCTTTTTCTTCTGTGACATTATAGAGTTGTATCATCTTGTGACATATTCTCCAATATCGATCAGATGTAGAGCTGCCCCTTCCACAAGGTGACATCTTCTCACTTCCCCAGTGTTACAATGTTTCATTCTTTGGAAGTCTAATTCTTAATTGTATCTTTTTTCCAGTTCTTCAGAATGTTACATTGTAAGAAAAGGTACAATTCACACCAGAAGTCGTTATCCAAAGATCGATTTTTAATATGAGTAATTCTGCCAGTATAAGTGCAACGTTTCGGACATGTCTCTGACCTTCATCAGGCACTGTAATATCCTGGGTCCTGCGTAATGGCGCTTAGTGTATGGCGGCTTGCTTCTGGTGTGAATTGCACCTTTTCTTAGGGTATGTTCACACGGCAGCGTCCGTAACGGCCGAAATTACGGGGCTGTTTTCAGGAGAAAACAGCCCCGTCATTTCAGCCGTAACGGCATGTGCAGGCGCTTGAACGCCGCGTCCATTACGGACGTAACTGGAGCTGGTTTTCCATGGAGTCCATAGAAAATGGCTCCATTTACGTCTGAAGAAGTGACATGACACTTCTTTGGTGCGGGCGTCTATTTACGCGCCGTCTTTTGACAGCGACGCGTAAATATACGCCTCGTGTGAACAGACAAACGTCAGCCCATTGCTTTCAATGGGCAGATGTTTGTCAACGCTTTCAAGCCGTAATTTCGGATGTAATTCCAGGCATAAAACGCCCGAATTACGTCCGTAATTTGGCCGTGTGAACATACCCTTTGCGTTGGCAAACATCTGCCCATTGAAAGCAATGGGCTGACGTTTGTCTGTTCACACGAGGCGTATATTTACGCGTCGCTGTCAAAAGACGGCGCGTAAATAGACGTCCGTGCCAAAAAAGTGTCATGTCACTTCTTCAGGCGTAAATGGAGCCGTTTTCTATGGACTGCATGGAAAACCAGCTCCAGTTACGTCCGTAATGGACGCGGCGTTCAAGCTCCTGCACATGCCGTTACGGACGCTGCCGTGTTTTTACTCTGTTCTCTAGAATGTTACATTGTTTCAGTCTTATTGTAGCTTTTTCACAGTAATTCAGAATGTTACATTGTTTCAGTCTTGGGAAGAGTTAAGTCTTATTGTATCTTTTTACTCTGTTCTCTAGATTGTTACATTGTTTCAGCCTTATTGTGTCTTTTCTTCCAGTAATTCAGATTGTTACATTGTTTCGACCTTATTGTGTCTTATTTTCGCAGTAATTCGGAATGTTACATTGTTTCGGCCTTATTGTATCTTTTTACTCTGTTCTCTAGAATGTTACATTGTTTCAGTATTGGGAAGAGTTAAGTCTTATTGCATCTTTTTACTCTGTTCTCTAGATTGTTACATTGTTTCGGCCTTATTGTGTCTTATTTTCCCAGTAATTCGGATTGTTACATTGTTTCAGCCTTATTGCATCTTTTCTTCCAGTAATTCAGATTGTTACATTGTTTCAGCCTTATTTTCCCAGTAATTCAGATTGTTACATTGTTTCAGCCTTATTTTCCCAGTAATTCGGAACGTTACATTGTTTCAGCCTTATTGCGTCTTTTCTTCCAGTAATTCAGCGTTACCTTGTAATTGTATCTTTTTTTTGTTCCCTTCCTCTAGGTTCCTCTGAGAGGCCACTAGGGGGCGCCTGGTACATGCAGACAAGGCTGGATTGATTTTGCTCAAGCCTCATAAAACTGCTCGTGCTCCACCTGTTATGTCCGAGATCTGGCCCCTGCCTGACAATTACTCTGAATTCCATAGGAGCAGAGACCTAGGATGAGGAGCCCTGGATCCCCCCACAACTTGCTTTTCATTTGGCCACTTCTCCTGCTCTGCCCCGCGGCCTCCAGCCTGGACTTGGGACTCAGTTCTTGTACGACACAAGTCCAGGGAGAATTCTACGGATATTTCTCGTCTCTGTCTCTCTTCCCTTTGAACAATTCCCTGTGCGCCTGGATTATCCAGAACCCAGACCCCCGGAGATACACCCTGTATGTGAAGGTATCTAAGCCGGCGGGTATATGCGACCACCAGCAGATCCGCACCTCGCAGTTTGACTCTTTCCTGGAGTCCACACGGACGTATTTGGGGATGGAGAGTTTCGATGATGTCTTGAAGCTGTGCGACAGTTCCGTCCAGTACGCCTTCCTACAGTCCAACAAACAGTTCCTGCAGATGCGACAGACCCTCCCCAGGAAAGAAGACCCCCAGTTACAATGGAAAACGTCGCAGCCGCAGGAGACGGATTTTTCCCTGGAATATTTAGTTTTGGGGAACAGGAACCCCCGGAAAGCTGCCTGCCAGATGCTGTGTAAGTGGCTGGACACCTGTCTCTCCAGCAGCAGCAGCTTCCACCCCTGTGGCATCATGCAGACCCCATGCTCCTGCCATGACGGGGAGGTGGGCAGCGACCCCCAGGGGGGCACCAACAAGAGGGGCGACTGCTACAAGGACGGGATCTACCTGGAGAACTGCATGAGCAGCTCCAGGGACAACAGTGCCGGAGACTTCCAAGGTAAGTGGAGGAAAGTTTATACAAGTTGTAGCAGAGCTGAGGATGTCATGTATGCATATTACAATGTGTTATCTGGGGTTTTACATACATGTGTAGCAGAGCTGAGGATGTCATGTATGCATATTACAATGTGTTATCTGGGGTTTTACATACAGATGTAGCAGGGCTGAGGATGTCATGTATGCATATTACAATGTGTTAGCTGGGGTTTTACATACAGATGTAGCAGGGCTGAGGATGTCATGTATGCATATTACAATGTGTTATCTGGTTTTACATACAGATGTAGCAGAGCTGAGGATGTCATGTATGCATATTACAATGTGTTATCTGGGGTTTTGCATACAGATGTAGCAGGGCTGAGGATGTCATGTATGCATATTACAGTGTGTTATCGGTGGTTTTATATACAGATGTAGCAGAGCTGAGGATGTCATGTATGCATATTACAATGTGTTATCTGGGGTTTTACATACAGATGTAGCAGGGCTGAGTTGGTCGTTTAGTGCAATATATAGCAATATTATAAAGAAATGTAGCAGAGGTGGGATTGTCTTTTGACATAACACATGGTTATCTGTGGGTTTACATACAGGTATAGCAGTGCCCAGTTGGTCATTCGTTGATATAGCAATATTATATAGAAATGTTCAGAGCTGGATTTGTCATTTGGCACAACGCATGGTTATCTGTGGGTTTACATACAGGTGTAGCAGGGCTGAGTTGGTCATTTAGTGCAATATATAGCAATATTATAAAGAAATGTAGCAGAGCTGGATTTGTCATTTGGCACAACGCATGGTTATCTGTGGTTTTACATACAGGTGTACCAGTGCTGTGTTGGTCATTTGTTGCAGTATGCATAGCAATATTATAAAGCAATGAAGCAGAGCTGAATGTGTCATTTGGCGCAATGCATGGTTATAGTACAATGTGTTATCTGTAGTTTTACATACAGGTGTAGCGGTGATGAGTTGGTCATTTCTTTCAATATATAGAAACATTACCGAGAAATGTAGCAGAGCTGGATTTGTCATTCATTGGGCACAATGCATGGTTATATTATAATGTTGTATCTGTGGTTTTACCTACAGGTGTAGCAGTTCTTAGTCATTTGTTGCAATATATAGTAATATTACAAAGAAGTGTAGCAGTGCTGTGTTTGTCATTTTGTACAACCCATAGTGGTCTGACATCCGGATCCATTCCATCTGTGGTTTTATGTACATATGTAGTAGAGCTAAGTTTGTCTTCTAATGCAACTCTTTTGGTATCGCAATATTTATTTCAGGTTTCACATGTGGAAGTCTCATACAATATTTTATCTATAGTCTTACATACAAATATAGCAGAACAAAATATTTTCAATGCAGAAGTAATGAGTTTGTAATATGGTACAACTCTATCTGCTACCACAATAAACTATCTATGTTTTTTACACACATATGTAGCAAAGCTGAGTTTGTCAGTTGCATAAAACTGAGTTTGTTATTAAACATAACTTATGATGTCAAGATGTATTTTCTTGTGGCTTTACTGACTGATGTAGCAGAGCTAAGCCCGTCATTTTTGGGGTGATATCACAACTTGTAATCTGTGGTTTTATATAGGATTTATTTGCACTCTTTATCATGGTGCATAAACAATGATTAAATCATCGGTTTTAAGGTAAAGTAGAAGAGATGAGTTTTTAAATTTGGCAGATTGTGACCTTATTATCTACGGTGTTACATAGGACTGCAAGAAACACCTACTACATTATCTGTACTCAGAGTTATTACTGTGTTATCTGTGGTGTTACATAGGACTGCAAGTAACACATATTACATTATCAGTACTCAGAGAATTATCACCGTGTGTTATCTGTGGTGTTACATAGGACTGCAGGTAACATCTACTACATTATCTATACTCAGACTTATCACTGTGTTATCTGTGGTGTTACATAGGACTGCAGGTAACACTACTACATTATCTGTACTCAGAGAGTTATCATTGTGTGTTATCTGTGGTGTTACATAGGACTGCAGGTAACATCTACTACATTATCTGTACTCAGAGAGTTATCACTGTATTATCTGTGGTGTTACATAGGACTGCAGCTAACATCTACTACATTATCTGTACTCAGAGAGTTATCACTGTGTTATCTGTAGTGTTACATAGGACTGCAGGTAACACAACTACATTATCTGTACTCAGAGAGTTATCACTGTGTTATCTGTAGTGTTACATAGGACTGCAGGTAACATCTACTACATTATCTGTACTCAGAGAGTTATCAGTGTGTTATCTGTGGTGTTACATAGGACTGCAGGTAACACTACTACATTATCTGTACTCAGAGAGCTATCACTGTGTTATCTGTGGTGTTACATAGGACTGCAGGTAACACTACTACATTATCTGTACTCAGAGAGTTATCACTGTGTTATCTGTAGTGTTACATAGGACTGCAGGTAACATCTACTACATTATCTGTACTCAGAGAGTTATCACTGTGTTATCTGTGGTGTTACATAGGACTGCAGGTAACATCTACTACATTATCTGTACTCAGAGAGTTATCAGTGTGTTATCTGTGGTGTTACATAGGACTGCAGGTAACATCTACTACATTATCTGTACTCTGAGGGTATGTGCACACACACTAATTACGTCCGTAATTGACGGACGTATTTCGGCCGCAAGTAGTGGACCGAACACAGTGCAGGGAGCCGGGCTCCTAGCATCATACTTATGTACGATGCTAGGAGTCCCTGCCTCTCCGTGGAACTACTGTCCCGTACTGAAAACATGATTACAGTACGGGACAGTTGTCCTGCAGCGAGGCAGGGACTCCTAGCATCGTACATAAGTATGATGCTAGGAGCCCGGCTCCCTGCACTGTGTTAGGTCCGGGACTTGCGGCCGAAATACGTCCGTCAATAACGGACGTAATTAGTGTGTGTGCACATACCCAGAGAGTTATCACTGTGTTATCTGTGGTGTTACATAGGACTGCAGGAAACATCTACTACATTATCTGTACTCAGAGAGTTATCACTGTGTTATCTGTGGTGTTACATAGGACTGCAGGTAACACGACTACATTATCTGTACTCAGAGAGTTATCACTGTTATCTGTGATGTTACATAGGACTGCAGGTAACATCTACTACATTATCTGTACTCAGAGTTATCACTGTGTTATCTGTAGTGTTACATAGGACTGCAGGTAACATCTACTACATTATCTGTACTCAGAGAGTTATCACTGTGTTATCTGTAGTGTTACATAGGACTGCAGGTAACATGTACTACATTATCTGTACTCAGAGAGTTATCACTGTGTGTTATCTGTGGTGTTACATAGGACTGCAGGTAACATCTACTACATTATCTGTACTCAGAGAGTTATCACTGTGTTATCTGTAGTGTTACATAGGACTGCAGGTAACATGTACTACATTATCTGTACTCAGAGAGTTATCACTGTGTGTTATCTGTGGTGTTACATAGGACTGCAGGTTACATCTACTACATTATCTGTAATCAGAGAGTTATCACTGTGTTATCTGTGGTGTTACATAGGACTGCAGGTAACATCTACTACATTATCTGTACTCAGAGAGTTATCAGTGTGTTATCTGTGGTGTTACATAGGACTGCAGGTAACATCTACTACATTATCTGTACTCAGAGAGTTATCACTGTGTTATCTGTGGTGTTACATAGGACTGCAGGTAACATCTACTACATTAACATTATCTGTACTCAGAGAGTTATCATTGTGTGTTATCTGTGGTGTTACATAGGACTGCAGGTAACATCTACTACATTATCTGTACTCAGAGAGTTATCACTGTATTATCTGTGGTGTTACATAGGACTGCAGCTAACATCTACTACATTATCTGTACTCAGAGAGTTATCACTGTGTTATCTGTAGTGTTACATAGGACTGCAGGTAACACAACTACATTATCTGTACTCAGAGAGTTATCACTGTGTTATCTGTAGTGTTACATAGGACTGCAGGTAACATCTACTACATTATCTGTACTCAGAGAGTTATCAGTGTGTTATCTGTGGTGTTACATAGGACTGCAGGTAACACTACTACATTATCTGTACTCAGAGAGCTATCACTGTGTTATCTGTGGTGTTACATAGGACTGCAGGTAACACTACTACATTATCTGTACTCAGAGAGTTATCACTGTGTTATCTGTGGTGTTACATAGGACTGCAGGTAACATCTACTACATTATCTGTACTCAGAGAGTTATCAGTGTGTTATCTGTGGTGTTACATAGGACTGCAGGTAACATCTACTACATTATCTGTACTCTGAGGGTATGTGCACACACACTAATTACGTCCGTAATTGACGGACGTATTTCGGCCGCAAGTAGTGGACCGAACACAGTGCAGGGAGCCGGGCTCCTAGCATCATACTTATGTACGATGCTAGGAGTCCCTGCCTCTCCGTGGAACTACTGTCCCGTACTGAAAACATGATTACAGTACGGGACAGTTGTCCTGCAGCGAGGCAGGGACTCCTAGCATCGTACATAAGTATGATGCTAGGAGCCCGGCTCCCTGCACTGTGTTAGGTCCGGGACTTGCGGCCGAAATACGTCCGTCAATAACGGACGTAATTAGTGTGTGTGCACATACCCAGAGAGTTATCACTGTGTTATCTGTGGTGTTACATAGGACTGCAGGAAACATCTACTACATTATCTGTACTCAGAGAGTTATCACTGTGTTATCTGTGGTGTTACATAGGACTGCAGGTAACACGACTACATTATCTGTACTCAGAGAGTTATCACTGTTATCTGTGATGTTACATAGGACTGCAGGTAACATCTACTACATTATCTGTACTCAGAGTTATCACTGTGTTATCTGTAGTGTTACATAGGACTGCAGGTAACATCTACTACATTATCTGTACTCAGAGAGTTATCACTGTGTTATCTGTAGTGTTACATAGGACTGCAGGTAACATGTACTACATTATCTGTACTCAGAGAGTTATCACTGTGTGTTATCTGTGGTGTTACATAGGACTGCAGGTAACATCTACTACATTATCTGTACTCAGAGAGTTATCACTGTGTTATCTGTAGTGTTACATAGGACTGCAGGTAACATGTACTACATTATCTGTACTCAGAGAGTTATCACTGTGTGTTATCTGTGGTGTTACATAGGACTGCAGGTTACATCTACTACATTATCTGTAATCAGAGAGTTATCACTGTGTTATCTGTGGTGTTACATAGGACTGCAGGTAACATCTACTACATTATCTGTACTCAGAGAGTTATCAGTGTGTTATCTGTGGTGTTACATAGGACTGCAGGTAACATCTACTACATTATCTGTACTCAGAGAGTTATCACTGTGTTATCTGTGGTGTTACATAGGACTGCAGGTAACATCTACTACATTAACATTATCTGTACTCAGAGAGTTGTCACTGTGTTATCTGTGGTGTTACATAGGACTGCAGGTAACATCTACTACATTATCTGTACTCAGAGAGATATCACTGTGTTATCAGCGGTGTTACATAGGACTGCAGGTAACACTACTACATTATCTGTACTCAGAGAGTTATCACTGTGTTATCTGTGGTGTTACATAGGACTGCAGGTAACATCTACTACATTAACATTATCTGTACTCAGAGAGTTGTCACTGTGTTATCTGTGGTGTTACATAGGACTGCAGGTAACATCTACTACATTATCTGTACTCAGAGAGATATCACTGTGTTATCAGCGGTGTTACATAGGACTGCAGGTAACACTACTACATTATCTGTACTCAGAGAGATATCACTGTGTTATCTGTGGTGTTACATAGGACTGCAGGTAACATCTACTACATTATCTGTACTCAGAGAGTTGTCACTGTGTTATCTGTGGTGTTACATAGGACTGCAGGTAACATCTACTACATTATCTGTACTCAGAGAGATATCACTGTGTTATCAGCGGTGTTACATAGGACTGCAGGTAACACTACTACATTATCTGTACTCAGAGAGATATCACTGTGTTATCTGTGGTGTTACATAGGACTGCAGGTAACATCTACTACATTATCTGTACTCAGAGAGATATCACTGTGTTATCTGTAGTGTTACATAGGACTGCATGTAACATCTACTACATTATCTGTACTCAGAGAGATATCACTGTGTTATCAGCGGTGTTAGGCCTTATTTACACGAGCGTGTGCGTTTTGCGCATGCAAAAGGCACTTAACAGCTGCGTGTGTCATCAGTGTATGATGCGCGGCTGCGTGATTTTCGCGCAGCCGCCATCATGATGACACTCTGTTTGTATGTTTGTAGCACGTGTTGCTTTTCTGTTTACATTCAGAGTTTGACAGCTGTTGTGCGAATCACGCAGTTCGCACGGAAGTGCTTCCGTGCGGCATGCGTGGTTTTCACGCACCCATTGAGTTCAATGGGTGCGTGATGCGCGAACAGCGCACAAAGAAAGGACATGTCATGAGTTTTACTCGCGCTGCGCAAAATTCACGCACTGTCTGCACTGCCCCATAGACTGATATAGGTGCGTACGACAGGTGTGAAAAGCACGCGCGTTGCAAGCGCGTATATTACGCTCGTGTAAATGATGCCTTACATAGGACTGCAGGTAATATCTACTACATTATCCGTACTCAGGGAGTTATCATCATGGGTTATCACTGGTGTTATGTAGGACTGCACTCAGTACGTACTAAAGATGTGCAGCTCCTGCAGCCCCAGATCGGTAAATGGCATATTCAGCTCTGCTGCATCTGTTCCTGTTTTGCGTGAGAGATAACCCCCCATTCCCTTGTGCTGTCCTGGGTGAGATCTGCTTCGTCCATCCTGTGGCTGTCATTATTGGGCAGGTAGTAGTGGCAGCGTTGTCAGCCGCTGCTTGCTCTTGCCCTCCTGGGATTGTACGTGAGGCCGGCTCACATTTTTCACTTGAAATAACAAGAAAAAGGTCTTCAGTCATCAGTGAGACAGGAGACGGTGAACGATTGTGCGCTGGTCGTGTTCCGCTTTGTAAAAAGCTTTCACTGTAGTAACATGAGCTCCGAACCCTCATCCACAGAGCTGACAATCATGCTCTTAAGGGGCCATTAGCCCTAAATTTAGCAACTTAGAATAGTGCAGCAGCGTTATAAGAGGAGCGGCTGATATCAGTCACACATATGATGTAATGTCTCTGGAGGATATAATAGTGCTGGAGTGATATAAGAGGAGCGGCTGATATCAGTCACATATGATGTAATGTCTCTGGAGGATATAATAGTACTGGAGTGATATAAGAGGAGCGGCTGATATCAGTCACACATATGATGTAATGTCTCTGGAGGATATAATAGTGCTGGAGTGATATAAGAGGAGCGGCTGATATCAGTCACATATGATGTAATGTCTCTGGAGGATATAATAGTGCTGGAGTGTTATAAGAGGAGCGGCTGATATCAGTCACACATATGATGTCATGTCTCTGGAGGATATAATAGTACTGGAGTGATATAAGAGGAGCAGCTGATATCAGTCACACATATGATGTAATGTCTCTGGAGGATATAATAGTGCTGGAGTGATATAAGAGGAGCGGCTGATATCAGTCACATATGATGTAATGTCTCTGGAGGATATAATAGTACTGGAGTGATATAAGAGGAGCGGCTGATATCAGTCACACATATGATGTAATGTCTCTGGAGGATATAATAGTGCTGGAGTGATATAAGAGGAGTGGCTGATATCAGTCACACATATGATGTAATGTCTCTGGAGGATATAATAGTACTGGAGTGATATAAGAGGAGCGGCTGATATCAGTCACATATGATGTAATGTCTCTGGAGGATATAATAGTGCTGGAGTGTTATAAGAGGAGCGGCTGATATCAGTCACATATGATGTAATGTCTCTGGAGGATATAATAGTACTGGAGTGTTATAAGAGGAGCGGCTGATATCAGTCACACATATGATGTAATGTCTCTGGAGGATATAATAGTGCTGGAGTGATATAAGAGGAGCGGCTGATATCAGTCACATATGATGTAATGTCTCTGGAGGATATAATAGTGCTGGAGTGTTATAAGAGGAGCGGCTGATATCAGTCACATATGATGTAATGTCTCTGGAGGATATAATAGTACTGGAGTGATATAAGAGGAGCGGCTGATATCAGTCACATATGATGTAATGTCTCTGGAGGATATAATAGTACTGGAGTGTTATAAGAGGAGCGGCTGATATCAGTCACACATATGATTTAATGTCTCTGGAGGATATAATAGTACTGGAGTGTTATAAGAGGAGCGGCTGATATCAGTCACATATATGATGTAATGTCTCTGGAGGATATAATAGTGCTGGAGTGTTATAAGAGGAGTGGCTGATATCAGTCACACATATATGATGTAATGTCTCTGGAGGATATAATAGTACTGGAGTGTTATAAGAGGAGCGGCTGATATCAGTCACACATATGATGTAATGTCTCTCGAGGATATAATAGTGCTGGAGTGTTATAAGAGGAGCGGCTGATATCAGTCACATATATGATGTAATGTCTCTGGAGGATATAATAGTGCTGGAGTGTTATAAGAGGAGCGGCTGATATCAGTCACACATATGATGTAATGTCTCTGGAGGATATAATAGTACTGGAGTGATATAAGAGGAGCGGCTGATATGAGTCACACATATGATGTAATGTCTCTGGAGGATATAATAGTGCTGGAGTGATATAAGAGGAGAGGCTGATATCAGTCACACATATGATGTAATGTCTCTGGAGGATATAATAGTGCTGGAGTGTTATAAGAGGAGCGGCTGATATCAGTCACACATATGATGTAATGTCTCTGGAGGATATAATAGTACTGGAGTGATATAAGAGGAGTGGCTGATATCAGTCACACATATGACGTAATGTCTCTGGAGGATATAATAGTGCTGGAGTGATATAAGAGGAGCGGCTGATATCAGTCACACATATGATGCAATGTGTCTGGAGGATATAATAGTACTGGAGTGTTATAAGAGGAGCGGCTGATATCAGTCACATATGATGTAATGTCTCTGGAGGATATAATAGTGCTGGAGTGTTATAAGAGGAGCGGCTGATATCAGTCACACATATGATGTAATGTCTCTGGAGGATATAATAGTACTGGAGTGTTATAAGAGGAGCGGCTGATATCAGTCACATATGATGTAATGTCTCTGGAGGATATAATAGTACTGGAGTGTTATAAGAGGAGCGGCTGATATCAGTCACATATGATGTAATGTCTCTGGAGGATATAATAGTGCTGGAGTGTTATAAGAGGAGCGGCTGATATTAGTCACACATATGATGTAATGTCTCTGGAGGATAGAATAGTGCTGGAGTGATATAAGAGGAGCGGCTGATATCAGTCACACATATGATGTAATGTCTCTGGAGGATATAATAGTACTGGAGTGTTATAAGAGGAGCGGCTGATATCAGTCACACATATGATGTAATGTCTGGAGGATATAATAGTACTGGAGTGATATAAGAGGAGCGGCTGATATCAGTCACACATATGACGTAATGTCTCTGGAGGATATAATAGTCCTGGAGTGTTATAAGAGGAGCGGCTGATATCAGTCACATATGATGTAATGTCTCTGGAGGATATAATAGTACTGGAGTGTTATAAGAGGAGCGGCTGATATCAGTCACACATATGATGTAATGTCTCTGGAGGATATAATAGTGCTGGAGTGATATAAGAGGAGCGGCTGATATGAGTCACACATATGATGTAATGTCTCTGGAGGATATAATAGTACTGGAGTGATATAAGAGGAGCGGCTGATATCAGTCACACATATGATGTAATGTCTCTGGAGGATATAATATTTCTCGAGTGATATAAGAGGAGCAGCTGATATCAGTCACATATGATGTAATGTCTCTGGAGGATATAATAGTGCTGGAGTGATATAAGAGGAGCGGCTGATATCAGTCACATATGATGTAATGTCTCTGGAGGATATAATAGTACTGGAGTGATATAAGAGTAGCGGCTGATATCAGTCACACATATGATGTAATGTCTCTGGAGGATATAATAGTACTGGAGTGATATAAGAGGAGCGGCTGATATCAGTCACATATGATGTAATGTCTCTGGAGGATATAATAGTACTGGAGTGATATAAGAGTAGCGGCTGATATCAGTCACACATATGATGTAATGTCTCTGGAGGATATAATAGTACTGGAGTGATACAAGAGGAGCGGCTGATATCAGTCACATATATGATGTAATGTCTCTGGAGGATATAATAGTACTGGAGTGATATAAGAGGAGCGGCTGATATCAGTCACATATAATATAAATGTCTCTTAAGGTTCTCATCACTGGAGATACGTAACATAAAGGAGTGATCATGAAACGTCTGACAACAGGTAATTATCTTTTATTCCTTTGTCATACAGTTATTATCTACTCAGCCTGAAATAGCTGAAAACAGAGAACAGCAGTCTGTATTCACGTGTCCTACAGTTAACCTCTCCCCAGCCTGAAATAAATGATAACATAGAACACTAGATTGTATTCAGCACTCTCCGCAGCCTGAAATGGCTAATAAGAGATAACAATAGTTTGTCTTCACCTCCCCTACAGTGTACATCTCCTCAAGATTGTATTTACTTGTCCTACAGTCAGCCTTTGGCTCAAACCAAACATTTTCCCAGTCACCGACAAGAAGCAGAGCTCTTGAAACTGGTAAAAACTGTAAACACAAAGTATTTTAGAAAGTTTCAGAACATTTTATTATTCTGATAATTCTTGTTGTAATATGGAATAATGTAACTATGTACTATTTAATAATGTAACCATGTAACTATGTAATAATGTAACTATGTAATATGTAATAATGTAACTATGTACTATTTAATAATGCAACTATGTAATATGTAATAATGTAACTATGTAATATGTAATAATGCAACTATGTAATATGTAATAATGTAACTATATAATATGTAACTATGTAATATGTAACTATGTAATGTAATAATGTAACTATGTAATAATGTAACCATGTAATATTTAATAATGTAACCATGTAATATGTAATAATGTAACTATGTAATAATGTAACTATGTAATATGTAATAATGTAACCATGTAATAATGTAACTATGTAATATGTAATAATGTAACTATGTAATAATGTAACTATGTAATATGTAATAATGTAACCATGTAATAATGTAACTATGTAATATGTAATAATGTAACTATGTAATAATGTAACTATGTAATATGTAATAATGTAACTGTAATAATGTAACTATGTAATAATGTAACTATCTAATATGTAATAATGTAACTATGTAATATGTAATAATGTAACTATGTAATATGTTCGATGTAATAATCTAACTATGTAATAATGTAACTATGTAATATGTAATAATGTAACTATGTAATATGTAATATGTAATAATGTAACTATGTAACTATGTAACTATGTAATATATAATAATGTAACTATGTAATATGTAATATGTAATAATGTAACTATGTAATAATGTAACTATGTAATATGTAATAATGCAACTATGTAATATGTAATAATGTAATAATGTAACTATGTAATATGTAATAATGCAACTATGTAATATGTAATAATGTAACTATGTAATATGTAATAATGTAATAATGTAACTATGTAATAATGTAACTATAATAATGTAACTATGTAATATGTAATAATGTAACTATGTAATATGTAATAATGTAACTATGTAACTATGTAATAATGTAACTATGTAATATGTAATAATGTAACTATGTAACTATGTAATAATGTAATAATGCAACTATGTAATATGTAATAATGTAACTATGTAATATGTAACTATGTAATAATGCAACTATGTAATATGTAATAATGTAACTATGTAATATGTAACTATGTAATATGTAACTATGTAATGCAATAATGTAACTATGTAATATGTAATAATGCAACTATGTAATAATGTAACTATGTAATATGTAATAATGTAACTATGTAATATGTAATAATGTAACTATGTAATGTAATAATGTAACTATGTAACTATGTAATATGTAATAATGCAACTATGTAATAATGTAACTATGTAATATGTAACTATGTAATATGTAATAATGTAACTATGTAATGTAATAATGTAACTATGTAACTATGTAACTATGTAATATGTAATAATTTAACTATGTAATAGTGTAATATGCAACTATGTAATAATGTAATATGTAACTATGTAAAAATGTAACTATGTAATATGTAACTATGTAATATGTAATTATGTAATTATGTAACTATGTAATAATGTAACTATGTAATAATGTAACTATGTAATAATGTAATATGTAACTATGTAATAATGTAACTATGTAATAATGTAATATGTAACTATGTAATAATGTAACTATGTAATATGTAATAATGTAACTATGTAATGTAATAATGCAACTATGTAATATTTAATAATGTATCCATGTAACTATGTAATATAATCCTCCAGTGGGAATAATGGCGCAGGAAATGGTCTACGCTATAGAAATACTTATGACTTCTCCCCAGTATAGAAATCTCAGAGGCTCCTCAAGACTTCGTATTTATTGACGCCATCATGTGATTGCAGTCCGGGCCACTTTCCCTGATTGCAGTATAAGACAAATCCTTAAGAGTTGTGTAAACTTTGAGACTTGTATTCTTTAAGTTATAATGTGTTATCTGTCAGAGGCGCCGGGTGAAAAGCCTTGAGAAAAATAGCAATGTTTCCGAAAGCTGCAGGGACTGAACTTTACATCTTGGCTTTTGTTTCCTTAGATCAAGTGCAGATATTTTCTAAGAAAGGAAGTAGATGGGGCAAGTGCAAAAATAATGAATACAAATTTCACTCCTGGTTCAGGCAGTTATGGGGTAAGAAGGGGTGAGGGACCGCATAACCACTAGCCCCACCTATGGAGAGATGAATCATACCCCCTCCCACTCAATCTCTTAAATGAGGAAGGGATTTATCGTGGGGGTATTGGTACTGGTGGATAAGGAGTGAAGACTAATGGTTTATAGAGAGCCATGGGGCAGGGAGGGGTGAGAGGCCTTATAATCACAAGCCCCGCCCATGAAGAGATGAATCACAGTCCCTTCTTGACTTGAGGACAGCTATGTATTGTCTTTGGCCCAAGATGTGTAGCCCCTGAGTGTTTCACAGTCTCAAAAGGGGGAGGGGTCTATCATGGCAGCATTGGTATTGATGAATAAGGAGTCTATAGATAGCTATTGGGAAAGGAAGAGTGAGGGACCCAGTAACCACTAGCCCCACCCATGAGGAGATGAACCACACCCCCCCCCCTCCTGGGCTTGAGGACAACTACCTGCTGCCTCTGACCCAACATATGTAGCCCCTAAATGCTGCCAATCACTTAAAGGGGGAGGGGATGTGTCATGGGGGTATTGGTGTTGGTGGACAAGGAGTCACGACTATGTACATTGGGCAGCAAGGAATGATGGTTGACTCCACCTTTGCCGCTAACTTTTCTCGCCTTTTTTCTAAGGTGGGAAGAGGAATGAAAAATCACAACAAACTTAAGCACAGATTTGACGCTAAAATTTGCAGCTTCATCTTTGTTATTTTTTGGTGGAGTTCCTGATTAGGTCCATTTTTTTTTTTAAAGAACATTGGACAGCAGTCGTGCTAAACATTAAAAAAAAAAGTCTTAAAATGTGAACCTCATCCCCAAGAAGTCACAGCAATGAAGGAGAACCCCCAGAGTATCCACAGTCATCATACGTACACCATATAGATCTTACGGAATAATATTACAATCTATCAGTAGTTGTAAGTGGATTATGTATGCTATATATCAGGCTGGACTACTACCACTCCAACAAGTCATAGACTCAATCATGTTCAACTTGTCCAAAGGCTCATTTTCGGACTATTACATCAGTCGCCACTTTGTTGCTGTAGACAAAAACCTCCGTCATTTTCTGTTCCTGGACCTCTGCAAACAAAGCAAGTAAAGAAAAATAGAACAGCTGTCAAATGATAGCCGATCCATTCCCTATGATTAGAGAGAGCCTACTTTATAATTGGCAGCAGTACTACATTGATGTGAGGAGTGGGGCTATAACCTCTGAAGGGCAGGAGGTTTGACCCTGTACGATGAAACCATACTGGGTTAATTATGGTTAATAGTTTATAATATGAAACCTTAATAAAAGTTAAAGGGGTTCTTCGCATTAGACTATCAAATTTTGTAAGAAGAATCCCAAGAAAATAAGCTAATCACAGGGTGTCCTGCTGCTGAGTCTTCCAGCGATCATCTGTAATCTGTAGGAGAACCTGGTAGCAAGTGACTTAATTCCTCTACAGCGCCACCACAGGAGAAATTAAGCATTACACAGTTCTCCTAGAAATTAATGGGCTGTGGGGTCCTCCAGACTAAGAGACATTATTTGTAGCCGCTCTCCACCCATTATGAGTTATATCTAAGAGCCTATGAGAAAAAAGTACCGAACAGACTTAGAACTTAGACTTAGACTAATTCCTGTTAACGTTCTAGGTCGAGAGATGGATCATTTGGAGGAAATACCGTCTGCAATGTAGCAGCACCTTGAGGATAATGGGGGCAGCAGAAGTGTGTTTTCCTTCCCGCTACTTCACCCACTTGACCCAAACTTGGAGTAGGAACTCAAGGATCTCATTCATTGCCCTGAACTTCAAAAACAACATAAACTTTGTAACTACAAATTCTTCTGAGTAACTTTTTGAATTACATCTAATTTCAAACTCGTTCCTGGTTATTGACTAGAAGGGACCTCAAAAGTTGAAGTCATCTTCTGGAAAATCAACAGGATGTTCTGAAACTTCCCTCTCCTAATGAGGTCGCCTGTAGTTGCATGATGTCATATTCTGGAGAAGGCGGATGTGAACAGACGACCACCACCGGTGCTTAATAATGAGCCAGTCCTGTGAGAGCGGCCGGGAGCAGGTGCCTGATAAAGGACCTAAAACCCAGACATTCAGGACCAAAGTTAATCTCGATTGTTTGTTATTCCAGTTCCTGTTCCATACATTTATACTGAGTCACATGATGTCAGCAGCAACTTTTGAATTCACGGAAATCCACGGCAATTGGGTTTATGCTAATTTATGCAAATCCTATTCATCTTTACATCGAGAAAAAGAAGGCTACATGAAAGTTACAATATGATTCGGGTTACACAATGACTTCTGGTCGCCTATGGGTCAAAGTTAAAGAGTTGTGTTACCACAACGCAACCTGAATTTTGCCCTATGGGAAACAATTTTGCAGATGACCCTTCTTCCCATAGTTAAACTGTCCCTCAGGGGCGGCACGGCCGGTCTTGTAGATTGCGGGCGCCCAAGATGGAATAATACCTGAGACGTGTATACTTAATCGTATAGCACTGGTATTAGATAATTCTCTAAACTGAGCTATTATATGGTCAGTGTATGGCGGTATTATTTGAGCACTGTACGGCGGCATTGTGTGGCACTGCTACTTAGGCAGTATATAGTATATTATTCTTGAAGTGTATGGTGGTAGGGCACTGTGTAACATTGTTATTTAGGCAACTGTCTAGAAAAAAAATGTGGCCAATGTATGGCACTGTTATTGGGCACCACACTGTATGGTGCTCATAAGTAGGCACTGTTTGTGGGAGGGGGGAGACACCTACAGAATATACCACACTGGGAACCAGGTAACCTAAGGCCGGCACTGATGGCCTCACATTGACTCACTGCAGTTTTTTGCTGCGGAGCCATATTTACTCCATGCATCTTGTATGGCGCCTCCATATGGCACCGTATTAGGAAGATATTGTCCCCTAGAAGCAATGCTCTAAGGGAGAATATCTCCGTGATGTGGCGTCCACAATTTTTTCTCTTGGATTCCGTATGAATCTGACATAAAAAAAACCTCTATATGATATCGGAGGCCTGCAGCGGTCCAATAGGGCGCCATATTGCGGCTCATCACGGTCTCTGAGGAGTTAATGCTTTTGTCTAAAAAAAAAATCATTGAATTTATGTTATTTATCTAATACTGATATTTGTATATTTTTCTTATCATTTTTAATATATATTTGATTTGTTCTTTTATTTTTTATTATATTTTTAACTATAAAACAAAATAAATTAAAAAAATTATAATATAAAAAAGTAAGAAAGAAATTAAGAAATTAATCCACCAGTAGGAGGTATCTTAATATAAAATATTAACCCTTCTTGGTCTCCAGATAACCCACCCCTCCCCCATTGACAAAAACGTCACTCATTAAAGATGTATCTATGCAATTAGTTTTTTATTTTTACTTTTATGTAGATTCAACATGGCTAAAATGGCAAAAACAAAAAGAAATATCAGAAGTGCCCGTAAAGATAAGTCCTGGCTGCATTAGGCCACTTTCTATGGGATGTTTTATTTTCGGAGGGGGGGGGGGGGAATATTAATCGGGCTATTGGGACATGCAGAATGCAGATCTATTGACTTTCTTAATCGTGTAGGTTACAGTTCAAACATCAGGAAAGTCTTATATAACCCAGAGACATGGACAGGAGGTTGTCAGCAAAGTGATATAAAGGGGTCCCCCCCAAAAAAGTTGCACAGAACACGTCATATAGAGAAGCGTCACTCCACAGAACACGTCATATAGAGAAGCGTCACTCCACAGAACACGTCATATAGAGAAGCGTCACTCCACAGAACACGTCATATAGAGAAGCGTCACTCCACAGAACACGTCACATAGAGAAGCGTCACTCCACAGAACACGTCATATAGAGAAGCGTCACTCCACAGAACACGTCATATAGAGAAGCGTCACTCCACAGAACACGTCACATAGAGAAGCGTCACTCCACAGAACACGTCACATAGAGAAGCGTCACTCCACAGAACACGTCACATAGAGAAGCGTCACTCCACAGAACACATCACATAGAGAAGCGTCACTCCACAGAACACGTCATGTAGAGAAGCGTCACTCCACAGAACACGTCACATAGAGAAGCGTCACTCCACAGAACACGTCACATAGAGAAGCGTCACTCCACAGAACACGTCACATAGAGAAGCGTCACTCCACAGAACACGTCACATAGAGAAGCGTCACTCCACAGAACACGTCATATAGAGAAGCGTCACTCCACAGAACACATCACATAGAGAAGCGTCACTCCACAGAACACGTCACGTAGAGAAGCGTCACTCCACAGAACACGTCACATAGAGAAGCGTCACTCCACAGAACACGCCACATAGAGAATCGTCACTCCACAGGACACGTCATATAGAGAAGCATCACTCAACAGAACACGTCACATAGAGAAGCGTCACTCCACAGAACACGTCATATAGAGAAGCGTCACTCCACAGAACACGTCATATAGAGAAGCGTCACTCCACAGAACACGTCACATAGAGAAGCGTCACTCCACAGAACACGTCATAGAGAAGCGTCACTCCGCAGAACACGTCATATAGAGAAGCGTCACTCCGCAGAACACGTCATATAGAGAAGCGTCACTCCACAGAACACGTCATATAGAGAAGCGTCACTCCACAGAACACGTCATATAGAGAAGCGTCACTCCACAGAACACGTCACATAGAGAAGCGTCACTCCACAGAACACGTCATAGAGAAGCGTCACTCCACAGAACACGTCACATAGAGAAGCGTCACTCCACAGAACACGTCACATAGAGAAGCGTCACTCCGCAGAACACGTCACATAGAGAAGCGTCACTCCACAGAACACGTCATAGAGAAGCGTCACTCCACAGAACACGTCATATAGAGAAGCGTCACTCCACAGAACACGCCATATAGAGAAGCGTCACTCCACAGAACACGTCACATAGAGAAGCGTCACTCCACAGAACACGTCATATAGAGAAGCGTCACTGCACAGAACACGTCACATAGAGAAGCGTCACTCCACAGAACACGTCACATAGAGAAGCGTCACTCCACAGAACACGTCATATAGAGAAGCGTCACTCCACAGAACACGCCATATAGAGAAGCGTCACTCCACAGAACACGCCATATATAGAAGCGTCACTCCACAGAACACGTCATATAGAGAAGCGTCACTCCACAGAACACGTCATAAAGAGAAGCGTCACTCCACAGAACACGCCATATAGAGAAGCGTCACTCCACAGAACACGTCATATAGAGAAGCGTCACTCCACAGAACACGTCATATAGAGAAGCGTCACTCCACAGAACACGTCACATAGAGAAGCGTCACTCCACAGAACACGTCATAGAGAAGCGTCACTCCGCAGAACACGTCATATAGAGAAGCGTCACTCCGCAGAACACGTCATATAGAGAAGCGTCACTCCACAGAACACGTCATATAGAGAAGCGTCACTCCACAGAACACGTCATATAGAGAAGCGTCACTCCACAGAACACGTCACATAGAGAAGCGTCACTCCACAGAACACGTCATAGAGAAGCGTCACTCCACAGAACACGTCATATAGAGAAGCGTCACTCCGCAGAACACGTCACATAGAGAAGCGTCACTCCACAGAACACGTCATAGAGAAGCGTCACTCCACAGAACACGTCATATAGAGAAGCGTCACTCCACAGAACACGCCATATAGAGAAGCGTCACTCCACAGAACACGTCACATAGAGAAGCGTCACTCCACAGAACACGTCATATAGAGAAGCGTCACTGCACAGAACACGTCACATAGAGAAGCGTCACTCCACAGAACACGTCACATAGAGAAGCGTCACTCCACAGAACACGTCATATAGAGAAGCGTCACTCCACAGAACACGCCATATAGAGAAGCGTCACTCCACAGAACACGCCATATATAGAAGCGTCACTCCACAGAACACGTCATATAGAGAAGCGTCACTCCACAGAACACGTCATAAAGAGAAGCGTCACTCCACAGAACACGCCATATAGAGAAGCGTCACTCCACAGAACACGTCACATAGAGAAGCGTCACTGCACAGAACACATCACATAGAGAAGCGTCACTCCACAGAACACGTCACATAGAGAAGCGTCACTCCACAGAACACGTCACATAGAGAAGCGTCACTCCACAGAACACGTCACATAGAGAAGCGTCACTCCACAGAACACGTCACATTGAGAAGCGTCACTCCACAGAACACATCATAGAGAAGCGTCACTCCACAGAACACGTCACATAGAGAAGCGTCACTCCACAGAACACGTCACATAGAGAAGCGTCACTCCACAGAACACGTCACATAGAGAAGCGTCACTCCACAGAACACGTCACATAGAGAAGCGTCACTCCACAGAACACGTCACATAGAGAAGCGTCACTCCACAGAACACGTCATATAGAGAAGCGTCACTCCACAGAACACGCCATATAGAGAAGCGTCACTCCACAGAACACGTCATATAGAGAAGCGTCACTCCACAGAACACGTCATATAGAGAAGCGTCACTCCACAGAACACGTCATATAGAGAAGCGTCACTCCACAGAACACGTCACATAGAGAAGCGTCACTCCACAGAACACGTCACATAGAGAAGCGTCACTCCACAGAACACGTCATATAGAGAAGCGTCACTCCACAGAACACGTCATATAGAGAAGCGTCACTCCACAGAACACGTCATATAGAGAAGCGTCACTCCACAGAACACGCCATATAGAGAAGCGTCACTCCACAGAACACGTCACATAGAGAAGCGTCACTCCACAGAACACGTCACATAGAGAAGCGTCACTCCACAGAACACGTCACAAAGAGAAGCGTCACTCCACAGAACACGCCATATAGAGAAGCGTCACTCCACAGAACACGTCATATAGAGAAGCGTCACTCCACAGAACACGTCACATAGAGAAGCGTCACTCCACAGAACACGTCACATAGAGAAGCGTCACTCCACAGAACACGTCACATAGAGAAGCGTCACTCCACAGAACACGTCATATAGAGAAGCGTCACTCCACAGAACACGTCACATAGAGAAGCGTCACTCCACAGAACACGTCACATAGAGAAGCGTCACTCCACAGAACACGTCATATAGAGAAGCGTCACTCCACAGAACACGTCATACAGAGAAGCGTCACTCCACAGAACACGTCACATAGAGAAGCGTCACTCCACAGAACACGTCATATAGAGAAGCGTCACTCCACAGAACACGTCACATAGAGAAGCGTCACTCCACAGAACACGTCACATAGAGAAGCGTCACTCCACAGAACACGTCATATAGAGAAGCGTCACTCCACAGAACACGTCACATAGAGAAGCGTCACTCCACAGAACACGTCACATAGAGAAGCGTCACTCCACAGAACACGTCACATAGAGAAGCGTCACTGCACAGAACACGTCACATAGAGAAGCGTCACTCCAGAGAACACGTCAGATAGAGAAGCGTCACTCCCCAGAACACGTCACATAGAGAAGCGTCACTCCACAGAACACGTCACATAGAGAAGCGTCACTCCACAGAACATGTCATATAGAGACGCGTCACTCCACAGAACATGTTTCCGCGGCTTTACACTCCTCCATCTGACACTTGGCATTGTGCTGGGTGATGTAAGGCTGGCATTCAGCTGCTCGGCTCCCATGCTATGAAGCTCCCGGGCACAGTTTTGTGCAGATGTGAATACTGGAGGAGGTCTGTACTCTGCAGTTATGGAGTCAGCGGAGCGTTGGCGACTTTTATACACTTTACATCTATCTCATATCTTTGTATCTATTTCATTTATATTATATTAATAACATTTTTACTAATATTATGAATTATAATGGATTGAAGATTCTGGTTTTATTAAATTAAGCAGAATATTGAAATCTGGATTTGACGAAGTTGGTTTTAATTTCCTGTTGCCCCATCTAACCCATGTAATCAGCGGTGCCTGGAAAAACATGCTGAGAAGCGGTGAGCGGCAGCCGGCCTGTCAGTTTCCATCTCGTATCTGCAGGTGCTGTTCACCTCCTCGGGCTAAATATTTGAGCGGTGACGTGATAATCATCAGTGCGAGGCCGCGCTCCCCGCTCACACTCTCTGTATACAGATCGGTCCCTGACACTTGTCCGTCCTCTTCTCACTATAAGGATTCCAGATAAAGAGTCGGGTGATGACATTACAGGAATACATTGCTGACTCTGTGTATTCAATTAGTAATCGCCAACATGCAGCCATCTTGAAAGAAGCTTCGTTCTGAGGAATTGCGCTCCAAACCGAAAAAAGATGGCGGTCTCAGAGTCATTCACAGACTGTCAGTGGATAGTCCTCCTTCTAGGAAGACCCCGTTATTCCTATATCAATATAGTGAATGTAAAATCCTTATCATTTTGTTCTTTATTGTTTCTGATTCTTGGAAAACTGGTTAAAAATCAACACTGCCGCAATTATAACTTTCCGAGAAGTTGTCATCCAGCTGAATGGCAACTCTGTCTAGTTACTCAGCAGTATATCCTCTACTGTTGAATGTGGTACAATACATGGGGCATTTGCTCTGGGGCCTCCACTACCTGAACCTCCACCTGGGCCTCCTCAACCACCTGGGCCTCCACCACCACATGGGCCACCTCCACCACCTGGGCTTCCTCCACCACCCGGGCCTCCTCCACCACCTGGGCCTCTTCCTCCACCACCTGGGCCTCCTCCACCACTTGGGCCACCTCCACGACCTGGGCCTCCACGACCTAGACCACCACCTGGCCCTCCTCCACCACTTGGGCCACCTCCACCACCTAGGCCTCGACGACCTAGACTACCACCTGGGCCTACTCCACCACCACTTTGGCCACCACCTGGGCCTCCTCCACCACCACTTTGGCCACCACCTGTACCTCCTCCACCACCAGGGCCTCCACTATCACCTGGGCCACCTCCACCACCTGCGCCACCACCTAGGCCTCCTTCACCACCTGGGCCACCTCCACCACCTGGGCCACCAACTAGGCCTCATTCATCACCACTTTGGCCACCACCTGTACCTCCTCCACCACCGGGGCCTCCTCCACCACCTGAGCAACCTCCACCACCTGGGCCACCACCTGGGCCTCCCCTACCACCTGGGCCTCCTCCACTAAATGGGCTTCCTACACCACCTGCGCCTCCTCTACAACCTGGGCCTCCTCCACTACCTGGGCCTCCTCCACCACCCATATAGAGAATTAATTAGAAGGTCTCCCATATTCTAGAAGTCTTTAGGTTTCTCCTGCCAAATTGTCACTGGTGCGTGGGTCACAGTAGACATATTCATGAGCCATCTGGTAATCTGCTTAAAGAAAACCTGTTTGCTTTGTAGCAGAGGATCAAGCAGAAGACATTTTCCCTATAGATGTTCATATCGCTTATCACAATGGTGCTTAGTTATTAAGCCGGGAAGGAGGGAGAACATGACATGACCCCAGGCAGGTGAACCGTAAGATAGATCAATCTCTGCGAAAAATAGAATCTGGAATTTTCGCTGGAGTTAAGCTTCAAAGTTGTTCTCCACTTTGGACAAACCCTTTTTTGTTAGTAGGATGCTCCAACGATAAACTAATCACAGGAGACCCCAGCGATCAGATGTAATCAGTGAGGGAAACTGGCAGCAAGTGTTCAATTCCCCTGCAGCGCCACCACAGGTGAAATTAAGCATGACAGAGTTCTCATTTAAATGAATGGGTTGTGTGTGTAATGATTGAACATGGCGGGTTCTCCAGAGATGCTGAGGGTCCAAAATGGGGAAACCCACTCTGTTAACTCTAAATTTCCTTACAGGGTATTTGTAAATGGGTCACCTAAACCAGACGACCCCTTTAAGGAGCACTAAGGAAAGGCGGCAGTGGTGGAAACCACATTATATGGAATACAGTGCCGAAGGGGAACATGAAGGAACAGAGCAAATGGCTAAAACGACTCCGCATATATGAGGTCATATTTATCGGTGGCGTGCTCATTCATGTATGTTTCTCGAAAGAGACGTGCAGTATATAAAACGACGAGGAAGCGATGAGCGCATGGAATCTGTAACAGCAGGAGTGGAACACCGCGCCATTTACATCCCACGGTTCTCTATAGCAAGAAGCAGCTGCACTCCGGAACGAGACATGACTTAATATCACCTGGTTTATCTTATATGATCGACATATTTTCTCTTGACAGGGAAGAATATGGGTCTTATTATATTTTACACTGGGCTTTAAATGAACTTGTATATCTAGAAGAGGCTTTTTATGGCTGTTTGTTTCTATCAGAGATATAAATTGCTGACACCGTTACTTAGTGAGGATTAGGAACATATCGGGGTTAAAGATTTTAGGATTTCCGCTGTGCGCCACATGCAGATTAGATGTGAAAAACTGCAACATTCCCCTCCCCTCTGCAGTTGATTGACAGATCTGCTTCTCTGCAGAAGAGAGGGGAGTGCAGGTGCCGGACCCTTCCTAGTCCAGCGGACAATCCAAACCAATATACATACGTCGCACAGTGTAAGGGCATGTTCAGACGTGGCAGAATTCTGTAGACATTGTCCGCATCAATGCCACACATAAACTGCGTTGCAGATTCCGTTGCGCCTTTGCCTTAAATGTGAAGTAAAATGCTGCGGATTAGTCGTTGCGGATTCAGGTGAAGAGTATATCCTGCTGTCTTTTAAAACATTCCATCGAAACACATAGGTCCAGCCAGAATGATGAAATATCCTGTTCGCAAAGACAATCCGCAACACAACACACATAACATCTGCGGATTTCATTGCGGAATTTTGCAACTCCATTGAAGTCAATGGAGAAATTATGCCACAAGTCCGCATCAAGTTATATTCTTGTATATAGAGAGCAGTATTATAGTAGTTATATTCTTATATATAGGAGCAGTATTATAGTAGTTATATTCTTGTATATAGGGGGCAGTATTATAGTAGTTATATTCTTGTGTATATAGGGAGCAATATTATAGTAGTTATATTCTTGTGTATAGGAGGCAGTATTATAGTAGTTATATTCTTGTATATAGGGGCAGTATTATAGTAGTTATATTCTTGTATATAGGGGGCAGTATTATAGTAGTTATATTCTTGTATATAGGGGGCAGTATTATAGTAGTTATATTCTTGTATATAGGCGCAGTATTATAGTAGTTATATTCTTGTATATAGGGAGCAGTATTATAGTAGTTATATTCTTGTATATAGGGGGCAGTATTATAGTAGTTATATTCTTGTATATAGGGGGCAGTATTATAGTCGTTATATTCTTGTATATAGGGGGCAGTATTATAGTAGTTATATTCTTGTATATAGGGGCAGTATTACAGTAGTTATATTCTTGTATATAGGGGCAGTATTACAGTAGTTATATTCTTGTATATAGGGGCAGTATTATAGTAGTTATATTCTTGTATATAGGGGCAGTATTATAGTAGTTATATTCTTGTATATAGGGGCAGTATTATGGTAGTTATATTCTTGTATGTAGAGGCAGTATTATAGTAGTTATATTCTTGTATATAGGGGGCAGTATTATAGTAGTTATATTCTTGTATATATTGTATATATTCTTGTATATATTTCTTGTATATAGGAGCATTATTATAGTAGTTATATTCTTGTTTATAGGGTCAGTATTATAGTAGTTATATTCTTGTATATAGGAGCAGTATTATAGTAGTTATATTCTTGTATATAGAGGCAGTATTATAGTAGTTATATTCTTGTATATAGGGTCAGTATTATAGTAGTTATATTCTTGTATATATATGATCAGTATTATAGTAGTTATTTTCTTGTATATAGGGGCAGTATTATAGTAGTTATATTCTTGTATATAGGGGGCAGTATTATAGTAGTTATATTCTTGTATATATGGGCAGTATTATAGTAGTTATATTCTTGTATATAGGGGGCAGTATTATAGTAGTTATATTCTTGTATATAGGAGCAGTATTATAGTAGTTATATTCTTGTATATAGGAGCAGTATTATAGTAGTTATATTCTTGTATATAGGAACAGTATTATAGTAGTATATTCTTGTATATAGGGGCAGTATTATAGTAGTTATATTCTTGTATATAGGAGCATTATTATAGTAGTTATATTCTTGTTTATAGGGTCAGTATTATAGTAGTTATATTCTTGTATATAGGGATCAGTATTATAGTAGTTATTTTCTTGTATATAGGGGCAGTATTATAGTAGTTATATTCTTGCATATAGGGGGCAGTATTATAGTAATTATATTCTTGTACATAGGGGCAGTATTATAGTAGTTATATTCTTGTATATAGGAGCAGTATTATAGTAGTTATATTCTTTTATATAGGGGCAGTATTATAGTAGTTATATTCTTGTATATAGGGGACAGTATTATAGTAGTTATATTCTTGTATATAGAGAGCAGTATTATAGTAGTTATATTCTTGTATATAGGAGCAGTATTATAGTAGTTATATTCTTGTATATAGGGGGCAGTATTATAGTAGTTATATTCTTGTATATATGGGCAGTATTATAGTAGTTATATTCTTGTATATAGGAGCAGTATTATAGTAGTTATATTCTTGTATATAGGGGCAGTATTATTGTAGTAATATTCTTGTATATAGGGGCAGTATTATAGTAGTTATATTCTTGTATATAGGGGGTAGTATTATAGTTGTTATATTCTTGTATATAGGGGCAGTATTATAGTAGTTATAGTCTTATATATAGGAGCAGTATTATAGTAGTTATATTCTTGTATATAGGAGCAGTATTATAGTAGTTACATTCTTGTAGATAGGGGCAGTATTATAGTAGTTATATTGTATATAGGGGGCAGTATTATAGTAGTTATATTGTATATAGGGGGCAGTATTATAGTAGTTATACTGTATATAGGGGACAGTATTATAGTAGTTATATTCTTGTATATAGGAGCAGTATTATAGTAGTTATATTCTTGTATATAGGGGCAGTATTATAGTAGTTATATTCTTGTATATATGGGCAGTATTATAGTAGTTATATTCTTGTATATACGAGCAGTATTATAGTAGTTATATTCTTGTATATAGGGGCAGTATTATAGTAGTTATATTCTTGTATATAGGAGCAGTATTATAGTAGTTATAGACTTGTATATAGGAGGCAGTATTAGGGCATGACCACACGTGGCGGATTTCGTCCGCAACTGTCCGCATCAATGCCGCACAGAATCTGCGTTGCAGATTCTGCTGCGGATCTGCACAAAATGTGCAGTACATTGATGCGGACTAGCTGCTGCGGACTGCGGGAAAAGTGCTTCCCTTCTCCCTATCAGTGCAGGATAGAGAGAAGGGACAGCACTTTCCCTAGTGAAAGTAAAAGAATTTCATACTTACCGGCCGTTGTCTTGGTGACGCGTCCCTCTTTCGGCATCCAGCCCGACCTCCCTGGATGACGCGCCAGTCCATGTGACCGCTGCAGCCTGTTCTTGGCCTGTGATTGGCTGCAGCCGTCACTTACACTGAATCGTCATCCTGGGAGGCCGGACTGGAGACAGACGCAGGGAGTTCTCGGTAAGTATGAACTTATATGTTTTTTTACAGATACATGTATATTGAGATCGGTAGTCACTGTCCCGGGTGCAGAAACAGTTACTGCCGATCGCTTAACTCTTTCAGCACCCTGGACAGTGACTATTTACAGACGTCTCCTAGCAATGCTCCCGTCATTACGGGAGCCCCATTGACTTCCTCAGTCTGGCTGTAGACCTAGAAATACATAGGTCCAGCCAGAATGAAGAAATGTCATGGTAGTAAAACCAATACGCTCCGCAGCACACATAAGATCTGCGGACTTCATTGCGGAATTTTGACTCTCCATTGAAGTCAATGGAGAAATTCCGCCATGAGTCCGCCACTGCTCCGCAACAGACAGAGCATGCTGCGGACACCAAATTCCGCTCCGCAGCCTATGCTCCGCAGCGGAATTTTACGCCTCGTCTAAACGAACACTGCTAAATTAAAGTGTAAGTCAATGGACAAACGGCACCGCTGCGGATTAACGCTGCGGAGTGTCCGCAGCGGAATTTAAGTGAAATTCCGCCACGTGTGAACCCGCCCTTATAGTAGTTATATTCTTGTATATAGGAGCAGTATTATAGTAGTTATATTCTTGTATATAGGGGGCACTAATATAGTAGTTATATTCTTGTATATAGGGGCAGTATTATAGTAGTTATATTCTTGTATATAGGGGCAGTATTATAGTAGTTATATTCTTGTATATAGGAGCAGTATTATGGTAGTTATATTCTTGTATATAGGGGGCACTAATATAGTAGTTATATTCTTGTATATAGGGGCAGTATTATAGTAGTTATATTCTTGTATATAGGGGGCAGTATTATAGTAGTTATATTCTTGTATATAGGGGCAGTATTATAGTAGTTATATTCTTGTATATAGGGGCAGTATTATAGTAGTTATATTCTTGTATATAGGGGCAGTATTATAGTAGTTATATTCTTGTATATAGGGTGCAGTATTATAGTAGTTATATTCTTGTATATAGGGGGCACTAATATAGTAGTTATATTCTTGTATATAGGAGGCAGTATTATAGTAGTTGTATTCTTGTATATAGGGGGCAGTATTATAGTAGTTATATTCTTGTATATAGGAGCAGTATTATAGTAGTTATATTCTTGTATATAGGGGCAGTATTATAGTAGTTATATTCTTGTATATAGGGGGCAGTATTAAATTAGTTATATTCTTTTATATAGGGGGCAGTATTAAAGTAGTGATATTCTTGTATATAGGGGGCAGTATTATAGTAGTTATATTCTTGCATATAGGGGACAGTATTATAGTAGTTATATTCTTGTATATAGGGGGCACTAATATAGTAGTTATATTCTTGTATATAGGAGGCAGTATTATAGTAGTTATATTCTTGTATATAGGGAGCAGTATTATAGTAGTTATATTCTTGTATATAGGGGTAGTATTATAGTAGTTATATTCTTGTATATAGGGGCAGTATTATAGTAGTTATATTCTTGTATATAGGGGGCAGTATTATAGTAGTTATATTCTTGTATATAGTGGGCAGTATTATAGTAGTTATATTCTTGTATATAGTGGTCAGTATTATAGTAGTTACATTCTTGTATATTGGTGCAGTATTATTGTAGTTATATTCTTGTATATAGGGGGCAGTATTATAGTAGTTATATTCTTGTATATAGGGGGTAGTATTATAGTAGTCATATTCTTGTATATAGGGGGCAGTATTATAGTAGTTATATTCTTGTATATAGGGGGCAGTATTATAGTAGTTATATTCTTGTATATAGGGGGAAGTATTATAGTAGTTATATTCTTGTATATAGGGGGCAGTATTATAGTAGTTATATTCTTGTATATAGGGGGTAGTATTATAGTAGTCATATTCTTGTATATAGGGGGCAGTATTATAGTAGTTATATTCTTGTATATTGGTGCAGTATTATTGTAGTTATATTCTTGTATATTCTTGTAACCCAAATCTATCAGTTAGAACTAAAAGATCTACTAAACATTGGTTTAGATAATGGGGTTATCTCCAAAAAAGAATTGGATTATATACTCACCGAGCATCCCATTATACCTATATTTCACGCACTACCCAAAACTCATACGGGTATAGTCCCACCCCCTATGCGACCTATAGTGTCAGGCATTGGGTCTCTCACAGAGAGGCTCTCAGAATGGCTCGATCTGTTATTACAGCCCCTTGTGCAGAGGGTCCCTGGTCATCTTAGGGACACGAAAGACGTCCTCCAGATATTTTCCAACAAAGTATGGGAACATAATTATTCTTGGTTAAGTTGTGATGTGATCGCATTATATACAAGTATACCACACACAATTGCGGTCAAAGCTCTCAATTTTCACTTATTAAAATATGGCACATATGACAAGCATTTACAGGATTTTGCGAGAAATTCCCTTATTTTTCTTATGTCCCACAATTACTTCAAATTCAATGGCCAGTACTATCTCCAAAAACGTGGAGTCTCCATGGGAGCTAAATTTTCACCATCAGTAGCCAACCTCGTTATGGCCTGGTGGGAAGAAATTACCATCTTTTCTATGTCCAATCCCTTCAACAAATACATACATTGGTATGGCAGATACATCGATGACCTCCTACTCATATGGGAGGGAGATGTATCTGCCATACAAGACTTTCTTACCTACCTTAACAACAATGAATTCAATTTGAGATTCACACATAAAATAGGCAGGAACAACATCAATTTCCTAGATTTAAATATAGTTGCTACAACTAATGAAGTGATACATTCTGAAATATATCAAAAACCTATTTCAGGAAACACCATACTACATGCCAGTTCGAACCATCCAAAACATACGATTACATCTATACCGGTAGGCGAACTCACAAGAGCCAAAAGGAATTGTAGTACAACACAGAGTTTTGAGAAAGAACAATCAAACATGAGTCAAAAACTGGTCAAAAGGGGGTATAAGAATTGGATGTTGAATAGGGCCAAGGAAATAGTTAGGACCAAGGATAGACACACTCTATTAATGGACAAAGAGTATGTAGCGACTAATACAAATAAACCAACCAAAGCAATTCCTACACTAAGTTTGCAATACAGCAATCAATTCTCTACTATCAGAAATATGGTACAAAAGTACATTCCACTATTATATGATGACGACAAACTAGAAGATATATTAAAACAAGGATGCAGAATTGTAGCACGAAGAGGTTTAACAATAGGGAACACATTGTCCCCCTCACTACTACCATCTAATACTACTAAAGCCACATGGTTGGAGCAATTGGGTTTTTATAAGTGTGGATCCCACCCTTGTAAAATATGCAATTACACGAGAATAGTCCAAAAATTCGAAAACTCTAGTGGACAACAGAGTCATCCTATTAAATCATACATTAATTGCAACAGCGATTTTGTAATATATATAATAGAATGTACTAGTTGTAACCTGAAATACGTAGGAAGTACCACCAGGAAATATAAAATAAGAATCCTAGAACATCTCGGTTACATTAGGAACCCGGCAATAGTTAACATATCGAATGCCGCACAACATTTTATTACGTGTCATGACAGAAATACCACATATCTAAAAACATATGCCATCGAAAAAATCAAACACACGGCTCGTGGGGGAAATCTTAAAAAATTACTCCTAACACGAGAAGCCTTTTGGATATTTAACTTACAAACAAGGTTTCCGCACGGACTTAATTTAAAAAGAGAGCTAATGTTCCTATATTAACCAAAAATTAAAAAGGGATAAATAAATTGCCTAATGGGAAAAATAAATTGGAAAAATCAATTTAAAATAATACATACCTTATAACCCATAGCCAGACGAAATTTGTATATCATTGATCTTCAAACAAAGTGGGAGTGTTCCACGGGAGAGGGTGCACGCAACATGAAGTCCTTCCATCCTGCTTGATTGCAGATGTTCCATTGGAAAAAAGAATAAAAGCGAATGTAATTTGTCATATAAAATCTAGAGGTTACAGTTCAAACAAGTCGGTAATTTAGTCAATATATGTTGTAGCATACGAGATACGAGCTAATTCCCAAATTCATGTTTCCAAAAGTAGGAGTGTCAAATCACATATCTCTCCATCTAGCATAGATCCAGTTTTTATAACTCCATACTATATGATAAACATACTATAAACATGAAAATCTACACATATATAATACGTTTAATTAAAAACAACAGCTACTCATTAACAATTATTTCATATTGATCAAAAGATGTTAATATTAAATGATAAATTATAAAAAATAAATGTATATGCACAAAAAATATTTAGACAGTAACATCAATTATAAGAAAGATATGCATTGCAACATAGCTATATATAATTGCGCTTACCACTGAATTCTATCTTATATAGTTACGTAAATATGACATAGCAATGTTCTGTATAGAAATCAATTTATATGCATATATAGAGTTTTTTCCACTATCTTACTATGAATACCACGGTGAGGTACTATAGAAATAAAAAATATCAAAATATTTTATATTCTTAGATGTAATATCTATGATATACTCATTTATTTTATTATGTTAATTATCTTCAGATCCCAGCACATTATTTGTTGGTATGTGTAAAGCCCAATTTTATATGTTTTCTTTCTGTCTTATGTTTTGACTTTTCTATTTAGATCGGTTTGTTTTTACATATAATGGTTTAATTTCGAAACAAGATGTAACATCGGTATTGATTCAGCACCCATTCACACACAGGTACTAAGCCCTATTTTTATGCAGTGTGGAAAGCTTGAACCACGGTTTAATACGCGGTTCTGAAGTAAGCCAGTATATTTTCCCCTTTCCTACATCGGGGCTCTTGTAAATAAAAAGATAATGCAGCAAAAGGGAAAACACAGCAACTAAGCCAACGTTGCTCGTATAATAATTCTTCTTTTTTTTTTTTTTGTAATAACAACAGAGTAGTAAGTCAGATTTCTGTGTTTTAATACAAACTGACATATATAATGATTTAAAAGATACAACAAATTTTCCTGTGTTTTAGAAACACACAAGCTGTTCGCAATCATTTAATTCAGCTGGCCTCCTAGCTCCACCTAGTAAAACACAGTATATAAGTTCATATCCTTGGGCCCTAGTGTGTGAATGGATGCCATGATTAAGAGCACCAGCCGTGCTTGAAACGCGTAGGCGCTGAATACCTACAAAATACTGCCTTGATGCCTGAATGCACCTGATATCGAATTTTAATTTTTGATACAAATAAAAGTGGGACCGAGATCCTTTTTAAATCACATACCTGCAGCGCTGGATCAAATTCTTTCCTAATCCAATATAGGGGGTAGTATTATAGTAGTCATATTCTTGTATATAGGGGGCAGTATTATAGTAGTTATATTCTTGTATATAGGAGCAGTATTATAGTAGTCATATTCTTGTATATAGGGGCAGTATTTGTAATGGCAGAAAGGAGGTGAAGGGAAAGTGAGCCCTAATCTACCCACCGCCCTGTCCCTGCCTACTTGCAACGACCCGCCCTAGGCGACGAGGTACAACTGGGCGGCGGTCCCTACGCTGTCTAAGTGCACAGGAAAACAAACAGGGAACACGCAAGGGAAGGGGCAGTAGCCACGGAACGCCACGAGGAAACGGAGCAGCGAACGAAAGTCAGGACCAGGACGAAGTGAGTACACCCAAGCGGGCACGGAGACAGAAGCAAGCCAGGGGCAAAGCAAAGCAGGTCAAGCAGAACTGCAGCAAGGCAGAAGCACGGCAGAAGCAGGCTGGAGCAAGCAGCAGTGGGGCCAGGAATCCAAAAGAATTACAAGCACTGAGGGAGAGAACAGGGCAGGTAATAAAGGACAGGGGGCGGAGCTAACTCCGACAGACCAGGCCGCGATAGGCTCTCCCACTCCTGAGCCTGCCACCCTGGTTGGTGGGAGATGGTGTCAGTCGAACAGGTCTGGCCTCAGGTGTGGATTGATTAATCCCAGGAGTATACCTAGATGAAGTACCTGGCAGATCCCTAACAGTACTCCCCCTTTTATGAGGGGCCACCGGACCCTTACTAAGAGGACCCGGTTTAGTGGGGAAGAGAAGGTGGAACCTCCTGATCAATACCCCAGCGTGAACATCACGGGCAGGTACCCAAGTCCTCTCCTCCGGCCCGTATCCTCTCCAATGGACCAGGTACTGGAGGGAGCCCTGGACCATCCTACTGTCCATAATCTTGGCCACCTCGAATTCCACCCCCTCAGGGGTGAGAACGGGAACAGGAGGTATCCTCGAGGGGGACCAGGACGGGGAGCAGCGTTTAAGGAGGGAGGCATGGAAGACATCATGTATGCGAAAGGATGGGGGGAGCTCCAGACGGAAGGATACAGGGTTGAGGACTTCAATGATCTTATAAGGTCCAATAAATCGGGGAGCAAACTTCCTGGACGGGACCTTAAGGCGCAAGTTCCTGGACGACAACCAGACCAAATCCCCGACGACAAACCGGGGGTTAGCAGAACGTCTACTATCCGCCTGAATCTTTTGTGCGCTCTGGGACGCCTCTAGGTTCTTCTGAACCTGGGCCCAGACAGTGCACAGTTCCCGATGAACATCCTCTACCTCAGGATTATTGGAACAACCAGGGGAGACGGAGGAGAACCTTGGGTTAAACCCGAAATTACAGAAAAACGGGGAGACCCCTGACGAGTTACTGACCCGGTTATTCAGGGAAAATTCAGCAAGGGGAAGGAATGAGACCCAATCGAATTGACAGTCAGAGATGAAACACCTTAAATATTGTTCCAGGGATTGGTTGGTCCTTTCCGTTTGGCCATTAGTTTCGGGATGGAAGGCGGAGGAGAAGGACAGATCAATCTCCAACTTTTTACAAAAAGCTCTCCAAAATAAGGAAACAAATTGTACCCCTCTGTCAGAAACGATATTGACTGGGGCCCCATGGAGACGCAGGATGTGTTTCACAAACAAAGAAGCTAACGTCTTGGCGTTAGGTAGCTTTTTAAGGGGCACAAAGTGGCACATCTTGCTGAAGCGGTCGACTACCACCCACACCACCGACTTGCCCTGAGATGGAGGCAAATCGGTGATAAAATCCATGGAGATATGGGTCCAAGGTCTCTGGGGAATGGGCAAGGAACGTAGTAGGCCCGCAGGTCGGGACCTAGGGGTTTTGGACCTAGCGCAAACCTCACAAGCGGCGACGTAAGCCCTAACGTCTTTAGGCAACCCAGGCCACCAATAGTTTCTGGTAATGAGGTGTTTGGTGCCCAAGATGCCAGGATGACCAGATAGAGCGGAGTCATGGTTTTCCCTGAGTACCCTCAGCCGGTATTGCAGGGGAACAAACAGTTTGTCCCCAGGGACGTTCCCGGGAGCTGCACCCTGATCAGCCGCGATATCAGAAGCTAAATCAGAATCCGTGGCAGAGACGATTATACCAGGGGGTAAAATACAAGCAGGATCCTTCTCGGAAGGAGGATTGGCCATGAAACTACGTGACAGAGCATCAGCCTTAATATTCTTGGACCCAGCCCTATAGGTAACCAAGAAATTAAATCTGGTAAAGAATAGTGCCCACCGAGCTTGTCTAGGATTAAGCCTCCGGGCCGATTCTAGGAAAACCAGATTCTTGTGATCCGTAAGGACCGTTACCTGGTGTCTGGCCCCCTCCAGGAAGTGCCGCCACTCCTCAAAAGCCCATTTAATGGCTAGAAGTTCGCGGTTGCCAATATCATAGTTACTCTCCGTGGGCGAAAACTTCCTAGAGAAGTAAGCACAGGGGCGGAGATGGGTGAGGGAGCTGGTACCCTGGGACAAGACGGCCCCCACTCCCACCTCGGAAGCGTCAACCTCCACAATAAATGGCTCCTCTTGGTTGGGCTGAATCAGCACGGGGGCCGAGATAAAGCACTTCTTGAGAGTCTCAAAGGCCTGGACGGCCTCAGGGGGCCAATGGAGGACATCAGCACCCTTGCGGGTAAGGTCCGTAAGAGGCTTAGCGACGACCGAGAAGTTGGCAATAAATCTCCTGTAATAGTTGGCGAACCCTAAAAAACACTGTAACGCCTTAAGGGAGGCAGGTTGGACCCATTCCGCCACAGCCTGAACCTTGGCAGGGTCCATGCGGAATTCATGAGGAGTGAGGATTTGCCCTAAAAATGGTATCTCCTGCACCCCAAAGACACATTTTTCAGTCTTAGCAAACAGATTATTCTCCCGAAGGACCTGGAGCACCTTCCTGACATGCTCCACGTGGGAGGACCAGTCCTTGGAAAACACCAGTATGTCATCAAGGTACACAACAAGAAAATTACCCAGGTACTCTCTCAGGATTTCATTAATAAAATTCTGGAAGACAGCAGGGGCATTACACAACCCAAAGGGCATGACCAGGTATTCGAAATGACCCTTGGGTGTGTTGAACGCAGTTTTCCACTCATCCCCCTCTTTGATGCGGATAAGGTTATATGCCCCCCGTAGATCGAACTTAGAAAACCATTGGGCTCCCTGAACCTGATTAAAAAGATCCGGAATCAAAGGAAGTGGGTACTGGTTCCTTACGGTGACCTTATTCAGGTTACGATAATCAATGCACGGCCTAAGACCACCATCCTTCTTCCCCACGAAGAAGAAGCCAGCACCTACAGGAGAAGTCGAGGGGCGAATGAAACCCTTGGCCAGGCATTCTTGGATATACACCCTCATAGCTTCACGTTCAGGACATGAAAGATTAAATATCCTACCCTTAGGAAGCTTGGCACCAGGCACCAAATCGATAGCGCAATCGTAATCTCTATGGGGGGGCAACACCTCGGAGGCCTCCTTAGAAAACACATCGGCGAAGTCCTGAACAAACTCAGGAAGCGTGTTTACCTCCTCCCGGGGAGAAATAGAGTTAACAGAAAGACATGACATAAGACATTCATTACCCCATTTGGTAAGGTCCCCAGTATTCCAATCAATTGTGGGATTATGCAACTGCAACCAGGGAAGGCCTAAAACCAGATCAGACGATAATCCCTGCATCACCAGTACAGAGCACTGCTCCAAATGCATGGAGCCAACCAGGAGTTCAAAAACAGGGGTATGCTGAGTAAAATAACCATTAGCAAGGGGAGTTGAGTCGATACCTACTACAGGGATAGGATAAGGTAAATCAATACAAGGCATCTTTAGAGACATAGCAAATTCCACAGACATGATATTAGCAGATGAGCCAGAATCCACGAAAGCACTGCCCGTGGCAGACCGGCCAGCAAAGGAGACCTGAAAGGGAAGCAAAATTTAATTGCGTTTCACATTAACGGGAAATACCTGTGCGCCCAAGTGACCTCCCCGATGATCACTTAGGCGCGGAAGTTTTCCGGCTTCTTATTCTTGCGCCTGGGACAGGTGTCCAGTAGATGCTTGTCGTCCCCACAGTAGAAGCAGAGACCATTCCTTCTGCGAAACTCCCTACGTTGTCGAGGGGACATGGAGGCCCCGAGTTGCATAGGTACCTCCGAGTCCTCCGTGGAGGGGCGAGGAGACGGGACCTCGGGGGGGATCGCAGAAAAGTCAGAGGGGAGCACACTGAAGCGTTCTAGCTGACGTTCCCTGAGACGTCGGTCAAGTCGTACTGCTAGGGCCATAACCTGGTCAAGGGAGTCAGACGAGGGGTAACTAACCAGCAGATCCTTCAGGGCGTCAGATAATCCTAACCTAAACTGGCACCTTAGGGCCGGATCGTTCCACTGAGAAGCTACGCACCACTTCCTAAAATCAGAACAGTATTCCTCAACCGGTCTCCTACCCTGACGTAAGGTCACCAGCTGACTCTCGGCTAAAGCAGTCCTGTCAGTCTCGTCGTAAATGAGTCCGAGGGCAGAGAAAAAACGATCAACAGAGGAAAGTTCAGGGGCGTCAGGAGCCAAGGAGAAGGCCCACTCTTGGGGCCCTTCCTGGAGTCGGGATATGATGATACCCACCCGCTGGTTCTCGGAACCTGAGGAGTGGGGCTTTAGGCGGAAATACAGTCTGCAACTCTCCCGGAAGGAGAGAAACGTCTTACGGTCCCCTGAGAACCGGTCAGGTAACTTGAGGTCGGGTTCTAGAGGTGAGGTGAGGGGTACTACTAAAGCAGCGTCACCCTGATTGACCCTTTGGGCCAGGGCCTGGACCTGTAGGGAGAGGCCCTGCATCTGCTGGGTCAGGGTCTCAAGGGGGTCCATGATAGCGTCAGCGTAGGAGAAATGGTAGACTAGGTAAGGGCTTGTAATTATGTAGGGCAGAAAGGAGGTGAAGGGAAAGTGAGCCCTAATCTACCCACCGCCCTGTCCCTGCCTACTTGCAACGACCCGCCCTAGGCGACGAGGTACAACTGGGCGGCGGTCCCTACGCTGTCTAAGTGCACAGGAAAACAAACAGGGAACACGCAAGGGAAGGGGCAGTAGCCACGGAACGCCACGAGGAAACGGAGCGGCGAACGAAAGTCAGGACCAGGACGAAGTGAGTACACCCAAGCGGGCACGGAGACAGAAGCAAGCCAGGGGCAAAGCAAAGCAGGTCAAGCAGAACTGCAGCAAGGCAGAAGCACGGCAGAAGCAGGCTGGAGCAAGCAGCAGTGGGGCCAGGAATCCAAAAGAATTACAAGCACTGAGGGAGAGAACAGGGCAGGTAATAAAGGACAGGGGGCGGAGCTAACTCCGACAGACCAGGCCGCGATAGGCTCTCCCACTCCTGAGCCTGCCACCCTGGTTGGTGGGAGATGGTGTCAGTCGAACAGGTCTGGCCTCAGGTGTGGATTGATTAATCCCAGGAGTATACCTAGATGAAGTACCTGGCAGATCCCTAACAGTATTATAGTAGTTATATTCTTGTATATATGGGCAGTATTATAGTAGTTATATTCTTGTATATAGGGGCAGTATTATAGTAGTTATATTCTTGTATATAGGAGCAGTATTATAGTAGTTATATTCTTGTATATAGGAGCAGTATTATAGTAGTTATATTCTTGTATATAGGGGGCAGTATTATAGTAGTTATATTCTTGTATATAGGGGCAGTATTATAGTAGTTATATTCTTGTATATAGGGGCAGTATTATAGTAGTTATATTCTTGTATATAGGGTGCAGTATTATAGTAGTTATATTCTTGTATATAGGGGGCAGTATTAGGGCATGACCACACGTGGCGGATTTCCTCCGCAACTGTCCGCATCAATGCCGCACAGAATCTGCGTCGCAGATTCTGCTGCGGATCTGCACAAAATGTGCAGAAAATTTATGCGGACTAGCTGCTGCGGACTGCGGGAAAAGTGCTTCCCTTCTCCCTATCAGTGCAGGATAGAGAGAAGGGACAGCACTTTCCCTAGGGAAAGTAAAAGAATTTCATACTTACCGGCCGTTGTCTTGGTGACGCGTCCCTCTTTCGGCATCCAGCCCGACCTCCCTGGATGACGCACCAGTCCATGTGACCGCTGCAGCCTGTGCTTGGCCTGTGATTGGCTGCAGCCGTCACTTAGACTGAAACGTCATCCTGGGAGGACGGACTGGAGACAGACGCAGGGAGTTCTCGGTAAGTATGAACTTATATTTTTTTGACAGGTTGCTGTATATTGTGATCGGTAGTCACTGTCCCGGGTGCAGAAACAGTTACTGCCGATCGCTTAACTCTTTCAGCACCCTGGACAGTGACTATTTACAGACGTCTCCTAGCAACGCTCCCGTCATTACGGGAGCCCCATTGACTTCCTCAGTCTGGCTGTAGACCTAGAAATACATAGGTCCAGCCAGAATGAAGAAATGTCATGGTAGTAAAACCAATACGCTCCGCAGCACACATAAGATCTGCGGACTTCATTGCGGAATTTTGACTCTCCATTGAAGTCAATGGAGAAATTCCGCCATGAGTCCGCCACTGCTCCGCAACAGACAGAGCATGCTGCGGACACCAAATTCCGCTCCGCAGCCTATGCTCCGCAGCGGAATTTTACGCCTCGTCTAAACGAACACTGCTAAATTAAAGTGTAAGTCAATGGACAAACGGCACCGCTGCGGATTAACGCTGCGGAGTGTCCGCAGCGGAATTTAAGTGAAATTCCGCCACGTGTGAACCCAGCCTTATAGTAGTTATATTCTTGTATATAGGGGCAGTATTATAGTAGTTATATTCTTGTATATAGGGTGCAGTATTATAGTAGTTATATTCTTGTATATAGGGGGCAGTATTATAGTAGTTATATTCTTGTATATAGGGGCAGTATTATAGTAGTTATATTCTTGTATATAGGAGCAGTATTATAGTAGTTATATTCTTCTATATAGGGGGCAGTATTATAGTAGTTATATTCTTGTATATAGGAGCAGTATTATAGTAGTTATATACTTGTATGCAGGGGGCAGTATTATAGTAGTTATATTCTTGTATATAGGGAGCAGTATTATAGTAGTTATATTCTTGTATATAGGAGCAGTATTATAGTAGTTATATTCTTGTATATAGGGGGCAGTATTATAGTAGTTATATTCTTGTATATAGGGGGCAGTATTATAGTAGTTATATTCTTGTATATAGGGGGCAGTATTATAGTAGTTATATTCTTGTATATAGGAGCAGTATTATAGTAGTTATATTCTTGTATATAGGGAGCAGTATTATTGTAGTTATATTCTTGTATATAGAGGGCAGTATTATAGTAGTTATATTCTTGTATATAGGGGATAGTATTATAGTAGTTATATTCTTGTATATAGGAGCTGTATTATAGTAGTTATATTCTTGTATATAGGAGCAGTATTATAGTAGTTATATTCTTGTATATAGGGGCAGTATTATAGTAGTTATATTCTTGTATATAGGGGCAGTATTATAGTAGTTATATTCTTGTATATAAGAGGCAGTATTATAGTAGTTATATTCTTGTATATAGGAGCAGTATTATAGTAGTTATATTCTTGTATAAAGGGGACAGTATTATAGTAGTTATATTCTTGTATATAGGGAGCAGTATTATAGTAGTTATATTCTTGAATACAGGGAGCAGTATTATAGTTGTTATATTCTTGTATATAGGAGGCAGTATTATAGTAGTTATATTCTTGTATATAGGAGCAGTATTATAGTAGTTATATTCTTGTATATAGGGGATAGTATTATAGTAGTTATATTCTTGTATATAGGGGGCAGTATTATAGTAGTTATTTTCTTGTTTATAGGGGGCAGTATTATTGTAGTTATATTCTTGTATATAGGAGCAGTATTATAGTAGTTATATTCTTGTATATAGGAGCAGTATTATAGTAGTTATATTCTTGTATATAGGGGCAGTATTATAGTAGTCATATTCTTGTATATAGGAGGCAGTATTATAGTAGTTATATTCTTGTATATAGGGGCAGTATTATTGTAGTTATATTCTTGTATATAGGGGCAGTATTATAGTAGTTATATTCTTGTATATAGGGGGTAGTATTATAGTTGTTATATTCTTGTATATAGGGGCAGTATTATAGTAGTTATAGTCTTATATATAGGAGCAGTATTATAGTAGTTATAGTCTTGTATATAGGAGTAGTGTTATAGTAGTTATATTCTTGTATATAGGGGGCAGTAATATAGTCGTTATATTCTTGTATATAGGAAAAGTATTATAGTAGTTATATTCTTGTATATAGGATACAGTTTAATAGTAGTTATATTCTTGTATATAGGGGCAGTATTATAGTAGTTATATTCTTGTATATAGGGGCAGTATTATAGTAGTTATATTCTTGTATATAGGGAGCAGTATTATAGTAGTTATATTCTTGTATATAGGGGCAGTATTACAGTAGTTATATTCTTGTGTATAGAGGCAGTATTATAGTAGTTATATTCTTGTATATAGGGGACAGTATTACAGTAGTTATATTCTTGTATATAGGGGGCAGTACAATAGTAGTTATATTCTTGTATATAGGAGCAATATTATAGTAGTTATATTCTTGTACATAGGAGCAGTATTATAGTAGTTATATTCTTGTATATAGGGGCAGTATTATAGTAGTTATATTCTTGTATATAGGAGTAGTATTATAGTAGTTATATTCTTATATATAGGAGCAGTATTATAGTCGTTATATTATTGTATATAGAGGGCAGTATTATAGTAGTTATATTCTTGTATATAGGGGGCAGTAATATAGTAGTTATATTCTTGTATATAGTGGGCAGTATTATGGTAGTTATATTCTTGTATATAGGAGCAGTATTATAGTAGTTATATTCTTGTATATAGGGGCAGTATTATAGTAGTTATATTATAGTATATAGAAGCAGCATTATAGTAGTTATATTCTTGTATATAGGGGGCAGTATTATAGTAGTTATATTCTTGTATATAGGGGGCAGTAATATAGTAGTTATATTGTATATAGGGGGCAGTATTATAGTAGTTATATTGTATATAGGGGACAGTATTATAGTAGTTATATTCTTGTATATAGGAGGCAGTATTATAGTAGTTATATTCTTGTATATAGAGGCAGTATTATAGTAGTTATATTCTTGTATATAGGGGGCAGTATTATAGTAGCTATATTCTTGTATATAGGGAGCAGTAATATAGTAGTTATATTCTTGTATATAGGAGCAGTATTATAGTAGTTATATTCTTGTACATAGGGGCAGTATTATAGTAGTTATATTCTTGTATATAGGGGCAGTATTATAGTAGTTATATTCTTGTATATATGGGCAGTATTATAGTATTCTTGTATATAGGGGGCAGTATTATAGTAGTTATATTCTTGTATATAGGAGCAGTATTATAGTAGTTAGAATCTTGTATATAGGGGCAGTATTATAGTAGTTATATTCTTGTATATAGGAGCAGTATTATAGCAGTTACATTCTTGTAGATAGGGGCAGTATTATAGTAGTTATATTGTATGTAGGGGGCAGTATTATAGTAGTTATATTGTATATAGGGGGCAGTATTATAGTAGTTATATTGTATATAGGGGACAGTATTATAGTAGTTATATTCTTGTATATAGGAGCAGTATTATAGTAGTTATATTCTTGTATATAGGGGCAGTATTATAGTAGTTATATTCTTGTATATGTGGGCAGTATTATAGTAGTTATATTCTTGTATATAGGAGCAGTATTATAGTAGTTATATTCTTGTATATAGGAGCAGTATTATAGTAGTTATAGTCTTGTATATAGGAGGCAGTATTATAGTAGTTATATTCTTGTATATAGGAGCAGTATTATAGTAGTTATATTCTTGTATATAGGGGGCACTAATATAGTAGTTATATTCTTGTATATAGGAGCAGTATTATGGTAGTTATATTCTTGTATATAGGGGGCAGTATTATATTAGTTATATTCTTGTATATAGGGGGCACTAATATAGTAGTTATATTCTTGTATAAAGGGGCAGTATTATAGTAGTTATATTCTTGTATATAGGGGGCAGTATTAAATTAGTTATATTCTTTTATATAGGGGGCAGTATTAAAGTAGTGATATTCTTGTATATAGGGGGCAGTATTATAGTAGTTATATTCTTGTATATAGGGGGCAGTATTATAGTAGTTATATTCTTGTATATTGGTGCAGTATTATTGTAGTTATATTCTTGTATATAGGGGGTAGTATTATAGTAGTCATATTCTTGTATATAGGGGGCAGTATTATAGTAGTTATATTCTTGTATATAGGAGCAGTATTATAGTAGTTATATTCTTCTATATAGGGGGCAGTATTATAGTAGTTATATTCTTGTATATAGGAGCAGTATTATAGTAGTTATATACTTGTATATAGGGAGCAGTATTATAGTAGTTATATACTTGTATGCAGGGGGCAGTATTATAGTAGTTATATTCTTGTATATAGGAGCAGTATTATAGTAGTTATATTCTTGTATATAAGAGGCAGTATTATATTAGTTATATTCTTGTATATAGGAGCAGTATTATAGTAGTTATTTTCTTGTATAAAGGGGACAGTATTATAGTAGTTATATTCTTGTATATAGGGAGCAGTATTATAGTAGTTATATTCTTGAATACAGGGAGCAGTATTATAGTAGTTATATTCTTGTATATAGGAGGCAGTATTATAGTAGTTATATTCTTGTATAGAGGGGACAGTATTATAGTAGTTATATTCTTGTATATAGGAGCAGTATTATAGTAGTTATATTCTTGTATATAGGGGGCAGTATTATAGTAGTTATATTCTTGTATATAGGGGGCAGTATTATAGTAGTTATATTCTTGCATATAGGAGCAGTATTATAGTAGTTATATTCTTGTATATAGGGAGCAGTATTATTGTAGTTATATTCTTGTATATAGAGGGCAGTATTATAGTAGTTATATTCTTGTATATAGGGGATAGTATTATAGTAGTTATATTCTTGTATATAGGATCAGTATTATAGTAGTTATATTCTTGTATATAGGGGATAGTATTATAGTAGTTATATTCTTGTATATAGGGGGCAGTATTATAGTAGTTATATTCTTGTATATAGGGGGCAGTATTATTGTAGTTATATTCTTGTATATAGGAGCAGTATTATAGTAGTTATATTCTTGTATATAGGAGCAGTATTATAGTAGTTATATTCTTGTATATAGGGGCAGTATTATAGTAGTCATATTCTTGTATATAGGAGGCAGTATTATAGTAGTTATATTCTTGTATATAGGGGCAGTATTATTGTAGTTATATTCTTGTATATAGGGGCAGTATTATAGTAGTTATATTCTTGTATATAGGGGGTAGTATTATAGTTGTTATATTCTTGTATATAGGGGCAGTATTATAGTAGTTATAGTCTTATATATAGGAGCAGTATTATAGTAGTTATAGTCTTGTATATTGGAGTAGTGTTATGTTATAGTAGTTATATTCTTGTATATAGGGGGCAGTAATATAGTAGTTATATTCTTGTATATAGGAAAAGTATTATAGTAGTTATATTCTTGTATATAGGATACAGTTTAATAGTAGTTATATTCTTGTATATAGGGGCAGTATTATAGTAGTTATATTCTTGTATATAGGAGCAGTATTATAGTAGTTATATTCTTGTATATAGGGGCAGTATTATAGTAGTTATATTCTTGTATATAGGGAGCAGTATTATAGTAGTTATATTCTTGTATATAGGGGAAGTATTACAGTAGTTATATTCTTGTGTATAGAGGCAGTATTATAGTAGTTATATTCTTGTATATAGGGGGCAGTACAATAGTAGTTATATTCTTGTATATAGGAGCAATATTATAGTAGTTATATTCTTGTACATAGGAGCAGTATTATAGTAGTTATATTCTTGTATATAGGGGCAGTATTATAGTAGTTATATTCTTGTATATAGGAGTAGTATTATAGTAGTTATATTCTTATATATAGGAGCAGTATTATAGTAGTTATATTATTGTATATAGAGGGCAGTATTATAGTAGTTATATTCTTGTATATAGGGGGCAGTAATATAGTAGTTCTATTCTTGTATATAGTGGGCAGTATTATAGTAGTTATATTCTTGTATATAGGAGCAGTATTATAGTAGTTATATTCTTGTATATAGGGGCAGTATTATAGTAGTTATATTATAGTATATAGAAGCAGCATTATAGTAGTTATATTCTTGTATATAGGGGGCAGTATTATAGTAGTTATATTCTTGTATATAGGGGGCAGTAATATAGTAGTTATATTCTATATAGGGGCAGTATTATAGTAGTTATATTGTATATAGGGGACAGTATTATAGTAGTTATATTCTTGTATATAGGAGGCAGTATTATAGTAGTTATATTCTTGTATATAGAGGCAGTATTATAGTAGTTATATTCTTGTATATAGGGGGCAGTATTATAGTAGTTATATTTTTGTATATAGGAGCAGTATTATAGTAGCTATATTCTTGTATATAGGGGGCAGTATTATAGTAGCTATATTCTTGTATATAGGGAGCAGTAATATAGTAGTTATATTCTTGTATATAGGGGCAGTATTATAGTAGTTATATTCTTGTATATAGGGGGCAGTATTATAGTAGTTATATTCTTGTATATAGGGAGCAGTATTATAGTAGTTATATTCTTGTATATAGGGGCAGTATTATAGTAGTTATATTCTTGTATATAGGGGCAGTATTATAGTAGTTATATTCTTGTACATAGGGGCAGTATTATAGTAGTTATATTCTTGTATATAGGGGCAGTATTATAGTAGTTATATTCTTGTACATAGGGGCAGTATTATAGTATTCTTGTATATAGGGGGCAGTATTATAGTAGTTATATTCTTGTATATAGGAGCAGTATTATAGTAGTTAGAATCTTGTATATAGGGGCAGTATTATAGTAGTTACATTCTTGTAGATAGGGGCAGTATTATATTAGTTATAGTGTATATAGGGGGCAGTATTATAGTAGTTATATTGTATATAGGGGGCAGTATTATAGTAGTTATATTCTTGTATATAGGGGCAGTATTATAGTAGTTATATTCTTGTATATAGGGGCAGTATTATAGTAGTTATATTCTTGTATATAGGGGCAGTATTATAGTAGTTATATTCTTGTCTATAGGGGACAGTATTATAGTAGTTATATTCTTGTATATAGGGGCAGTATTAGGGCATGTTCACACGTGGCAAAGTTTTTCCGCTGCAAAAGTTGGTGCAGATTTGGGGCAATTATGCAACAAATCTGCACCAACATTTGCATATTTGACTGGTATTCAGACGTTGCAGATATCACAGCGGACTTGCCACAGATTTCAGTTTTTGCATTGCAAAGGCTGAAATCCGCAGTGAAATTCCGCTTCTTCTCCGCAATGTAATGAGCTGCTGCGGAGGGGAAATTCTGCACCGCACCCTGATTTCCGCACAGTTATTTTCTGCAACGTCTGAACTAAGTTTCCTAAAAATGTATAGAAACAAATGTAAAAAACGGCTGCTGTAGAATTCCACTACGGACTGTCCGCAGCAATTCCGCCACGTGTGAACGTGGCTTTAATGTCATTTGCTTGACTTGGCTCTGGAGAAGCTTAAACGTCAGAAGAGAAGTCGTTGTTCTTCTTATTAACTATTGATTTGGGAGAGGTTTTGCCTTCTCTTCCACTATGGCTTCCCCTCTTTATGCAGCATAAGGCTGGGTTCACACGTGGCGGAATTTCACTAAAATTCCGCTGCGGACAATCCGCAGCGTTAATCCGCAGCGGTGCCGTTTGTCCATTGACTTACACTTTAATTTAGCAGTGTTCGTTTAGACGAGGCGTAAAATTCCGCTGCGGAGCATAGGCTGCGGAGCGGAATTTGGTGTCCGCAGCATGCTCTGTCTGTTGCGGAGCAGTGGCGGACTCATGGCGGAATTTCTCCATTGACTTCAATGGAGATTCTAATTTCCGCAATGAAGTCCGCAGCTGTCATGCACATGTCATGTGTGCTGCGGATGCGTCTTGCTTTTTTAACTTGACATTTCTTCATTCTGGCTGGACCTATGTATTTCTAGGTCTACAGCCAGACTGAAGAAGTCAATGGGGCTCCCGTAATGACGGGAGCGTTGCTAGGAGACGTCTGTAAATAGTCACTGTCCAGGGTGCTGAAAGAGTTAAGCGATCGGCAGTAACTGTTTCTGCACCCGGGACAGTGACTACCGATCTCAATATACATGTATCTGTAAAAAAACATATAAGTTTATACTTACCGAGAACTCCCTGCGTCTGTCTCCAGTCCGGCCTCCCAGGATGACGTTTCAGTCTAAGTGACGGCTGCAGCCAATCACAGGCCAAGCACAGGCTGCAGCGGTCACATGGACTGGCGCGTCATCCAGGGAGGTCGGGCTGGATGCCGAAAGAGGGACGCGTCACCAAGACAACGGCCGGTAAGTATGAAATTTGTTTACTTTCACTAGGGAAAGTGCTGTCCCTTCTCTCTATCCTGCACTGATAGGGAGAAGGGAAGCACTTTTCCCGCAGTCCGCAGCAGCTAGTCCGCATCAATGTACTGCACATTTTGTGCAGATCCGCAGCAGAATCTGCAACGCAGATTCTGTGCGGCATTGATGCGGACAGTTGCGGAGGAAATCCGCCACGTGTGGTCATGCCCTTAGTTATCCACATAGTAAATGATTTTTCAGAATAGTTGTGCAATGAAGTCCACGGGGGGCGCGTGACTGCTCGGCACTGTCTGATCTTAACGTATGACTTTATTCTGCATGCAGATATGGCAATAAGCCAATGGTGATGAAAATAGCTGCGACATTACTAACTTTCCCCTGTGTTTTATGCTCTTTATCAATTACTCGACTGCCTTGTAACTGCCGCGGCCCGGTGGAGAGCTCCGCAGGGAGTCGCTGCTCGCTGATAGTGTCAGTAAATAGCTTTACGTGCCAGTCAGACGGCCCAGTGGAAATAAATAGGGTGGATGGAACTCAATCAATACTTCTGAATAAAAATAACATTTTACAATAAAATAAATGGGATTTGTATTCGAGATAGAAAAAAAAATTATATTTCCATCTATTTCGGGAGGCGGCGGTTCTGCTCGGCATCACGGGGTGGAGTGCTCTCCGGGTGGACCACCGCTCTTTGAATACGGCAACCTCTATTTCTTTATTGTCCTTTGTTCATCCACATTACCGATTTTATGGAAAATGAAATAACCTTTGTGCACATTGTTGGCTCCCGATTTTATATCGCATGGCGATGAAGCGTTCGTTATTTATGCACGTAGAGTCATTTCTGCCCAAATGTTCAGTCGTTAAGATATAATTGTAATCAAAATAGAGAATGGGATTCTGGGATGGAGTGAAACCCGGTTGCCAAATCTTACTGAGCCTGTTTTTTTTTTTACGTTAGGGACTCCCAGCTCCTGTGATAATAAAGATTAAAGGGTAACTAAACATTCAACAAACTTCTGACATGTCAGAAGTTTTTATTGGTCGGGGTCCGAGCACTGAGACCCCCACCAATTGCTAAATAAAGCGGCAGCCTCTTCGTTTCTGTTCGGCATTTTCCGGAAAGCCGATGTAGCGGAGTACCGGCTCATAGACTTTCTATTGAGTCTGTACTCCGCTACATTGATTATTGAAATAAGCCAAACAAAAACGAAGCGGCTCAGCGCTCACACAAGCACTTCTGCAGCTCCGTTTTAGCGATTGGTGGGGTCTCAGTATTCGGACCCCCACCAATAAAAACTTCTGCATGTCACTATGACATGTCAGAAGTATGTTGAATGTTCAGTTACACTTTAAAGAGGACCGGTCACCTCTCCTGACATGTCAACTTTAGTAAATACGTGTATTCCCCGTTAAATAAAAATTCCGGAACATATTTTCTTACATCTCTTTGTTGTGTCATTCCTCTGTTATTCCTCCTAGAAATTTATGAATGAATTGACAACTGAGTGTTACCATTCTCCTTGTTAAAGGGGCGTGTCTCTACACAGTCTGACTGTCAGCACTGATTGGACAGTGTCACTCTGTGTAGGGACACACCCCCAACTGGTAACACCTAGCTGTCAAATGAGTCATACATTTCTAGGAGGAATAACCGAGGAACGACAACATAGAATTCTTAGAAAAGATGCTCCAAAATTATTATTTCATGGGGACTACAAATATTCACTTAAACAGACATGAAACAGACATGTAAGATGAGCTGACAGGATTTGTTCAGGATTGGAAAAACATGGCTGCTTTCTTCAAGAAACAGCACCACACCTGCCCATGGGTTGTGTTTGGTATTGCAGCTCAGCTCCATTGAAGTGCTCAGCTCAGCTGCAATACCACTTCCATCCTGTAAACAGGTTAGGCACTATTTTTGGAAGAAAGTTATTTTGGAAGAAGTTACGTTTTCCTCATCCTTTGGTTCCTGATTAGGTGTAGATGGAGAGTAGAAGCAAGAATATATATAGTATAGGCTCAGACCATCCCATTGCTCGGGGGGCCCCAGGATTTTTTTCAGCAATTCCGTTACGTGTGGACAAACCCTTATACAGTAGCAGCAAAGTGGATGAGATAAAACAAATCTCCTCCACACGCTGCGGAAATAGTGAGCGGGAAAAAAACCGCTCAGAAATGGACTTGCGGTGCGGAATTTTATTCAATTGTATTTGTGTAATCGCTGCTTATTTGTCGCGGGTTTTCCCCCTTGAATTCAGCGGGGAGGTAAATCCCGCAACAAATAGCAGTTGCGGCAGAATCAAAGTGAATCCACCGCAAAAACGCAATTCAGAAAAAAACAAAAACTTATACTTACCCAGAAGTCTGTGTTCTTCCTCCAGGTCGGCCTCCTGGGATGACGTTTCAACCCATGTGACCGCTGCAGCCAATCACAGGCTGTAGCGGTGGTCCCATGGGATGAAAAATCATCCCAGTAGGCTGGCCTGGATGATGTCAGAAGGCCGGCGCCCTGGGATGACACTTCATCCCATGTGACCACCGCTGCAGCCAATCACAGATGAAACGTCAATTCTACAGTTTTCCACAGCGGACATTCCGGGTGAAAAACTGCACCACCGTTTGGTGTGGTTGTTCGCCCAGAATTCCCTGCTGCCACCAAGGCCACCAAGGCGGATACCGCGGCCCTGTACCAAAGGATCCGTGGCCCGGTATTGGTCCGCAGCCCAGTGGTTGGGGATCACTGCTGTATAATATCCAATGAGATCACTTCGTGTCTCATTGGCCACGGATTCTTATCTTTTAACAGACAGAATTGTTGTGGTCACATTAAGAAATTTAAATAAGGACCGGGGAGAGAACAGGACTGGGAGAGAACAGAACCGGGAGTTACAGGAGCGGGAGGCTCCACCCACAAAGACACAATCCGTTTCGGAAGACGGCTCCCAGTCCTGGGCTGAGTTGTGAAGACCTTTGCTCGAATGCAGATAAATCAGAGAATAGCTGGTAATGTGCGTAGAGAGGAGGTTGTGTCACAAAAGGAAGTTCTTGTGGTGGAGTCCGACTTTAGATGGAATTCTCCTTTAAGCCAATTTACAATATTTGTCAATCACGATGATAAATTGATTCGAATGATTTACTATTTCTCTATTATTTTTGTTGCATTACAAGTCCACCATGACTAGAATAATATGATATCCACCAGGTACCTGGTCCTCTTTGCCTAAGAGTCTATGGATTGACGACGTGGGGCTGCATATTGCGGGATGTATCCCATGTATCGTTAGTTATTGATTAATTTTAGAACATGTTCTTCCTCATTATACAATGCAGGCTGTAGAAACCAGTCCAGATTTCCGCGCATCACTTCAGCGTCTTAAGACTTTGCCGGATAGTTTTGAAATCCCCGATGTATTAATTCACTTAATGAAGATACGTTGTTTGTAAAGCTCCAATAACACAACAGACGCTTCTAATAGTTGCGAGGCCCCTGTGAGATGAGGTTTTCGATCAATGCCTATGCATACAGTATGTGCACCGGAGACTTGACAGCCCACAGAGGAACCCTGACAGCTGATTAGTTCTTGGTTGCACAGACTCTCTCCAGACATTTAGGATTTAAGTCTACGATGCGCTTTCTGAGCGAGCTCATTACTGACTGCCGGATAACCCTTGGGCAATACAAAGTTATGAAGCTTATGGTCCAATGAGTTAAAGGAAATAAGTAACCTACAACAAGTCCGGCATCTGTGAGGTCTTGGCATCTGTGATGTCTCGCGGATTCTAACTCCTGTACGCAGCTGGTTGTCCTGCCAATTCTGACACAGATCTGAATTATTAGCGTTTCTGGATAAAGGATATTCCATTAATCTAGAAAAAGTAGGAATTCACATTATCCTTTGACATGGATGTAAAATTGGTCTCCTTGTTTGACAACTTTGGGTCTCCCAAACCCCTTACCCCCATCCATGACCGAGATCAAGGCAAAACAACCCCATCAGAAGATCCAGATCATAAGTTTTGTCGTCACTGGTATTACACAGTCAACTCGGCATTGGAGATACTAAGTAGGTGGCTCCAAATCATCACTTTCTTAAAGGGGTTCTCCGGTTTCTGCAAATGAATGTTATTTTTTGCGTCATGAAAAGTTCTACAATTTTTTTTATATACTTTAAATATTAGTTTCTCACAGTTTTCAAGATCTCTGCTTGTTGTTATTCAGTGGGAACATTCAATGTTTACTTTCAGTGAATAAAATTGTGTTGGTCATGTGATGGACACAGGTGCACGGCTCGTTACAGTTACAGTACGTATATTAGAGCTGCGACCGTCACATGGACCAAATTTTATCCACTGGCTCCCCTAGTGGTGGCAGAATTTTATCATTGAACTCTATGACTATGTAAAGGATTTGGAGCTCTATATTAAAATAATAAAGAAATAAATCTAAAGATATATTAAGAAATTAATCAGCGCAAAATTTTAGTGGGGTTGATTGGGTCGTATTATACAGCAGATACTCTGCTCTAATGGCCAGGATCAGAGCTAATTCCATTCCCGACTGTTTAACCCCTTAGATGCAATAGCGACCGCAGCACTTGAGTGGTTTTACAGATGGAGGGGGCTCCTTCTCTAAGCTCATCAGCACCCCCACGGTGTAACATTGACAGTCATAATACACTGCACGACAGATGTGTTGCACTAGAAGCGATCAGGGATTTGCATGTTCAAGTCCTTTAAGGGATGAACACCGTAAAAAATCAAAACTATAAGACAATAGCGCAAATGCTGTTTTTTTTTATCTTGTCTCCCAAAAGTAGCAATAAAAACATAATCAAAAAGTAATTTGAAAGATGATACCAATAAAAAATGGCAACTCTTCCTGCAAAAAAGTAGTAAAACCGAACGGAAGTTGAAAAAAACAATGGCACAATTGCTGTTTTTTTTTCATTGTAACCCCCAAAAATGTATTCAAGTTGTTTAATAAATTAAATGTTCCCCAAAATTGTGCCAACTCATTCCCCAACAAACAGGCCCTCGTACAGTTACTTTGCCGGAAAAAGAAAAAAAGTTATGGCTGTCGAAAGGAGGAGATGAAATAAAAGATCAAAAAAATTGCTGCGTCCTTAAGGCCGAGTTCCCACATAGCGTAAATTCCGCAGCATTTACAGCAGCAACGTGGATGAGATTAGAAAGTCTCATGCCCACGCTGCGGAAAAAAAACCGCAGCGTAAACGTTAATAAATTGACCTGCGGTTCGGAATATTATTCCGCAGCATGTCCATTTACATTGCGTTTTAGTTGATTTTCCGTTGCGGCTTTTTCTCATTGAATTCAATGGGAATGCAAATCCCGGAGCAGAAAGCAAAGTGTTGTGACTTTTGCAGCGTATTCGCCGCGATTAAGCAAAAATTGCAACTACGGAAAATAAAAAAATATATACTTACCCAAAAGTCTGTGTTTCTTCATCCAGCCCGGCCTCCTGGGATGACGTTGTATCCCATGTGATTGCTGCGGCCAACCACAGGGTGTAGTGGAGGTCACATGGGATGAAACGTCATCCTAGTAGGCCGGGCTGGATGACGTCAGAGGGCCAGCCTCCTGGGATGATGAAACATCCCATGTGACCGCTGCTGCAGCCAATCACAGACTGCAGCATTCACAGGGACTGCAGCGTCATTCAGGGAGGCCGGACCGGACTGCACAGGAGGGACTTGTCACCATAACAACGGTCTAGGTAAGTACGAGTGTTTTTTACTGCTGCTTCCTGCAGCGGAAAATCCGTCCTAAAAAAACACACCACGATGTGGTATAATTTCACGGACTAAATGTACTGCGAGATCCAGGTCGGACGGACTGCGTGATTTTTAAGCAGCGTATACCGAATAGTGGTAACCCGGCCTAAGGGGTGGGCGGTCTTACTCAGTGATTGACAGCTATCTCTTTATGCACACCGATACCGGGAAGGCTGTCAATCACCGAGTAGGACCGCCCACTGGACTCCTAAAACCAGAATGAGCAGAGGATTAGATCAATAAATGACAAGTTCTACTGAATATTGTCCCACAAAACTATATATCTATCCGCTCGGCTCCTCCTGCTCTATAACATGCTGCCCGCAGATAGGACTGTTTTTTCAATGAGACAGGTTCCCTTTAAACTTTACGTTACTATCCCTAAGGGTGGGCTACTCATTCCCTATATTGTATTATATTTAATAATCATTTCTTGTTGACTCGTAGACTCCGGCAGAAAAAGCCTCTGTGTGTCTCGGTATGAAATCAGAGGCATATGGACATACAGCGGGACCCAGCAGAAGGCGATGGGTGCCCTATGACGACTGTATGCTGAATAACAATGCAGATTTATATGCCATTCAGGGTCTTTAGAAGCTGGGTGACATGGGTAACCTAATGGCGGCCAATAGCTGAAGAGAAATCGGGAACTTTTAGGGGTAAAAAGGAAGACTTATGGACCATGTAAACTCAGTACCATGCATGTTGTAATTCGGAGACCTCTGAATCGGGTCGTTGGAGGCAATTTGATGGTATTGAGAAGGTTTCCTGGAATTTATTTCCCTGGATGGCAATATTGGAAGGATCTAGAACATAATCTTTCTTCTCAAACCAATGAGAAGACCAGAAAATTACTCAAACGGCATCACGGAAGAATACTTAGGAATATATTTATTACAGGCGATGGCTCCTGTGAGGATTGAACCCTCGAGGTGGCATCAGTAATCTGCACTTTTTTATTGAAAAATGGCGAGTTTAGAATGGCGTAAAAGAAGTTGAGAGACATTATAATGCTTCGAAGAGCATTTCTTGAAACTGGAAATGTCTTGAGAGACGTAAAACGCCCGCTGTGCCAATAAAGAGTCAAAACCGCATAATTGTAAAATACTATCTGTATCTCTGTATTATAGAGCTGGGGAATAACTCGGAACGCTTCATCACTTAGTAATCTGGAGTGTGGAAAAAAGAGAAACAAACCGTTTCCGAAAAACATCACTCCTCGGAAAGACATTATCAGATGCCATAAAGATCCCACTCCGTGTATACAGGAGGCGGCAATACGGGCACCGGTGGAATTCATGATAAGTCAAGTGGGGAGGTGTATAACTAAAGACCTAATTATTTCCTGTCCAGGAAGTAGAATTTAGAGAAACATTTCTGAGAAATAATTTGACAAATTTTAAAAATATTTTTTGTCGCAATCAAATCAGAGGCAAATAGTTAAGTGGAGACCCAGGACAATAGGTTAAGCCCCCGGTGAAATATACCGCAAAATCTGATGAAAGGATTAGTGCTCTTTGGACAATCCCTTTTTGTTGGATAAGTCTTTCACTGATCAGCGGTGATCGGGCAGCAAGTGTTCAATTCCGCTGCAGCGCCACCACAGGACAAACAAAGCATTGCACAGTTCTGATTGAAATCAATGGGCTGTGCATATAATACACAGATGTGCCAGGTCCTCCAGAAAAAAAATCGCTATAGTCAGTGTGACCCTTTAGGAATTCAATTATATTCTATAAGGGAACCATGATTGAGTGGACATTTGTAACATTTGAAATATTTTCACTTTCGGGTAACGAGTTTCTCATAGATTTCAAGTCACTGCAGCAGGTAAAGGCAGGAGGCGTTCATTCACAGGACCATGTCTAGGCAGCTGGAGATCGAGGTCACACAGTTCGGCAGTCAGAAACATTTTCCAAGTTAGGACCGGGCAATTATGACCTAAATCAAAATCACAATTAATTGAACATGTGACCTCGATTACGATTATTGAACGATTATTTAGGCCACACCCCTTTTTGCACGGCACGCCCCCTAATTGCATGCTACGCCATTGAATTTATATTAATCCCCTGAGCCTGCTGTATATAATAAACCCCCTAACACTGCCCCCACACAGTATATTGCCCACATAGTGCTCCCCACACAGTATAATGACCCATAGCTGCCCCGTACATTATAATGCCCCTATAACTGCCTCCACACTGTATAATGCCCCCCATAGTTGACACCACACTGTATAACGCCCCCCATAACTGCCTCCACACAGTATAATGCCCCCCATAGTTGACACCACACTGTATAATACCCCCATAACTGCCTCCACACAGTATAATGCCCCCCCATAGTTGACACCACACTGTATAATGCCCCCCATAACTGACATCCACGCAGTGTAATGCCCCTATAGCTGCCCTCACACAGTATAATGCCCCCATAACTGCCCCCACAGCTGCACCCTACACAGTATAAAGTCCCCCATAGCTGCCCCCACGCTGCATAATGCCACCATAGCTGCCCCCCACATCCCCAATAGTGCCTGATAGAAATAATAATAAACATACTCCCCTAACCCCGTCCCAATGACGAGTGGAGGAGATCCCTCTGCTCCTCTGGTCTGTGCAGCTCGGCACAGACAGGCGCGATGACGTCACTGCCTCGCGTCCAGCGATATATAGTGAATGGTAGAGCAGGGACCCTACGGTCCATTGGGTTCAACTGTATCTGCCTCCTGAAGATGCAGATACAGTTTAAACCGGGGGAAAATAATTGATAAAACCGAAATTTGCATAATGACGTGGATTAATTGCGCTGAATTTCAATTTAGATTATTTTTCGATTAATTGCCCAGCCCTAATCCAAGTAGTATTTCTTTGCAACCATGATAGAATAAGTTTGAGTATATAAGGGGAAGGACCTTTGGACCCGAGTGATAGAAAATCTTGTGTATTGGCTTTTTTAATCTACAGGAGACTCATGACTAAGCACTGGGTAAAGGTGGCAAACAGAGAGAGAGAGGATGCCCGCACACTTAGTAGGACCCAGGGACTGGATAGAGCAGAGAGGAGGAACCCAGGAACTCCTAAATATGAAGCCAACCATTGTGAGGGGCACGGCTGCTGCCGATAAATTACAGTAATCATTCCACTAGATTATTATTATTTCTTTTATAGCAGCGTCAATAATTCCAGGGCGCTGTACGTATGAAATACAGAAGGATTTACATACATAACATGAGACAATAAAGGCAACAAGTACAATAAACATGAGCTTAATAAATGATAGATGGAGAGAGGGCACTGCCCATGAGGGTTTACAATCTACAAGGGGGGGGAAGGACACAGTAGGTGAGAGTAGTGATGGCATGAATATTGTAGACTGTAAGTGTCACCGAATTCAGATGAAGGTGGGGAAACTCGGACGTGAGTTGCCCCCGTGCAGGTTAAGTTTTCACGGATCCCCATAGACTTGAGTCTATGGAGGGATCCGTAAAAACGGAACAAAATAGGACATATTCTATTTTCCAATGGACCTTTCACATGGTCCGTTAAAACAATGGCCGTCACACGGACGTATACCACGGTTGTCTGAATTCGCCCTAAAGAGGAGGGTTTTTAGGATGCTTTTGAAGATTTGGATGGTGGGAGAGAGTCTTATGTGTAGGGGCAGTGAGTTCCAGAATATAGGGGAAGCACAAGAGAAATCTTGAGAAGATGATGTGAGGAGCAGATAAGAGGACAGTCAAGAAGGAGGTCTTGTGATTATTGGAGATTACGGGTGGTTAGGATCGGGATATTAGGGCACAGATGTATGGAGGAGACATGTTGTGGACTGACTTGTATGGTTAATATTTTGAACTGAATTTGCTGGGCATTGGGTAGCCAGTGTTGGTACTGCCAGAGAAGGGAGGCCATGGAGGAATGAGCGGAGAAGTAAATTAACCAGGTAGTGGAGTGGAGGGTGGATTGGGGGGTGCAAGTGTGTTAGATGGGAGGCCACAGAGAAGGGTTAGGCAAAGAGCGTACTTGAGAAATGTTATTGAGGTGGAGGCAGCCAGAAGTGGTAAGGTTTTGCATGTGTCGTCTAAAGGATTTGGCATAATCAAAGGATATCCCGAGGCAACGGACTTGTGAGACTGGGGAACGTGTGGCGCTATTGACTGTGATTGATTGTTCTGGTAGGGTTGTTTAAGAAGTTGTCTGGGGACGGGGTGGTTTTTCATACTGATGACCTATCTACAGTATATGATCGGTGGGGGTCCGATACCCGAACCTCGCACTGATCAGCTGTTCCGGCTGCTTTCGGCACTGGGAGTTTTACACTGTTCGGAGCTGGAAGGAGTAGGCTCCGACCATTGTATAGCGGCCGTGCTGGGCTACTGCAGCCATGTTCCTATTCAAATGAATAGGGGAAAGATGATGAATTCAGTTTTCTCCATGTTGAGTTTTGGGAAGCAGGAGGAGAAGAAGGAGAAGATAGCTGATAGACACTACGGTGTAGCGTAGACCTAAATCCTCTACATACAGTTACCCTTATATAAAGGAACAATGAAAACCACGTATGTTGTCAGCAAATTTCAGAATCAATCACGTGGTCATATTCAGTAAGATGAAAACGAGTTATAAGTCTCCTATAAGTGTAGAACATAATTACCCGCTAAATCTCCCCATAACATTTATGTATGAAACAGTGGAGAGTAGAGCGCGGTGTAAGGATCAACCTTTGATTTTCGGGCAATGAGTAATGAAGGCCGGGGGTGCAGTCATTTATCTTCTCCGGTGTCTTACCATCATGCCGCAGAATAATCTGATCAATAGATTGCTCAATTTTTTTCTTTACAAAGAGACCCCAAGGATCGCCCATCAATTATCAGTATCTAATTATTTCCTGACCGATCTGTCTTTTAGTCATATTTAATACATAAGCGCGAAATAAATGGAAATAAATACAACCGACATACAAATGCATTGATTAAGGAAAAGTTCAAAGTAAATGTTGTACTGCAAAACTGAGCTGATAAAAAAATACAAAAATATATAAAAAATATGTACAAAAATATATAAAAAAATATACGAAAATATATAAAAAGTATACAAAAAAATATATAAAAAATATATAAAAAATATACAAAAAAATATACAAAAAGATCTAAAAAAATATATAATTTTTTTTTTTTTTAAAAAGCACAAAAACTGGACAGTTACTGCTCTTTCTGCATGTATGTGAGCCTAGATCTTGTCAAATAAATTCTTTATAGTGGAATAATGGAACACATGTCATATTAAAGGTCAAATGACACCACATTTGACATCATATATACCGAGAATATTTCCTGAGACTTTCATCGGCAAATACAGGCTTAACTTGAAGCTCAGGGGCCCCAATGCAAAATCTGTACCAAGTCCTCCACCTGCCATGTGCCATTTATTATATTTCTTATGGCCCTGTGGGCCAATGTATGTCGTCAACTGCAGTTTTGAATGTTACTATGTGCTTTTTACTTTTTTTAACTGCAGTCCGTGGCAGACGGTATTTCCTATACAGTGGCATCTCTATAGGAAAACTTCTGGCCATACATTTAGCTGGAACGTTTTAGACGTAAACACCAAACACAGTGTGAAATGAGCCTAAATTGCATGTAATTACTGAATCATCTGCACATCAATATGTCCAGTAATTTACCGGTATATTAGACTAGAGGCCCATACATACAGTGAAGATGTGTGCACGGACCCTGTACGGCGGTACTCGGAGTCCCTAGTCTGTATTATGATTCTGTAGGTACTTAATGTACCACCATATGGGACCTCTGTGAGGCAATGTATTCTCTAAAGTATCCAGTAAAGTATTCTCTCCCCCTCCTTCTTCATGATGTGGAGCAGCTCTCCCTCAGAGATATGTTGCTGTCTCTTGCAATTTACAGATTTTTATAGTTAGACCAATTCCTATTGTTTTATATATCATGTATATATTTTAATAGTTAGGTTGCCACCTAGTGGCCAGGCTGTAATATTTTGTGTTTTGTGTACAGGACCTGTGGTCACGTGTTTTGATCTGTGCAGGTCCTCAAGCGAGAAAAGCTCACTGCTATTAACTACTGTTACATGCAATGGTGGCTCACCCTCCATACTGAAGGTGCGCTGGGAGAAATGGCCTGGAAGCCATTTTCAATGGTAAGTTTCAATGAGCCTTAACTGGTGAGGATGCATCCACATTCAGCATAGGGACGCTGCATGCCTCATTTTGGGGTCGATGGTAAATAAATAAAAGGCGGGTGTTCCTGCCCAACTGGGTTTGAGTGCCTGTGATGGCAGACACAAGTAGACACTGTAACCAGAGAGGGCCCTCTGATGTGACTGGTGTAGTGCATAAGCCTTCCCGCAAGTAGTGACAACCGGTGGAAGTTGCCTAGGGCATTCCCGAGATTGAGTTGCTGAGACAGTGAGTGGAAGTTACCTGGGGCCTCCTGTGATTGAGTTGCTGAGACAGTAGGTGAATGTTCCCTGAGGCCTCCCCGTAATTGAGTTGCTAAGACGGTGGGTGGAAGTTGCCTGAGGCCTCTCTGTGATTGAGTTGCTGAAATGGTGGGTGGACGTTGCCTGAGGCCTTCCCGTGATTGAGCTGCTGAGATGGTGGGTGGAAATTGCCTAAAGCCTCCCCGAGATTGAGTTGCTGTTACGGTGGATGGAAGTTGCCTGAGGCCTCCCCGTGATTGAGTTGCTGAGATGGTGGGTGGAAATTGCCTAAAGCCTCCCCGAGATTGAGTTGCTGAGACGGTGGGTGAAAGTTCCCTGAGGCCTCCCCATGATTGAGTTGCTGAGATGGTGGGTGGACGTTGCCTGAGGCCTCAACGTGATTGAGTTGCTAAGACGGTGGGCGGAAATTGGCTAAAGTCTCCCCGAGATTGAGTTGCTGAGACGGTGGGTGAAAGTTCCCTGAGGCCTCCCCGTGATTGAGTTGCTGAGACGGTGGGTGGACGTTGCCTGAGGCCTCCCCGTGATTGAGTTGCTGAAATGGTGGGTGGACATTGCCTGAGGCCTCCCCGTGATTGAGTTGCTGAGATGGTTGGTGGAAATTGCCTAATGCCTCCCCGAGATTGAGTTGCTGAGACGGTGGGTGGAAGTTGCCTGAGGCCTCCCCGTGAATGAGTTGCTGAGACGGTCGGTGGACATTGCCTAAAGCCTCCCCGAGATTAAGTTGCTGACACGGTGGGTGGAATTTACCTGAGGCCTCCCCGTGATTGAGTTGATGAAATGGTGGGTGGAAATTGCCTAAAGCCTCCCCGAGATTGAGTTTCTGAGATGATGGGTAGAAGTTGCCTGAGGCCTCCCTGTGATTGAGTTGCTGAGACGGTGGGTGGAAGTTGCCTAAGGCCTCTCCGTGATTGAGTTGCTGAGATGGAGGGTGGACGTTGCCTGAGGCCTCCACGTCCTTGAGTTGCTGAGACGGTGTGTGGAAGCTGCCTGAGGCCTCCCCGTGATTGAGTTGCTGAGACGGTGGATGGAAGTTGCCTGAGGCCTCCCCGTGATTGAGTTGCTGAGATGGTGGGTGGAAATTGCCTAAAGCCTCCCCGAGATTGAGTTGCTGAGACGGTGGGTGAAAGTTCCCTGAGGCCTCCCCATGATTGAGTTGCTGAGATGGTGGGTGGACGTTGCCTGAGGCCTCAACGTGATTGAGTTGCTAAGACGGTGGGCGGAAATTGGCTAAAGTCTCCCCGAGATTGAGTTGCTGAGACGGTGGGTGAAAGTTCCCTGAGGCCTCCCCGTGATTGAGTTGCTGAGACGGTGGGTGGACGTTGCCTGAGGCCTCCCCGTGATTGAGTTGCTGAAATGGTGGGTGGACATTGCCTGAGGCCTCCCCGTGATTGAGTTGCTGAGATGGTGGGTGGAAATTGCCTAATGCCTCCCCGAGATTGAGTTGCTGAGACGGTGGGTGGAAGTTGCCTGAGGCCTCCCCGTGAATGAGTTGCTGAGACGGTCGGTGGACATTGCCTAAAGCCTCCCCGAGATTAAGTTGCTGACACGGTGGGTGGAATTTACCTGAGGCCTCCCCGTGATTGAGTTGATGAAATGGTGGGTGGAAATTGCCTAAAGCCTCCCCGAGATTGAGTTTCTGAGATGATGGGTAGAAGTTGCCTGAGGCCTCCCTGTGATTGAGTTGCTGAGACGGTGGGTGGAAGTTGCCTAAGGCCTCTCCGTGATTGAGTTGCTGAGATGGAGGGTGGACGTTGCCTGAGGCCTCCACGTCCTTGAGTTGCTGAGACGGTGTGTGGAAGCTGCCTGAGGCCTCCCCGTGATTGAGTTGCTGAGACGGTGGGTGGAAATTGCCTGAGGCCTTCCCGAGATTGAGTTGCTGTTACGGTGGGTGGAAGTTGCCTGAGGCCTCCCCGAGATTGAGTTGCTGGGACGTTGTGTGCAAGTTTCCTGGGATCTTCCAACGACAGTGACAAGGATTGTGGAAGGCCAAGACAGAAAAGATCTGGATTCAAAGGGGATGTTATCGCTGTATCAGGGAGGGGCCCATGATCTGCCGAAGGAAACCAAGCCGGTGAGCCACCATTGCCAGAGATTGGCGCCATATTTTGCGTAACATTTAAAGTGATGGTGCCTCTCTGCTCCTTGTGGGAGTTTTGCGAAAATTCCCGGCCTACTAAAGAGACTGTTGTGGTTGCTCCTGACTGGGGCCTCTTCTCATCATTACGCATCTAAACCTGAACCTTGGTCTTACAGACCCATAGCAAGCTACAGGTGCCATATTACGGATGAGTACAACAGGGGTCTGTAATACAGTAACGTGCATGAGGCCTAAGAGCTCATTCACACGAACATGAATCTCGTCCGTGTGACGGCCATTAAAACAACGCCCGTCACACGGACCCATGCATTTCAATGGGGCCGTTCACACGACCGTTGCTTCAACGAATCGTATGAACGCTCCGTTGAAAAATAGGGCATGTCCTATTTTACTGCATGTCACGTATCCCTCCATAGACTGTAGTCTGTGGGGGATCCGTGACAATGCGTCCCGCACAGGTCCACCTCGGACATGGTAAACTGCAGTTTTGGGCTACGTTCATGTGAATGTAGCCTTAGAGTGAAATATTGAAGTTCTTCTCATTTCAGCTCCATATTTTTTATTTTATTTAAATTCAAATGGTAAAAATAAAAATAAAAAAATCACTCGATTCAGTCACAGACTCTCTCATGGATTGGCCACAAATATTCCTTATACTCATTGTAAATAAAATCAATGAAATTTCCAGCTACGGTTTATGGCAATATAATTTTGCAACCTTCCAGATCTGTCTGATCTATTAAGTGATCCGCTATTCAGCCAAACAGAACCTGTGTCCAAGCAAATGAGTGGCAAATCATAATGGCCACCTAGGACGGGGTTAATTTACATGTAACGTGTAGCTCAGCGGGATAATGCAGAGTACAGGCTGCTAGCTCAGCGGGATAATGCAAAGTACAGGCTGCTAGCTCAGCGGGATAATGCAGAGTACAGGCTGCTACCTCAGCGGGATAATGCAGAGTACAGGCTGCTAGCTCAGCGGGATAATGCAAAGTACAGGCTGCTAGCTCAGCGGGATAATGCAGAGTACAGGCTGCTAGCTCAGCGGGATAATGCAGAGTACAGGCTGCTAGCTCAGCGGGATAATGCAGAGTACAGGCTGCTAGCTCAGCGGGATAATGCAAAGTACAGGCTGCTAGCTCAGCGGGATAATGCAGAGTACAGGCTGCAAGCTCTGCGGGATAATGCAAAGTACAGGCTGCTAGCTCAGCGGGATAATGCAGAGTACAGGCTGCTAGCTCAGCGGGATAATGCAGAGTACAGGCTGCTAGCTCAGCGGGATAATGCAGAGTACAGGCTGCTTGCTGGCTGCGTTTCCACCAAGCGTGGATAGTTTGGTTCATAGGTTTCTTTTTTTTTATCCTTTCTTGATCAGAATCCAATGATAAGTTTCTCCGATGACGAAGGTTTCTTAAAATAAAAATAACTGCAATATCGAAAAAAGGAATTCAGCCTAAGCTGAGCACTAAAGCCATTATAGAGGCATCTCCCAGCGTCCGGGGCGTATTGTCCGCAGCTGAAATTTGCAAAGCAAAAAGATCTCTATTCAACTCGGGAAACACTCACGATTTTCTGCTGTTTTTGTTTTTGTTTTTTTTCTCTTCAACGGTTAATGGAGTTAATGCTCGACATGTGTACAGACTTATTCCAGAAGACTAAACCAGACATTGTTAGAATAAAGTCTCGAATTTTCCAAAGAAGCGGGACACGAGGCCCCCGCTAAATACTATTCGCATTATTTTTGAAAAAATGTACGAGAAGACCCAGTTCTTTGGAAAGTCGGACAGTTATGACGTGGCGGACGAGAGGGGCCCAGTAGCAAAGATAATAATGAGTCCCTCATTATGGTGCCGGGTTTTGCCAAATATAACAGAAGCGCGTAAAGTTTGTTTCCCCCTCCTCAACCAAAAAATGGCCAAAAAAACTATCATTGGGTTATATGTTCAATTTTTGTTTTTAATTTTGGTCAATTTGGGCCAATTCTCCACCACCTTGGTTGTTAACAATCCAGCTCTGTATAGGGGAGTCCTGCACAGGCTCTTTCCACACAATAGTAAAGTGGACTGGACCCCTTACCCTTAGAGCCCCACAGTAGTCACATGGTCTGCATCTAAGGTGTGTACGCTCATACATTTATGGTTCGAATAAGAGAAGGGAAAAGGACGAGCAGTAAAAAGCAAAATGGTGGCAATCACAAAAACTTAAAGATCAGGGACGTAGCCATAGAGGGTGCAGTGGTAGCAGTCGCCCAAAGGCCCCTCTGCCACATTAGAAGGCACCAGTATTACAAATGGCACATAATAGGATGAGGGCCTATTATAGATTTTGCATTGGGGTCCATGAGCTTCAAGTTCCGCCCTAGCTAAAGATCTAAATAGGACATTCAGAGAATGGTCCCCAAGAGTTAAAGGGGTTTTCCGAGTTATTAAAAAAATTGGCCAATACAGGAGAGATAAAAAAAAAAGAGCCATTACTTACCTCACAGATGCTCGTTGTTCCAGCGCCGCCGCTCCCTTCCTCCCCGCCGCTGTATATTGACATAGCTGCAGCGATGACGTGCCCGTATACCCAGGTGATCACTGGTCTCAGTGGGTATACGGGCACGGTATCGCCTCAGCTATGTCAATATACAGCGGCGGGGAGGAAGGGAGCGGCGGCGCTGGAACAACGAGGATCTGTGAGGTAAGTAATGGCTCTTTTTTTTTTATCTCTCCTGTATTGGCCAATTTTTTTTAATAACTCGGAAAACCCCTTTGGGCAAAGCCACACGTGGCGGAATTGCTCTTGAATTCCGCTGCGGACACTCCGCAGCGTTAATCCGCAGCGGAGCCGTTTCTCCATTGCCTTCCACTTCTTTTTAGTAGGGTTAGTTTAGACGAAGCGGAAAATTCCGCTGCGGAGCATAGGCTGCGGTGCGGAATTTCGTGTCCGCAGCATGCAATGGCTGTTGCGGAGTTGTGGCGGACTGGTTGCGGACTCATTGCGGAAGTTCTCCATTGACTTCAATGGAGATTCTAAGTTCCGCAATGAAGTCCGCAGCTGTCATGCACATGTTATGTGTGCTGCGGATGCGTCTTGCTTTTTTGACTTGACATTTCTTCATTCTGGCTGGACCTATGTATTTCTAGGTCTACAGCCAGACTGAGGAAGTCAATGGGGCTCCCGTAATTACGGGAGCGTTGCTAGGAGACGTCAGTAAATAGTCACTGTCCAGGGTGCTGAAAGAGTTAAGCGATCGGCAGTAACCGTTTCTGCCCCCTGGACAGTGACTACCGATCCCAATATACATGTATCTGTAAAAAAAAATGAAGTTCATACTTACCGAGAACTCCCTACTTCTGTCTCCAGTCCGGCTTCCCAGGATGACGTTTAAGTCTAAGTGACGGCTGCAGCCAATCACAGGCCAATCACAGGCTGCAGCGGTCACATGGACTGCCGCGTCATCCAGGGAGGTTGGGCTGGATGCCGAAAGAGGGACGCGTCACCAAGACAACGGCCGGTAAGTATGAAATTCTTTTACTTTCACTAGGGAAAGTGCTGTCCCTTCTCTCTATCCTGCACTGATAGGGAGAAGGGAAGCACTTTTCCCGCAGTCCGCAGCAGCTAGTCCGCATCAATTTACTGCACATTTTGGGCAGATCCGCCGCAGAATCTGCAACGCAGATTCTGTGCGGCATTGATGCGGACAGTTGCGGAGGAAATCCGCCACGTGGGGGCATGCCCTTTAACTCTTGGTGACCATTCTCTGAAGGTCCTATTTAGATCTTTAGCTAGGGCGGAACTTGAAGCTCATGGACCCCAATGCAAAATCTATAAGAGGCCCTCATCCTACCATGTGTCATTTGTAATACTGGTGCCTTCTAATGTGGCAGAGGGGGTTTTACACTGGGTGATTATCGGGCAGATCATTAGTTTATATAACGCTGGTTGCTGATAATTGCCCCATGTAAACAGGGCAGCGATCAGCTAATGGACGAGCAAACACACAATAATCTGCTGGTCGTATCATTTTAAAAAAGTTCAATATTATCGTTGTCGGCAGCACATCTCCCTGTGCAAACTAAATAATGTATGGGGACAAGCGATCAGATTAACGAGCGCTCGTCCTCATCCATAGCTTCTTCTGACAGGAGCAAACGAGCGCCGATCAATGATGTCTCGTTAATCGGTGCTCGCTGCACCGGCAGATTATTATAGGGGCTTAACTCGAAAAAACCCCTTTTAGACCAATTTTAGGGCAAATTGTATTAACAATACATCTAAAAAGGTTGTTTCGAGTTTTCCGGGGTTAATTTTATGATGTCTCGTCTAGTGGCTTCTTAACAGATTGAGACAAAAGTAATTATCCTTGACTGCTTAGTGTTCTGACCACCGGAGACTCCCGAACAAAAAAACATTCTGTGTTCAGTTCCAAAAATAAATCCATTGACGCTAATCAGGAGCAACAGCCATTTGTGTCATAACCTACTTGTCATATCGCAGAGGAAAGAGACAGGAGGGACGCATGGTTCATCAAGGCCATCACCAAGGCACACGGCTACGGAAGGAGTTTTTAGAAACTATTTAAGGGAAGCAAAATTGAGGATTGGATTGTAAATTTGAGGCCAAAAAAAGTTTTTGAGTATCGATGATATCACCTAAGAACTTGGATAGTACTTGATGCTACTACATATTTATTAACCATTGCGTTGATGGGGAAACCTGGCCATAAACCTATCATTGGGTTAAATGTTACATTTTTGTTTTTTCGTCTTTAATTTTGGTCAAGTGTTCTTCAGATCCAACACTCGGGTCCCGAGCCGGTCTTCTGCATATGTTACACGGGCGTGGTTGTCTTTTTGAGATGACCCTTTTAAGGTTTCCATCAAACACAATATAAGACGACCTCTCTACTAAAAGTTATGTGGATTATATGGAATTAATAGAGAGTCCTCACCCGTCCAGAAACTCCTTCTATAAGCTACTACAAAGAACGGATCTTGCTCTGGTGGCCCATCCCGTCCATGCCTTCATACCGATGCCCATTGATGTTAACAGTCAACCTCCTGATTTATTGTGTCCCCATCTTCCGATTACCATCACTGATCACCAAGAGTCCCAGTGAGGATGATCCCCATAACTAGCTGTCCACTAGAAAACCTCAAAAAATCTAAGCCTACTGCTGGTCATAAGTTTGTAATATTACATGCCGACTATTCAAATGAATGGCCGAAAATGTAATACACACTGTGTCCACCAAAGCGAGATTTATTCTTACTGACCAGCTGAACTCTGTGGCCCACCGAGAGGGGTCCCAAGCAGGGTACCCCTCTCTATGACGTCTCTATGCCTTAAAAGGTCCTATGGACAGTATTGTCCTTTTGAGATGACCACTTTGAGGTCTACAATATAAGACCACCTCTTTCAATTTACCTGGTAGAATATATGAAATTAACAGAGGGTCCCCACTTGATCTGGAATTTCTTCTATAAGTCACTGCAAAGATGGATCTGGAGAACCCATCTAGTCCGTGCATTAATACAGATGCCCATTGTTCTCAATGGGCACCATGTGAGGCTTTATTGTCTACTCAGCTTCAGGTTGCCATGACTGATCACAGAGGTGGTGATGATCCCTATGAGTAGCCATTCTCCTGGCAACCTCCAGAACAGGCGCGTAGATGTAAATCTAAGTCTTAAGCTGGTCATGGATATAAAACATTGGTTGGCCAACAGGCCCATTGGCTGGTAATTATAAAGTCTTACTCCCCCCAAGAATATGCCTGGCATAAAATAATTTAATTCTAGTAGGCTCTGGTGAAAAAAGGTAAAAGAGTAAAATCTATTCCCCAAAAAATGTGAATGATCCCCGTGCCGTAAGCCATTGGGTGAGACCTACCATAGACATAACATTGGTGACCTGCCAATGATATTGCAATTCTCCAAAAATATCATGTTTCTCCAAGTCTCTTCATTCCTTGACATGGGATCCACCGGGAATGAATGTTCGTCTTAAAGCCTCTTCTTGGGGTGAGGTTATTTCTTGGTGCGAAGTGTTCCCCATCATTGATCAGGTTCATCAGAAATTTGTGCATTACTTGTAAAACTTTCATGGTCTGTAACTGCAGAAAATAGATTGGAGAAGATTTCCATTGATTTTCAGTAGAGGTTCAGCAGTTTCACAGCCCTTCATTTAAAGTGAGATGTTCAATATATAATGCGACAACGCCATCAGGTCAACACAAGCAAAGGCCTTCACTATTTCCCATGAGGCTTCCTGCTATAGAGATCATTTATACATTAACCCTGTTAAAAAGTGATAATTGACGTCTTTCATTTAGAGCTTTATTGCTTATGTGCACAAGGTGAGGCCCAGGGGCCAAGTGTGGCCCTTGATACCCAAAATGGTCCACAGCAGGCAGAAGAATCACAATGCACACTCACTAGGGGGACGATTGACTTAGCAAAATGCACCAGAATTATATCGCAAATTGGACCAAGACAATGGCGTACGTGGCCTGAGCCAAATCTATTACGTGTTAATGTCAAAAATAAAAATTCATATATATACAGTGAAGGAAATAAGTATTTGATCCCTTGCTGATTTTGTAAGTTTGCCCACTGTCAAAGTCATGAACAGTCTAGAATTTTTACCAGTGAGAGATAGATTATATTAAAAAAAAAAAAAAAAATCTCATAGTCAAAATTATATATATATATTTGCATTGTGCACAGAGAAATAAGTATTTGATCCCCGACCAACCATTAAGAGTTCAGCCTCCTCCAGACCAGTTACACGCTCCAAATCAACTTGGTGCCTGCATTATAGACAGCTCTTACATGGTCACCTGTATGAAAGACTCCTGTCCACAGACTCAATGAATCAGTCTGACTCTAACCTCTACAACATGGGCAAGACCAAAGAGCTTTCTAAGGATGTCAGGGACAAGATCATAGACCTGCACAAGGCTGGAATGGGCTACAAAACCATAAGTAAGACGCTGGGTGAGAAGGAGACAACTGTTGGTGCAATAGTAAGAAAATAGAAGACATACAAAATGACTGTCAATCGACATCGATCTGGGGCTCCATGCAAAATCTCACCTCGTGGGGTATCCTTGATCCTGAGGAAGGTGAGAGCTCAGCCGAAAACTACACGGGGGGAACTTGTTAATGATCTCAAGGCAGCTGGGACCACAGTCACCAAGAAAACCATTGGTAACACATTACGCCGTAATGGATTAAAATCCTGCAGTGCCCGCAAGGTCCCCCTGCTCAAGAAGGCACAAGTACAGGCCCGTCTGAAGTTTGCAAATGAACATCTGGATGATTCTGAGAGTGATTGGGAGAAGGTGCTGTGGTCAGATGAGACTAAAATTGAGCTCTTTGGCATTAACTCAACTCGTCGTGTTTGGAGGACGAGAAATGCTGCCTATGACCCAAAGAACACCGTCCCCACTGTCAAGCATGGAGGTGGAAACATTATGTTTTGGGGGTGTTTCTCTGCTAAGGGCACAGGACTACTTCACCACATCAATGGGAGAATGGATGGAGCCATGTACCGTCAAATCCTGAGTGACAAACTCCTCCCTCCACCAGGACATTAAAAATGGCTCTTGGCTGGGTCTCCAAGCACGACAATTACCCCAAACATACAGCCAAGGCAACAAGGGAGTGGCTCAAAAAGAAGCACATTAAGGTCATGGTGTTAGGGATCTGCCAGGTACTTCATCTAGCTATACTCCTGGGATTAATCAATCCACACCTGAGGCCAGACCTGTTCGACTGACACCATCTCCCACCAACCAGGGTGGCAGGCTCAGGAGTGGGAGAGCCTATCGCGGCCTGGTCTGTCGGAGTTAGCTCCGCCCCCTGCCCTTTATTACCTGCCCTGTGCTCTCCCTCAGTGCTTGTAATTCTTTTGGATTCCTGGCCCCACTGCTGCTTGCTCCAGCCTGCTTCTGCCGTGCTTCTGCCTTGCTGCAGTTCTGCTCGACCTGCTTTGCTTTGCCCCTGGCTTGCTTCTGTCTCCGTGCCCGCTCGGGTGTACTCACTTCGTCCTGGTCCTGACTGTTCGTTCGCCGCCCCGTTTCCTCGTGGCGTTCCGTGGCTACTGCCCCTTCCCTTGCGTGTTCCCTGTTTGTCTTCCCGTGCACTTAGCCAGCGTAGGGACCGCCGCCCAGTTGTACCTCGTCGCCTAGGGCGGGTCGTTGCAAGTAGGCAGGGACAGGGCGGTGGGTAGATTAGGGCTCACTTCCCCTTCACCTCCTTCCTGCCATTACACATAGAGTGGCCTAGCCAGTCTCCAGACATTAATCTCATCGAAAACTTATGGAGGGAGCTGAAGATCCGAGTTGCCAAGCGACAGCCTCGAAATCTTAATGATTTACAGATGATCTGCAAAGAGGAGTGGGCCAAAATTCCATCTAACATGTGTGCAAACCTCATCATCAACTACAAAAAAAAGTCTGACTGCTGTGCTTGCCAACAAGGGTTTTGCCACCAAGTATTAAGTCTTGTTTGCCAAAGGGATCAAATGCTTATTTCTCTGTGCACAATGCAAATAAATATATATAATTTTGACTATGTGATTTTCAGTTTTTTTTAATATAATCTATCTCTCACTGGTAAAATTAACCTAGCCTAAAAATTCTAGACTGTTCATGTCTTTGACAGTGGGCAAACATACAAAATCAGCAAGGGATCAAATACTTATTTCCTTCACTGTATATTTCGGAGACATCATATATATAAGACCACAACCACTGCATAGAATTAGACACATTGTCTCGGCATACAATGTCAGACATGATCGGATTAGATACAGCAGCTCAGCAGACAGTATCAAACAACAGGCTTAGATACTGCGGCTCAGCAGACAGTATAACACATGCCGGGCTTAGATATAGGTCACCAGCAGTCAGTATCACACGTGATATGCTTGGGTACATGGCCCCAGAAAATATTAGCACAAATAAAAGGCTTAGATACATTCCCCCCACAGACAGTTTCTCACATGATGGGCCTAGTTACAGGACCCCTGCAGTAAGTATCCTTGTACATATCCTCAGGGGCGGATTTTGCATTTATAAGACCCCAAGCAAAGGTGCCCCACACAGTCCCCCCTGTAGATTGTGCCAAACACCCCCTTGTAGATAGTGCCACACCTAGTAACATCTGTAGATAGTGCCCCACACAGTGCCCCCTGTAGATAGTGCCACACACAGTGCCCCCTGTAGATAGTGCCACACACACAGTGCCTCCTGTAGTTAGCGCCACACACAGTGCCCCCTGTAGATAGTGCCCCACACAGTGCCCCCTGTAGATAGAGCCGCACACAGTGCCCCCTGTAGTTAGCGCCACACAGTCTCCTCTGTACATTATGCCACACACCCCTATTTAGATAGTGCCACACACTCACTGTAGATAGTTTCCCCATTAAGTAATAGTGCCCACCAAACAAATAATAAATCCCATGCTCACCTAGTCCCGTTCCCACGATGAACAGAGCTGCACAGTAGGACTCCTCTGCCACATTAGGCCTGCAGCCTATAGGACGCCGAGACCGGACCCTTGCGTAGGCCGCTGCGATGTGATGACGTCATCACACCGGCTTGTGCAAGGGATCCTGTCCTAGCATCTTATTGGCTGCAGGTCTAATGTGGCTCGTAGCCTAGTGAGTGGTGGAGCAGGGAGCTGATAGCTCCCTGCTCCACCATAGTAATCAATTGTATCTTCGTTTTGGGAGCTATGGTTACCAAAAGACAACAATTCTGGCTTTTTTTATTATTATTTTTTACTTCTTTCTCCGTGCTGGATTAATAATGTTATATTGTAATATTTATTTTTTACTTTTCATATTTAATTGTATATTACTAAAAAATTTATTTATCTAGTGTTAACATTTTATTTTAGTCCCCCTAGGAGACTTGTACAAGTGATCGTTTATTACTGGGACAATACACTGCGATCCTTATGTATTGCGGTACATTGTGGCTTTTTGCTGGCTCTTGCAGGGTTTAATATGGACATCAAGATGGCAGACCTGCTACTATTAGGTCCCCAGGCTGCCATGACATCACACTGCAGGGGGAGGGCCAATGGTGTGACATCGGGGCTTCCCTTATCTTTCTAAGGGCTTAGATGCTGTGGTTGCTATTTATCTGCAGCATCTAAGTGGTTAAACGAACAAAATCGGCGTTTTCTCTGATTCCGGCGATATGTCAACTGACACCAGGAAACTTTATGGGGAAAATCTTTACAAACATTTAAAGTGAAAATGATGTTTCGTCTGACGTCGGCCGATCGTTCTATGATATCAGATAATACGTCTTCAGGGTTCTTTGCTCAACTCGGTTCTCAACAAGCAGAGAACATATCAAATGAATATGACACCAGGGGGGGGGATATCTATAAAAAGAAGCGGAGGGAGCGCCGTCATGTTGGGGCCCCTTCTGTATCTTCAGAACGCCACAGGCCCCAGCTCTGAATTATGCTGAAATATCATCCACTTCACATGAAATCTTAACAGCCCAGCTGCCGGGTGATGTCTCCAGAAACAACGGGAATGGGACTTACGAGAGGAGTTCATATACGTGGTGCTCAGGTTAATTCTGGATGTCAGAGGGATTCCCAGCGGCCCCTGAATCTTAACTTTCTGCATTTCAAAGAAAAGGATCTATTTTGGGACCCATCAGATCATTTATAATCAGAATAAGATCCTGTGTTGTATGGAAACGGCTTTCTTGTTGAAAGAGATAAATTATTGGGAAAACAATAACACTGAAACTTGGGGTACAGAATGACACTGACACTTGGGGTGCAGAATGACACTGACACTTGGGGTGCAGTTTAATGATACACTAACACTTGGGGTACAGGATAATGACACTGACACTTGGGGTACAGGATAATGATACACTGACGCTTGGGGTACAGGATAATGATACACTGACGCTTGGAGTACAGGATAATGACACTTACACTTGGGGTGCAGGATAATGATACACTGACACTTGGGGTACAGGATAATGACACTGACACTTGGGGTGCAGGATAATGATACACTGACGCTTGGAGTACAGGATAATGACACTTACACTTGGGGTGCAGGATAATGATACACTGACACTTGGGGTACAGGATAATGACACTGACACTTGGGGTACAGGATAATGATACACTGACACTTGGGGTGCAGGATAATGGTACACTAACACTTGGGGTACAGGATAATGACACTGACACTTGGGGTACAGGATAATGATACACTGACACTTGGGGTACAGGATAATGATACACTGACACTTGGGGTGCAGGATAATGATACACTGACACTTGGGGTACGGGATAATGATACACTGACACTTGGGGTACGGGATAATGATACATTGACACTTGGGGTACAGGATAATGACACACTTGGGGTACAGGATAATGATACACTTGGGGTACAGGATAATGAGACACTGACACTTGGGGTACAGGATAATGAGACACTGACACTTGGGGTACAGGATAATGATACACTTGGGGTACAGGATAATGAGACACTGACACTTGGGGTACAGGATAATGACACTGACACTTGGGGTACAGGATAATGACACTGACACTTTGGGTACAGGATAATGACACTGACACTTGGGGTACAGGACACCGGCATATAACTGAGATAAGACTTAGCAGCGATCCTTGGCCGGAGCGTCACATGTCACTTTCTGTCAAATCTTTCGTTCTAGTGAAAATAATTGTTATAAAATGGGAGGATTATTAGGAGTCCCGTGTCCTTCGGCGTTGATACAATGAATATAAGGAGCCGGGGAATTCATGTTAAAAAATGCATTTTAATGAAACCTGAAAGATAATTTAATCATCAACCTGCATAATATGAACGAGCAATCAAAGAAACTGCATATAATCAGGAGGACAACAAGGAAAGAAGTACAGACCAATACTTGGGGTACAGGATAATGATACACTGACACTTGGGTTACAGCATACCTCCCAACCGTCCCGAATATGGCGGAACAGTCCCGGTTTTTCACCTCTGTCCCGCCGTCCCGGGCGGCCTGTAAATGTCCCGCTGGGCGCTGCATCAGAACAGCTGATCGCTGCTGACTGCAGCAGCGATCAGAAGAAGGCAGGAGTCTTGCGGCAGTGTTCTCACTGGGATCGATTCTGGCCCGTGAGTGGACCAGTCCAGTCACCTTACCTGTCATCTGACCTCACCGGTCAGGTGACTGGACTTGTTAACTCCCGGGCCGGCATCGACAGCAGTGAGAACGCCGCTGCAAGACTCCTACCTTTTTCTGACGGTGAGTGATGGGGCTATTCACACGACCGATTTTTTGATGGCCCGGGAAACCTGGCCGTCAAAAAATGGGACATGCCCTATTTTCGGCCGTTTACCCGGCCGCCCGGCTCCCATAGAAGTCTATGGGGCCGGGTAATACACGGCCATCACCGGATGTGTCCTGAGTGACGGCCGTGTCTTCCGTCGCTCGCGCTCTCTCTCCTCCTCCTCACAGTGAAGAGTGCATGTGAGGAGGAGGAGGGTCTTTTTTTGCTCCCTGTAGGAGTCAGAATCCCCAATTCCCAGCCGGGGATTGGGGATTCCGCTACAGGAGAAGTGAGTGACTACACTGTCCATATATGGACAAAGCGACGTCACTCACTTGTGAAGCGGAATACCCGACCCTGTGGCTGGGATTCCGCTACAGAAGAAGTGAGTGACCACATTGTCCATATATGGACACAGTGACGTCACTCACTTCTGAAGCTGAATCCCTGACCCTGTGGGCGGGGGGATTCCTCTCCAGGAGAAGTCAGTGACTACACTGTCCATATATGGACATGGAAGTCAGTGACTTCTCCTGGAAGGGGGGGGGGGGTGGGTGCAACCTACAAGGGGCTGGGTGGCATTACCTGCAGGGGGCTGGGTGGCATTACCTGCAGGGGGCTGGGTGGCATTACCTACAGGGGGCTGGGTGGCATTACCTACAGGGGGCTGGGTGGCATTACCTACAGGGGGCTGTGTGGCATTACCTACCAGGGGGCTGTGGCATTATCTACAGAGGGCTGTGTGTGGCAACAAATTTAAATGAAATTCATCGGATTTTAATACGGACAGGGAAAAAAACGGATGCAAAATGGGTCAAAATCGGCCGCTAAAAACGGCAACACGGCCCGGAACAGAATCGGAACGGATGCCAAACGGCCGGGAAAAACGTCCCAAAACGGCCGTTTTTATTGGCCGACACTCGGACCCTGTCATGTGAATAAAGCCTACCTATACCGCTCTCCGCTCTGACGGCAATGTGGCACCTACAGGGGGACTGTGTGTGGAGCAATCTGCAGGGGGACTGTGTGTGGCACTATCTACAGGGGGGCTGTGTGTGGCACTATCTACATGGGGCTGTGTGTGGCGCTATCCACAGGGGGCTGTGTGTGCAGCTATCTACAGGGGGCTGTATCTAACGCTATCTATAGGGGGCTGTATCTGACGCTATCTACAGGTGGCTGTGTGTGGAGCTATCTACAGGGAGGCTGTATCTGGAGCTATCTATAGGGGGGCTGTGTGTGGTGCTATCTACAGGGGGGCTGTATCTGGTGCTATCTACAGGGGGGCTGTATCTGGTGCTATCTACAGGGGGGCTGTATCTGGAGCTATCTACAGGGGGGCTGTGTGTGGAGCTATCTACAGGGAGGCTGTATCTGGAGCTATCTATAGGGGGGCTGTGTGTGGTGCTATCTACAGGGGGGCTGTGTGTGGAGCTATCTACAGGGGGGCTGTGTGTGAAGCTATCTACAGGGGGGCTGTGTGTGGAGCTATGTACAGGGGGCTGTGTGTGGAGCGATCTACAGGGGGGCTGTGTCTGGCACTATATACAGGGGTGCTGTGTGTGGAGCGATCTACAGGGGGGCTGTGTGTGGAGCGATCTACAGGGGGGCTGTGTGTGGAGCGATCTACAGGGGGCTGTGTGTGGAGCGATCTACAGGGGGGCTGTGTGTGGAGCTATCTACAGGGGGGCTGTGTCTGGCACTATACAGGGGGGCTGTGTGTGGCGCTATCTACAGGGGGGCTGTGTCTGGCGCTATGTACAGGGGGATGTATCTGGAGCTATCTACAGGGGGCTGTGTGTGGCGCTATCTACAGGGGGGCTGTGTCTGGCACTATACAGGGGGGCTGTGTGTGGAACAATCTACAGGGGGGCTCTGGTGGATGATTTTTCCATTGACCGGTAGCAGAGTTACACAAATGGAAAAAAAAAATCCCCATCATATAACTCTGCTACCTGTCAATTGAAAAGTCATCCACCACAGGGTCTCCCTCTTGACGTTCATTGTTCTCAGCCTTTTGGTTTGTCCTGCAGCTGCTGTCGCCGTGATGAGCAAATGTTATACCCAAGATAGGAAAAGTAACATAAAGACGACATAACCGGATCCATAATATCTGTGATATCCGGACAGTCCAGAGATCCGCAGTGAGAATGTGCGCGCGTTATTTGCAGAAGGATCTGGCCGTGATTTGATGTGTTGATGCCGGATATTGGGCGTGGTTAGGGGGCGTGGCTTAAAATGTCCCTCTTTTCCAAATTCAAAAGTTGGGAGGTATGGTTACAGGATAATAACACGCTGACACTTTTGATTATAAGGTAATGATAAACTGACACTTGGGGTACAGGATAATGATACCCTGACACTTGGGGTACAGGATAATGATACACTTGGGGTACAGGATAATGACACACTTGGGGTACAGGATAATGACACACTGACACTTGGGGTACAGGATAATGACACACTTGGGGTACAGGATAATGATATACTGACACTTGGGGTACAGGATAATGACACACTTTGGGTACAGGATAATGACAAACTTGGGGACAGGACAATGACACACTTGGGGTACAGGAAAATGATACTTTGACACTTGGGGTACAGGATAATGACACACTTGGGGTACAGGATAATGGCACACTGACACTTGGGGTACAGGATAATGATACACTGACAGTTGGGGTACAGGATAATGATACACTGACACTTGGGGTACGGGATAATGATACACTGACACTTGGGGTACAGGATAATGATACACTTGGGGTACAGGATAATGACACACTGACACTTGAGGTACAGGATAATGACACTGACACTTGGGGTACAGGATAATGACACACTGACACTTGAGCTGCAGGATAATGACACTGACACTTGGGGTACAGGATAATGACACTGACACTTGGGGTACAGGACACCGGCATATAACTGAGATAAGACTTAGCAGCGATCCTTGGCCGGAGAGTCACATGTCACTTTCTGTCAAATCTTTCGTTCTAGTGAAAATAATTGTTATAAAATGGGAGGATTATTAGGAGTCCCGTGTCCTTCGGCGTTGATACAATGAATATAAGGAGCCGGGGAATTCATGTTAAAAAATGCATTTTAATGAAACCTGAAAGATAATTTAATCATCAACCTGCATAATATGAACGTGCAATCAAAGAAACTGCATATAATCAGGAGGACAACAAGGAAAGAAGTACAGACCAATACTTGGGGTACAGGATAATGATACACTGACACTTGGGTTACAGCATACCTCCCAACCGTCCCGAATATGGCGGAACAGTCCCGGTTTTTCACCTCTGTCCCGCCGTCCCGGGCGGCCTGTAAATGTCCCGCTGGGCGCTGCATCAGAACAGCTGATCGCTGCTGACTGCAGCAGCGATCAGAAGAAGGCAGGAGTCTTGCGGCAGTGTTCTCACTGGGATCGATTCTGGCCCGTGAGTGGACCAGTCCAGTCACCTTACCTGTCATCTGACCTCACCGGTCAGGTGACTGGACTTGTTAACTCCCGGGCCGGCATCGACAGCAGTGAGAACGCCGCTGCAAGACTCCTACCTTTTTCTGACGGTGAGTGATGGGGCTATTCACACGACCGATTTTTTGATGGCCCGGGAAACCTGGCCGTCAAAAAATGGGACATGCCCTATTTTCGGCCGTTTACCCGGCCGCCCGGCTCCCATAGAAGTCTATGGGGCCGGGTAATACACGGCCATCACCGGATGTGTCCTGAGTGACGGCCGTGTCTTCCGTCGCTCGCGCTCTCTCTCCTCCTCCTCACAGTGAAGAGTGCATGTGAGGAGGAGGAGGGTCTTTTTTTGCTCCCTGTAGGAGTCAGAATCCCCAATTCCCAGCCGGGGATTGGGGATTCCGCTACAGGAGAAGTGAGTGACTACACTGTCCATATATGGACAAAGCGACGTCACTCACTTGTGAAGCGGAATACCCGACCCTGTGGCTGGGATTCCGCTACAGAAGAAGTGAGTGACCACATTGTCCATATATGGACACAGTGACGTCACTCACTTCTGAAGCTGAATCCCTGACCCTGTGGGCGGGGGGATTCCTCTCCAGGAGAAGTCAGTGACTACACTGTCCATATATGGACATGGAAGTCAGTGACTTCTCCTGGAAGGGGGGGGGGGGTGGGTGCAACCTACAAGGGGCTGGGTGGCATTACCTGCAGGGGGCTGGGTGGCATTACCTGCAGGGGGCTGGGTGGCATTACCTACAGGGGGCTGGGTGGCATTACCTACAGGGGGCTGGGTGGCATTACCTACAGGGGGCTGTGTGGCATTACCTACCAGGGGGCTGTGGCATTATCTACAGAGGGCTGTGTGTGGCAACAAATTTAAATGAAATTCATCGGATTTTAATACGGACAGGGAAAAAAACGGATGCAAAATGGGTCAAAATCGGCCGTTAAAAACGGCAACACGGCCCGGAACAGAATCGGAACGGATGCCAAACGGCCGGGAAAAACGTCCCAAAACGGCCGTTTTTATTGGCCGACACTCGGACCCTGTCATGTGAATAAAGCCTACCTATACCGCTCTCCGCTCTGACGGCAATGTGGCACCTACAGGGGGACTGTGTGTGGAGCAATCTGCAGGGGGACTGTGTGTGGCACTATCTACAGGGGGGCTGTGTGTGGCACTATCTACATGGGGCTGTGTGTGGCGCTATCCACAGGGGGCTGTGTGTGCAGCTATCTACAGGGGGCTGTATCTAACGCTATCTATAGGGGGCTGTATCTGACGCTATCTACAGGTGGCTGTGTGTGGAGCTATCTACAGGGAGGCTGTATCTGGAGCTATCTATAGGGGGGCTGTGTGTGGTGCTATCTACAGGGGGGCTGTATCTGGTGCTATCTACAGGGGGGCTGTATCTGGTGCTATCTACAGGGGGGCTGTATCTGGAGCTATCTACAGGGGGGCTGTGTGTGGAGCTATCTACAGGGAGGCTGTATCTGGAGCTATCTATAGGGGGGCTGTGTGTGGTGCTATCTACAGGGGGGCTGTGTGTGGAGCTATCTACAGGGGGGCTGTGTGTGAAGCTATCTACAGGGGGGCTGTGTGTGGAGCTATGTACAGGGGGCTGTGTGTGGAGCGATCTACAGGGGGGCTGTGTCTGGCACTATATACAGGGGTGCTGTGTGTGGAGCGATCTACAGGGGGGCTGTGTGTGGAGCGATCTACAGGGGGGCTGTGTGTGGAGCGATCTACAGGGGGCTGTGTGTGGAGCGATCTACAGGGGGGCTGTGTGTGGAGCTATCTACAGGGGGGCTGTGTCTGGCACTATACAGGGGGGCTGTGTGTGGCGCTATCTACAGGGGGGCTGTGTCTGGCGCTATGTACAGGGGGATGTATCTGGAGCTATCTACAGGGGGCTGTGTGTGGCGCTATCTACAGGGGGGCTGTGTCTGGCACTATACAGGGGGGCTGTGTGTGGAACAATCTACAGGGGGGCTCTGGTGGATGATTTTTCCATTGACCGGTAGCAGAGTTACACAAATGGAAAAAAAAAATCCCCATCATATAACTCTGCTACCTGTCAATTGAAAAGTCATCCACCACAGGGTCTCCCTCTTGACGTTCATTGTTCTCAGCCTTTTGGTTTGTCCTGCAGCTGCTGTCGCCGTGATGAGCAAATGTTATACCCAAGATAGGAAAAGTAACATAAAGACGACATAACCGGATCCATAATATCTGTGATATCCGGACAGTCCAGAGATCCGCAGTGAGAATGTGCGCGCGTTATTTGCAGAAGGATCTGGCCGTGATTTGATGTGTTGATGCCGGATATTGGGCGTGGTTAGGGGGCGTGGCTTAAAATGTCCCTCTTTTCCAAATTCAAAAGTTGGGAGGTATGGTTACAGGATAATAACACGCTGACACTTTTGATTATAAGGTAATGATAAACTGACACTTGGGGTACAGGATAATGATACCCTGACACTTGGGGTACAGGATAATGATACACTTGGGGTACAGGATAATGACACACTTGGGGTACAGGATAATGACACACTGACACTTGGGGTACAGGATAATGACACACTTGGGGTACAGGATAATGATATACTGACACTTGGGGTACAGGATAATGACACACTTTGGGTACAGGATAATGACAAACTTGGGGACAGGACAATGACACACTTGGGGTACAGGAAAATGATACTTTGACACTTGGGGTACAGGATAATGACACACTTGGGGTACAGGATAATGGCACACTGACACTTGGGGTACAGGATAATGATACACTGACAGTTGGGGTACAGGATAATGATACACTGACACTTGGGGTACGGGATAATGATACACTGACACTTGGGGTACAGGATAATGATACACTTGGGGTACAGGATAATGACACACTGACACTTGAGGTACAGGATAATGACACTGACACTTGGGGTACAGGATAATGACACACTGACACTTGAGCTGCAGGATAATGACACTGACACTTGGGGTACAGGATAATGACACTGACACTTGGGGTACAGGACACCGGCATATAACTGAGATAAGACTTAGCAGCGATCCTTGGCCGGAGAGTCACATGTCACTTTCTGTCAAATCTTTCGTTCTAGTGAAAATAATTGTTATAAAATGGGAGGATTATTAGGAGTCCCGTGTCCTTCGGCGTTGATACAATGAATATAAGGAGCCGGGGAATTCATGTTAAAAAATGCATTTTAATGAAACCTGAAAGATAATTTAATCATCAACCTGCATAATATGAACGTGCAATCAAAGAAACTGCATATAATCAGGAGGACAACAAGGAAAGAAGTACAGACCAATACTTGGGGTACAGGATAATGATACACTGACACTTGGGTTACAGCATACCTCCCAACCGTCCCGAATATGGCGGAACAGTCCCGGTTTTTCACCTCTGTCCCGCCGTCCCGGGCGGCCTGTAAATGTCCCGCTGGGCGCTGCATCAGAACAGCTGATCGCTGCTGACTGCAGCAGCGATCAGAAGAAGGCAGGAGTCTTGCGGCAGTGTTCTCACTGGGATCGATTCTGGCCCGTGAGTGGACCAGTCCAGTCACCTTACCTGTCATCTGACCTCACCGGTCAGGTGACTGGACTTGTTAACTCCCGGGCCGGCATCGACAGCAGTGAGAACGCCGCTGCAAGACTCCTACCTTTTTCTGACGGTGAGTGATGGGGCTATTCACACGACCGATTTTTTGATGGCCCGGGAAACCTGGCCGTCAAAAAATGGGACATGCCCTATTTTCGGCCGTTTACCCGGCCGCCCGGCTCCCATAGAAGTCTATGGGGCCGGGTAATACACGGCCATCACCGGATGTGTCCTGAGTGACGGCCGTGTCTTCCGTCGCTCGCGCTCTCTCTCCTCCTCCTCACAGTGAAGAGTGCATGTGAGGAGGAGGAGGGTCTTTTTTTGCTCCCTGTAGGAGTCAGAATCCCCAATTCCCAGCCGGGGATTGGGGATTCCGCTACAGGAGAAGTGAGTGACTACACTGTCCATATATGGACAAAGCGACGTCACTCACTTGTGAAGCGGAATACCCGACCCTGTGGCTGGGATTCCGCTACAGAAGAAGTGAGTGACCACATTGTCCATATATGGACACAGTGACGTCACTCACTTCTGAAGCTGAATCCCTGACCCTGTGGGCGGGGGGATTCCTCTCCAGGAGAAGTCAGTGACTACACTGTCCATATATGGACATGGAAGTCAGTGACTTCTCCTGGAAGGGGGGGGGGTGGGTGCAACCTACAAGGGGCTGGGTGGCATTACCTGCAGGGGGCTGGGTGGCATTACCTGCAGGGGGCTGGGTGGCATTACCTACAGGGGGCTGGGTGGCATTACCTACAGGGGGCTGGGTGGCATTACCTACAGGGGGCTGTGTGGCATTACCTACCAGGGGGCTGTGGCATTATCTACAGAGGGCTGTGTGTGGCAACAAATTTAAATGAAATTCATCGGATTTTAATACGGACAGGGAAAAAAACGGATGCAAAATGGGTCAAAATCGGCCGTTAAAAACGGCAACACGGCCCGGAACAGAATCGGAACGGATGCCAAACGGCCGGGAAAAACGTCCCAAAACGGCCGTTTTTATTGGCCGACACTCGGACCCTGTCATGTGAATAAAGCCTACCTATACCGCTCTCCGCTCTGACGGCAATGTGGCACCTACAGGGGGACTGTGTGTGGAGCAATCTGCAGGGGGACTGTGTGTGGCACTATCTACAGGGGGGCTGTGTGTGGCACTATCTACATGGGGCTGTGTGTGGCGCTATCCACAGGGGGCTGTGTGTGCAGCTATCTACAGGGGGCTGTATCTAACGCTATCTATAGGGGGCTGTATCTGACGCTATCTACAGGTGGCTGTGTGTGGAGCTATCTACAGGGAGGCTGTATCTGGAGCTATCTATAGGGGGGCTGTGTGTGGTGCTATCTACAGGGGGGCTGTATCTGGTGCTATCTACAGGGGGGCTGTATCTGGTGCTATCTACAGGGGGGCTGTATCTGGAGCTATCTACAGGGGGGCTGTGTGTGGAGCTATCTACAGGGAGGCTGTATCTGGAGCTATCTATAGGGGGGCTGTGTGTGGTGCTATCTACAGGGGGGCTGTGTGTGGAGCTATGTACAGGGGGCTGTGTGTGGAGCGATCTACAGGGGGGCTGTGTCTGGCACTATATACAGGGGTGCTGTGTGTGGAGCGATCTACAGGGGGGCTGTGTGTGGAGCGATCTACAGGGGGGCTGTGTGTGGAGCGATCTACAGGGGGCTGTGTGTGGAGCGATCTACAGGGGGGCTGTGTGTGGAGCTATCTACAGGGGGGCTGTGTCTGGCACTATACAGGGGGGCTGTGTGTGGCGCTATCTACAGGGGGGCTGTGTCTGGCGCTATGTACAGGGGGATGTATCTGGAGCTATCTACAGGGGGCTGTGTGTGGCGCTATCTACAGGGGGGCTGTGTCTGGCACTATACAGGGGGGCTGTGTGTGGAACAATCTACAGGGGGGCTCTGGTGGATGATTTTTCCATTGACCGGTAGCAGAGTTACACAAATGGAAAAAAAAATCCCCATCATATAACTCTGCTACCTGTCAATTGAAAAGTCATCCACCACAGGGTCTCCCTCTTGACGTTCATTGTTCTCAGCCTTTTGGTTTGTCCTGCAGCTGCTGTCGCCGTGATGAGCAAATGTTATACCCAAGATAGGAAAAGTAACATAAAGACGACATAACCGGATCCATAATATCTGTGATATCCGGACAGTCCAGAGATCCGCAGTGAGAATGTGCGCGCGTTATTTGCAGAAGGATCTGGCCGTGATTTGATGTGTTGATGCCGGATATTGGGCGTGGTTAGGGGGCGTGGCTTAAAATGTCCCTCTTTTCCAAATTCAAAAGTTGGGAGGTATGGTTACAGGATAATAACACGCTGACACTTTTGATTATAAGGTAATGATAAACTGACACTTGGGGTACAGGATAATGATACCCTGACACTTGGGGTACAGGATAATGATACACTTGGGGTACAGGATAATGACACACTTGGGGTACAGGATAATGACACACTGACACTTGGGGTACAGGATAATGACACACTTGGGGTACAGGATAATGATATACTGACACTTGGGGTACAGGATAATGACACACTTTGGGTACAGGATAATGACAAACTTGGGGACAGGACAATGACACACTTGGGGTACAGGAAAATGATACTTTGACACTTGGGGTACAGGATAATGACACACTTGGGGTACAGGATAATGGCACACTGACACTTGGGGTACAGGATAATGATACACTGACAGTTGGGGTACAGGATAATGATACACTGACACTTGGGGTACGGGATAATGATACACTGACACTTGGGGTACAGGATAATGATACACTTGGGGTACAGGATAATGACACACTGACACTTGAGGTACAGGATAATGACACTGACACTTGGGGTACAGGATAATGACACACTGACACTTGAGCTGCAGGATAATGACACTGACACTTGGGGTACAGGATAATGACACTGACACTTGGGGTACAGGACACCGGCATATAACTGAGATAAGACTTAGCAGCGATCCTTGGCCGGAGAGTCACATGTCACTTTCTGTCAAATCTTTCGTTCTAGTGAAAATAATTGTTATAAAATGGGAGGATTATTAGGAGTCCCGTGTCCTTCGGCGTTGATACAATGAATATAAGGAGCCGGGGAATTCATGTTAAAAAATGCATTTTAATGAAACCTGAAAGATAATTTAATCATCAACCTGCATAATATGAACGTGCAATCAAAGAAACTGCATATAATCAGGAGGACAACAAGGAAAGAAGTACAGAGCATGAAGTGGGGGGGGGGGGGGGGGGGAGACCCCATCAACTCGAAATCTCCTATCAATCCAATGACCTACAAGAACCAATGATAATGTAAGTCAATTAAGCGTTAAATGTTCAGCTCTGATCACGATCTTACATTATATATATATACAGTCCAAAAGCAAATGGACCCAGCACTCCAACACACCATAGATAAGGCCATGTGCTCGTTTCCAGGGGATGAATCAGTTCCCAAATTCCAATAAAAATGACATAGAACAAAGTAACAGCACCAGGACTTCAAGGTAGATGAAGCAGGGAGGATTTATTCACCTCAAGTGAGCGACGTATCAGCAGATACAACTGCCTTTCTCAAGCAATGCTAACCAAGGAGTGCTGTCTCGTGTTTTGGAGGATTGGATTAATTTCTAGGGACACTGGTCACGTGCCCTAAGGAAAATATTGCACCCTGACTTCACGATTTTGAAAGAACTGTGCTGCTTCTTTACCCTTTGCTATTACTAGTATATATAGATATAATTTACATAAAAGTTAAGTCACCTGTACTGATCCTAAGTAACATCCTGTATTATACTCCAGAGCTGCACTCACTATTCTGCCGGTTGGAGTCACTGGGTACATACATTACATTACCTATCCTGTACTGATCCTAAGTAACATCCTGTATTATACTCCAGAGCTGCACTCACTATTCAGCTGGTGGAGTCCCTGTGTACATACATTACATTACTGATCCTGTACTGATCCTGAGTTATATCCTGTATTATACACCAGCGCTGTACTCACTATTCTGCTGGTGGAGTCACTGTGTACATACATTACATTACTTATCCTGTACTGATCCTGAGTTACATCCTGTATTATATTCCAGAGCTGCACTCACTATTCTGCTGGTGGAGACACTGTGTACATACATTACTTATCCTGTACTGATCCTGAGTTATATCATGTATTATACTCCAGAGCTGCACTCACTTTTCTGCTAGTGGAGTCACTGTGTACATACATTACATTACTTATCCTGTACTGATCCTGAGTTATATCCTGTATTATACTCCAGAGCTGCACTCACTATTCTGCTGGTGGAGTCACTGTGTACATACATTACTTATCCTGTACTGATCCTGAGTTACATCCTGTATTATACTCCAGAGCTGCACTCACTATTCAGCTGGTGGAGTCCCTGTGTATATACATTACATTACTTATCCTGTACTGATCGTGAGTTACATCCTGTATTATACTCCAGAGCTGCACTCACTATTCTGCTGGTGGAGTCACTGTGTACATACATTACATTACTTATCCTGTACTGATCCTGAGTTACATCCTGTATTATACTCCAGAGCTGCACTCACTATTCTGCTGGTGGAGTCACTGTGTACATACATTACATTACTTATCCTGTACTGATCCTGAGTTACATCCTGTATTATACTCCAGAGCTGCACTCACTATTCTGCTGGTGGAGTCACTGTGTACATACATTACATTACTGATCCTGTACTGATCCTGAGTTATATCCTGTATTATACACCAGAGCTGCACTCACTATTCTGCTGGTGGAGTCACTGTGTATATACATGACATTACTTATCCTGTACTGATCCTGAGTTACATCCTGTATTATACTCCAGAGCTGTACTCACTATTCTGCTGGTGGAGTCACTGTGTACATACATTACATTACTTATCCTGTACTGATCCTGAGTTACATCCTGTATTATACTCCAGAGCTGCACTCAATATTCTGCTGGGGGAGTCACTGTGTAGATACATTACATTACTTATCCTGTACTGATCCTGAGTTACATCCTGTATTATACTCCAGAGCTGCACTCACTATTCTGCTGGTGGAGTCACTGTGTATATACATGACATTACTTATCCTGTACTGATCCTGAGTTACATCCTGTATTATACTCCAGAGCTGTACTCACTATTCTGCTGGTGGAGTCACTGTGTACATACATTACATTACTTATCCTGTACTGATCCTGAGTTACATCCTGTATTATACTCCAGAGCTGCACTCACTATTCTGCTGGTGGAGTCACTGTGTACATACATTACATTACTTATCCTGTACTGATCCTGAGTTACATCCTGTATTATACTCCAGAGCTGCACTCACTATTCTGCTGGTGGAGTCACTGTGTACATACATTACATTACTTATCCTGTACTGATCCTGAGTTATATCCTGTATTATACTCCAGAGCTGCACTCACTATTCTGCTGGTGGAGTCACTGTGTACATACATTACATTACTTATCCTATACTGATCCTGAGTTACATCCTGTATTATACTCCAGAGCTGCACTCACTATTCTGCTGGTGGAGTCACTGTGTACATACATTACATTACTTATCCTGTACTGATCCTGAGTTACATCCTGTATTATACTCCAGAGCTGCACTCACTATACTGCTGGTGGAGTCACTGTGTACATACATTACTTATCCTGTACTGATCCTGAGTTATATCCTGTATTATACTCCAGGGCTGCACTCACTATTATTTTATTGATATTGGAAACAGTCTATAAGCTTGTTGACTGACTTACCCCTAGCTGTGCTCCTATAGTTCAGGGGAAACGTTTGTTTTTCCTACAGCTTAGATTACACTTCCCAGAATATAAATCATCAGACACTGAACAAGCCGGGAATTGTATGTTTCTAGTGTTTCTGTTGGGAATGATGCTCTGTGGGGTTTTTACAATGGCAGAATTATAGATTTGTGTTGTACGGATCCATAGCCCGGTATGTGCCCACACTGTACCCCCGAGTGCCTCAGATGTCTTACATGGCATATTATGGATGCACTCTACCTTGGAAGCAGTGACTGGTGGCACCACATGGCAGCACACAGTGTGCCTACTGATCCATGATATGGGGGGGGGGGGTGTGCCGTATGGTTTTGCCGTGTACATGAACCCTCCTTGTAAAGAGAGTGAAATGAAATAGAAGATACATTGTAGATGTAGCGGTAATTAATTAGAAGGGATAATTATATTGCATGTCTAGATGGGAAGTCTACGCTGTACCTGACAAAGTCCTAATTATGTTACTGATGGAAATCACATGATCTCTTCAATGTTTTCAGCCATTAATTAGGAGCCCGATCATATTTACTAGACAATGAATTATGGCTCCTGGATGTGATGCCGTCGAGGAAGTTACCAGGATTTCCTTTCAAGTGTTTATTTCCCACTCAGTAATAAGAAGATTCACGGATCATTAGAATTACAATTTCTGGAGCCTGAAATACCGGATTTAATCTTGGCATACCGGGTAAATATATGAGATGGTTCAGCGTTACCATGTATAAGACCACACCGATACAGGAACATATACTTACTATACTGGAAGAAGGAAAGTCGGGCAGGTTATGATTTAGTTAAGGTGAACCTACCATAGAGGCAGGGCATGGGACTGATATAAGGACTGGGTGATAGGGACCTGGCACTGATCTATTACACTGTCATACCTGCAGCCACCACTAGGGGAGCATACCGTATTCATATTTTTAAAACACATTTTTACAAGTAATACTTGCTGTATTAATGCATATGCCGTTAGCTCCCCCTAGTGGTGGCTGCATGCAGCCAGATTTATATAATTTATCAAGTCAGGAAAGCAGCGCCTCCCTAAACAGATTGATAATGAAATTAATTAGCACAAATTTTGGACCTGACATGGGCATCAGCTTTAAGAAAGTCGTGGTACATTTGGTGGATCGCTCTGAGTTTTGCTATGGGTGCTGTGCACACTGATTAAAGGGGTTGTAAAAAAATATGTTTTTAAGAAGTTAATGGAAAGTGACCGTGCATGGCCAAAACCTCTGAATGAATGACCGACCAGTCGGTTTATGAAATCTCCTTTAGGGGTTAAACTTAAAGGGGTTTCATGTCTTATGTAGCGAAAGTCTAATCGTCGTATAATGAAACTCCTACACAAACTATACATCGTGTTTTTCTCACCATTTCAAGATCTCTGCTTCATTTCAGTGAATGGAAGCAAAAACTGAGCATTTGTTACATTTGAATCCAGTCTCGATAATCTCCTGTATGCTAAACAGTCTGGAGTCAAGGTTGATTCATTTTACGTGCACTGATACATTGTAACAAACTATCAGGATAATAGAGAGATTTGTGCTGCTCACAGAGGATTGTCCAGACTGGATACAATGGTAACAAATCATCAGCAGTGTTTCTAGGGGAGAATACAGGACATGAAGTGCCTAAGGATATGTGAACACGCAGAGTCTTCACACAGGCGGACCGTGCCACAGATTTCAATGCAGATTTTGCTGCATGATGTCCCTGCCATGTGGTGCATGGGGCCGTATAGGCTATGCACACCCCGACAGGGAAATAGTTTTTACATATGTTTTTGGTTACTTGATGTTATGAAGTCGCACGAAGTTACAGGCTGCAATCGGGGGCGCAGTCAAAGGCTCATGGGCCCTGGTGCAGGAATCCAGCTTGGGCCCCCCTATCCCTCCCCAACATCACCAGACCCCTGTGCGCGCCTATGTCTAGCCACCTTGCCCAACAGCCCCCATGGATGCCCCCACAGAATAATGTCCCCCATTGCTGCTTCCACAGTATAGTGCCCCCAGACAGTATAAAGCTGCCCTCGACACAGTATATGCTCCCATAGCTGCCCCACACAGTATAATGCCCCCTATAGCTCCCCCACAGTATAATGCTCCCCATAGCTGCCCTCCACACAGCATAATACCCCCCACAGTATAATGACCCCCATAACTGCCCCCACAGTATAATACCACCTATAGCTGCCCCATATAGTATTATGCCCCCACAGCATAATGTACCCATACAGTATAATGCTCCTATAGCTGCCACCATATCAGCCCCCCTCCCATACCCAGTATAATGCCCCCATATGAGCCTAATACTAAAATAATAAAAAAAATACTTACCTATCCCCGTTCCCACTATGGGCCCCCCAGGCTTAGGGACCCGGTCAGTTGCGACTGTTGCGCCCCCTATAGCTTTGCCACTGGCTGCAATCCTTATTCCTTCATTCATTCTCAGACCCCCTGATATTCAGTCTTCAACCTATTTCTTGTATCAGACTTTTCTCCTGTGGACATGTCAGTAAGGGTATGTGCACACACACTAATTACGTCCGTAATTGACGGACGTATTTCGGCCGCAAGTCCCGGACCGAACACAGTGCAGGGAGCCGGGCTCCTAGCATCAAAGTTATGTACGACGCTAGGAGTCCCTGCCTCGCTGCAGGACAACTGTCCCGTAGTATAATCATGTTTACAGTACGGGACAGTTGTCCTGCAGAGAGGCAGGGACTCCTAGCATCGTACATAAGTATGATGCTAGGAGCCCGGCTCCCTGCACTGTGTTCGGTCCGGGACTTGCGGCCGAAATACGTCCGTCAATTACGGACGTTATTAGTGTGTGTGCACATACCCTTATACTTGCTGAATGTGACGTCTTTGAGACCAAGATGCTGCTGCCTACAGTAGGTCCCAAGTATTAGCACAGCTTCATCCCTGTACTGCTTTCTTCTTCTAATACAGTCCCCGTGTGATTTCCTCTCCTATGGTGCGTGCGTGCGTTTTCTCCTCCCTATCTCCAAGGTGGGACAGCACACACTCCCCCCTTTGCACATCCTACTGTGGGGTCTCTTCTTCCGATCTATACCCTGTGTGATCTCTCCCCTCCACTTGCCGATTCTGCAGTGGGTTTTCTCTTCCCTTTCTAATATTGATCGCTCTGCTGTGTGCTCTTCGCCTCCCCTCCCTGCTGGTATCTCCAACACTAAAAGCGGGGAGTGCAGAGAGATCAGGTTATGTCAGCCCTGAGCTGCCAGCAGCCAGCAGCCGTGTGCTGTCAGATCCATGTCAGAAGCAGCAGCACAGCCAGCTATGTACAGGAGCTGCACAAACTCTACAGCAGCAAAATGGTAGCACATTTTAAATGAAGACTATTTAGAAAGTTGCTTCATTTTGCATTTACAAAGCAAACGAACAATAAAAAATATTCTGTGCAAAAGCGTCAATGGTCTTTAATGTTTTTTTGTCATGGATTCTGCACAACCATACGCAACATATTCAAGGCTCATCCTCTGGTCGTGCACATGACCCAAGGGTCCCTAATACAGGCCTTGCCTCACATGAAGCTTTGTTCAGCATTTTTTTTTTATTGTTTATGGAAATATTCATGATGGTGGTGGTATTTAATATTTTTTTTAAAAATATATATACATTTTTCTTGTATGGCAAAATACGTTAATTTTATTACATTTTCTTTCTTATTTAGTGACACATTTGAAAATTGCCTAATAACGAGTGTGATAATTGTCTCCGCTAAGGAGGAGCGACTCCATAGCACCCATAGACACTTAGTCTGGCAGGAAATTACATTTGGGAACATGCAGGTCCCTTTCATCTGCTTCACTATTACAATAATTAATGCTTCACTCCTAGTACTCCTGGAACGGGACTAATTAGCCTTTTCACTGCTACTGACAGTATGTGGATAATTAGCAATATTACTTTAGTTGGCCGGGATCATTTAACTGTTAGTTATACTTCACTTAGTCCATTGCTTTTTTAAACCCCCCACCACCCCATCAAGAAGTCATTGATAACCATGAGGTCAATGTAAAAGTCAATTATTATGGGGTCCATTTATTTTCTTGAAGGATTGATGCTGCTTCACGATCATCACACACCAGTAAATAGTGAATTATTCTCCTTTACTATAATGACATATTTTATATTATTTTTATTGTATTTGGTAAACTACAAGGCATTTTAATTTCTATACATCACAAAACGGGAGTGGATTCAGAAAGGGGTGTGGCCAGATAGATGTGGGAGTAACCTGGCACATTAGTCCATGGTTCTGGGCGGAGCTTACCTTAGTTCTGAGTGTTCAATTCCCTATGTTCAGATGTAGGAAACGTATAGAATTAAATAATTCTGATCTTGGATGGGAAAAAAGTGCGTGATCCTCAAATCGTACGATGTACTATCAGTCTATAGGGGATCTATTTCTATCTATAGAATATGGAAGGGATGAAGTCCATTTTGATCAAGCTAGATGCATCACTATCACTTTCAGAAATGGTCAGATCATCCTCCAAGCATCGGGCTTGTGTTAAAAATAAAACAAATTGGGCTTTGCATGGACAGCTTAAAGTGGTTGACAGGTTTATAAGTCATTTTAAAAGACTCTATTAGGGATTCTAAATTAACAGTCCTCATTTAGGACTCTCATCTATTAGCCAGAGTAAATAACAGATACAAAGAGCGTCTCTCACTCTGGAGGACCCGGCACATAATGCATTACATGGACATCACATTGATTTTAATAGGAACTGTGTAATACTTCATTTTCCCTGTTGTGGCGCTGCAGGGAAATTTAATACTTGCTGACAGATTTCTCCCCAGATTGCAGCTGATAGCTGGGGGGGGGGGCACCCTGCATTAATCTAATTGTTAGGGTAGCCTTAAAACCCAAAATGGATTTTGCAAAGCACATTCTGAACTTAGATGGGAACAAAGCGCGTGATCCTCAGATACTAATATGTACTATTCGACCATAGGGGAACCATTTCTATCTATAGCCTGAAGAAAGGATGAAGTCGATTTGATCAAGCTGGATGCATCACTATCCCCCACAGAAATGGTTAGATTCTCCTTCAAGCATCGGGCCTGGGTAAAAAAAAATAAGACAAATTGGGCTTTATATAGACAGTTTGGTTTATAAAAGTTATTTTTAAAAGCCCTATTAGGGGATTCTGAATTTACAGAGAAGGGTTCCTCATTCAGGACTCTCATCTATTAGCCAGAGCGTAAAACAGCTACAAAGAGCGTCTCTCCCTTTGGAGGACCCGACAAATAATGCATTACATGGACAACACATTGACTTAAATAGGAACTGTGTAATACTTCATTTTCCCTGTGGGGGTGCTGCAGGGAAATTGAATACTTACTGCCAGATTTCCCCACCTATTGCAGCTGATCACTGGGGGTCACCCTTCATTCATTATATTGTTAGGGGAGCCTTCTAACATGAAATGGATTGTCCAAAGCAAAAATACCCTTTAAACTGAGTGATTCAAAAGTTTGTTGGATCGATCATGGGAATCTATTGTATGTTTATGATATTGTGGTTCCTACCACATACTTGGCTATCTGGGTAGTTTGGCAGTGCCCAAGGGCTGGGCAAGGGAGGTAGGTCCACAGCCTCCTATTCCATATAGACAACAAGGCCTGTCAGTCTCCCACTTGAGGCCATTACTGACTTTATTGCACTGGGGGCAGTCACGTCCCATGATTAGGGTCCAGTCTCTGCCTGCACATATGGAAACTGTTACCACTAGATAGAGGGTGGACTGGTTCTCTGCCTCCAAAAAAAACCCTTTTAATTTGGATATATTCTATGAGAAAAGAACAAGTGGTTCATTGAAATTCATGGTATAAGACCTGCAAATTAAGGGATGGATATTTTATCAGCAACCCCGCTGTGATATGAGATTGCGCGGGTAAGCTAAGACTTTGTAGTATAGGAATAGAATTGCATTTCAACAGTGGGAAATTTAGAACTTTTAACAAAAAACCGCCACGATTTCGAACCAATAGTCAAAGTTCTTCATGAAAAGAATTGTACGTGACAGACAACACATATTCGGTTATGTTTAGAGCTGACGGTGGCGTGTTGGGGGGGGGGGGCTCCTTTATTAGCTAAATCCTTCCAGCTTTCAGCACTCGAGGGATTCTTGGTACTCATTGAAATAAGTTAGGGAACAGCTCCGTATCTGTCTATGGGTTATGTCCGGTATCCCAGCTCAGCGCTTATGAAGTGAATGGCGCTGACCCGCAATACCACATGCTGCCAGTGAACAAGTGGGGCGCTGTTTTTGGAAGAACACATTTAAGATGCATAACAAAAAGCTGCTGGTCCATAGCTGTCTACCATGTAGCTCTATTACTATACACAATCTGTAGAATTGACAAGAACATTTAAGCTGTTGGGTAGAGGAAGGTGAGAAACTGGCAAAGTCATAACCTTTCCGGAAGTTAAATTGTCTGAATGAGCCATGGACAGTATTCATAGTGTACGGCCTTTACCACATATACAGTATAAGTATGAAGGAAACATTAGGGTCCGGCTCTAAAGGTGACGACCGATACTCTGATTGGTTGCTACTCCTCTCTACTTACTTAGCAGTTGATAGAAAAGAGTTCTCCTACCATTGTCCAAAGTCCTTCCAACGCTACTGGAAGTTGAATGAGATGTCCTATATCACAAAGCATCATGGTCCTAAGTTTTTGACCTAAGGACAATGGTCTAGTTGCTATGAATCCCCTGCCTAGCAGTTACAGTCTTTTCCATGGGGTTGTCAGGCAGCATGTCCTTAGCAACTAGGCACAGACGGATTGTCAGGTCTTCAAATCAAGGCAGAGCTGCCAATGAACTAAGAACAGAGTAGGGATTCTGTAGATTTGTCAGGTCTCAGTATTTCTATATTTCTGCCAAATACAATAACCACATTTTTGTAAAAATGATTCTTCTTTGGAACTAGAGGAGATCTCCATTCTTGATGGAGATCTCCCCTAGTTTCAGACCAACAACATATCCCAAGGAAGAGTGGTGTGATAGTAGAATGAGTAGAAGATCATCATAGTGTGACAATAGACAGATCGCCAAGTTGATCTGATACACAGATGGTTCATCTACCCAACCTGCCAAGCCAATGGTGGGTCAACTCTTGGGTTTTTCCTTTCGATTTGCTAAGGACAAATCACAGACACAAAAACTTGATTTAACCAATGGATCCTGATCATGGGTGGATCACTAGGGGAACCAGGCAAGTTGATTTGCTTCGATCTTGGCCTTCATGGGCTGTATCTTTCTATCTCACTGCTGTCCACTACTGGTAGAGGACTCGGCCAGGCGATATTCCTGGATGAATACACCACAACTTTAATTATTAATTGTTTTTCCCTGTAATCTAGCCGTCACACACGCTCACATATTTCACGGCTCCGAATGAGTCATGACAAATGTTTAATTAAAATTCTGCTCATCCATCTCTCCTACCTGTTTTATTCAGGAGTCATAAATGAACATCTATTGTCAGATGGGAATAATACCTGCATTTAGTGATTAAATAATTGAATTCTGTGGAGTCTAAATGAAGTAGCCAAGCTCATTTATACGAAAGGCTGTAGATTCACATATTCCCTCTATTATCGACCCTTTGACTTGCCGCGTTTCAGACTCTTACAAACTCATTTCGACTCTCAACACTTTCCGGAGACATCATTGTCTGTGGTTTCCTGGGATCCCCACCTCATCTGTACGGAGGCTTCTAGATACTTATTGAACAATGTTCTCTGTAATAAATCTTCTGTTTAATATAAACCCCTCTTCTGATGACTTTTCACACCTGTACCTGCCGCCTTCTCCGAGTCTTATTAAATCCCCATCAAATAAAGACTCCGTTTCATGGTGCTTGTTGTGATATTTGTCGTTACACTTGATGCTCGTGTAGATACTCTATGCTGCATCGTATTGAAGTTGTTATGTTTTCAATGCCTTGATGTTTCACGGTTTCTTAAAGGGGTTGCTTACTTTTGACAAGCCCTTCCCATGTTAAAGGTCCCCAGGTTGGTTACTAGCTGATCACCCGGGTGCCCCTCTGGTGGGACTGCCGAATAACTGCTTACTTGGAATTATTTGGTGTAGGTATATTGCAGGAATGTCCTCCTGAGCTAGAACGAGGGTCAGACTGTCCAACCAGAGGACTTGAGGATCCTCCTTGTGTGCCCGGACCCTTACACAATAATGGGTAAGAATGGTCCATCAGAAGACAACCTTATTTGTATCTGATTTGGAGCCCATCCTTTGCCCCCAGGGTCTATTAAGAGTTACTTCATTATTAACCTATTCGATCGAATTGATCGTAACAACAAAGTTTACGATGGAATTAAAAATGTACAGGTCTTGCGCAGATGGCGGGTGGACCCTCTGAATATTTTCTTCTGGCGGGCTCAAGGAATGGCAGTCCGACACCGGCTAGATCTGCTCTTTGCGGAGCCCTGATCAGAAGGCAAAGGTCATACGGAAAGGGGTTATTTAAAGCCGAGATATGCCGTTTAAACCGGGGCATCTACATGTGTTGGATCTAGTGGGCGCCATCTTGGCAATTCTGACTGGCAAACAGCCATTGAGACAGTGCTTCCCCTACACTTTTCCGCCCAGCAGATAGTGTCGTGTTGTATTTTCTTAACCTCTGCAGTAATTGTCGATGATTATGAGTAATGTTATAAAGACAAGCCCTTGTAGAATTGGAACCGGCCTGTTGATCATCTGATCACGGTGGATCTGGCTTCAGAAACCCTTGTGATCAGCTATAAGCTTACGGATACACGTCCGTTTGGCGCTTCATCGTCATGTATATGATTAGCATTAGTACTTATAGACAAATCTTACAAAATGTCTTCAGGTCCACGACAGATATTTAATACTTAAAAGGCTTCTTAAAAATTCTAAGCAGCAGTTTCCATATTATTATATATTTGTGGACATTCAGACATTTACATATATATCTGTATGTAATTGTACAGAAGAAAACCTGGCCGTCCAATTCTTCATTGGAGTGCCAGGATTTCTTCTATAATATTTGGGAGTTGAAACCTACCTGTGCACCCTCTATTCCGAGTGCTGTGGTTTCTACAATAATGTATATAATTGTCATCGACATTCTGAACTGAAGTTTCCCTTTAAAGTGAATTTACTATAAGGGTATGTTGAGTGGATAGGGGGTCTCCTGGTAGGCACGGGCCTCTTTTAAGCTTGAGCCAATAGTTGATTTCAGAGTGCACTGCATGGAAAATTAGCAGTTACACAGTGGCTACCCCCATGATAACATGATCTCGGGGTTCCCATCAGCATCTTGACTCCTCTTGTCTCCAGTACACCATCTATCTAAAAAAAAAAAAAAATGGCACCCGTCCCCATTAGCCCATTACTAGGGCCAGCAGCTGACGCATATGACCTATAAGTCCATGTTGAGCTGTTACCTAGTGCCAATATCTGACTTTTGAGGATGCTGTCTAAAAAGTGAGCAGTTAGGGTCAGTTCACACGTTGCGTAAATACTGAGCGAAAAAAACGCTCCGAAATTGACCTGCATTGCAGAGTTTTATTCCGCAGTAAGTCAATTGTATTTGCATAAATGCTGCTTATTTGTTGCGTTCTTTGCGGTGGGTTCACAGCGATCCCGCAGAAAAAAAGGCAATTCAAAAAGATCTCATACTTATCCAGAAGTCTGTGTCCCTCCCTCCAGCGCGGCCTCCTGGAATGACGTTTCATCCCATGTGACCGCCGCAGCTAATCACAGGCTGTAGTGGCGGTCACATGGGATGAAACATCATCCAAGGAGGCCGGTCTGTATGACGTCAGAGGGCCGGTCTCCTGGGATGACACCTCATCCCTTGTGACTGCCGCTGCAGCCAATCACAGACCAGAGAGGTCTCCTGGGACATCATGGTTCTAGCTGGCTGTGATTGCTGCAGTTTTTCGCAGGCGACATTTCGGGCGAAAAACTGCACCACAGTTTGGTGCTCTTTTTTGCCTGGATTTCCCTGCGGCACACAGGGCGGATACGCTGCGTTCTATTACGCTGCATATCCGCCCCGTGTGAACACAACCTTACACTGCAGAATTCCTCAACCCCAGGACCGCCACTACCATCTTTTCTCCGGGAGATCCTGCCCTATAATCTCGAGGTTAAAGCTAGTTTCAGGGGCCCTACCTGCACGGAAAATGGGCTTCCCCCATTTTTGTGGGGCTTCATCAATATTTTTTTGCCACTAGGAAACAACCTATTTGAAATAAGACCAAGAACTGAAGATGCTGCCACTCAGAAGCAGGGGAGACATTGGTTATGTCTTCCTTGTACTGGAAAATTGCAAAACAGTTTTGTCTTAGCATTTGATAGGTCAACTGAATCAACCTCATAATACTGTCCAATAAGTAACACAACTTCCCGTTAAGCTCTCAGTCTTTGTGCTAGAACGCTGTTTTCTGTCTCGGATTTAAGCTGTGTCCTTCATAAGGCACAATAAATGCAGAGTACCTGTGTAGGAGTCTGACAGATTGCATTAGAAATTCCATTTGAAAATTGAGTTATTGATGGGTTTTGAGTGCCTCTTGTTTTCGTTCGCTTGGTACATTTGCTTTTGTAAATTTCTTCCGGCTCATTCTTCTCTTGTGCTGATGTCTTCAGCATTACTTCATTCAAGGGGTACATGGGGTTGGGTGGGGAATGCTGCCTTATTGTTATGAACCACATTCGTGTCGGAAAATGTCAATGTTGCATTGGTTTTGCATATTTCAAACTGTTTCTGAACGAGCTGTAGTAATAACCTATCTTGTCCTTCAACACAAAAATATATGCATATGTATGTTATAAAAAATAAATAATATTCTATTCAATCATTTGGGAGTTACCTTGGTCTTTTAAATGGCTAAAACATGCCAAGTGACAAGCACTAACGCACAGCTTTCCCGGCACCTGACTGGCATTGGTATGCTAAATTTCTTCACTCATGCACTTTGTCAATGATGAAGACAAAAAAAAACTTCAGATGTCTCTATGAAGATCTCTTAAAGTAGTTTAACTGAGTATTCACTTATCTACAAGTTTTTTTTTTTTTTTTTATAGAAATATTGGTTTACTAGTTGTCATTAGGGTTTTGACTACATTTCTCAATATGGATTTCAGGAAGAATTAATTCTTATTTCTGCAAAGATTTTGAGATTATATGGCTATATGTTGAAGACAACCCCTTGCCGTTTGTCCTATTAGGGCCCTGCATTCGGGACCAACCTGAGCCAGGGTGGAGTGCCGATCACAAGTATCTGCTCTTGCTCTGGTGGACCAGGCCTATACACGTGTTACATGGTTGGCCACTCATTTGAATGGCCGCCATGTGATTCTAAATTTCCCCATTGGTGCTTCACTTCTAGACATTGGGAAGACATCATCTATTTGTGTCATGCAATGCCCATCCCGGACCATTTATCAGACATATTGTAGATTACTAGGGGACACAGAAGCAATCTGTCATCGTTTAGGGCCTTAATGACCATTTAGCTAGAGAGAAACACATGCAGGTTAATCAAAGACCCAGAACTTTGAGCTCTATCCCAAACTCGGCAGATCCTATTTCACCTAGGTGACCTATTTCCATCATATAAAGTAGTGATCTGCTGGTGGTTGGTCTAACAACATGCCTCATTCCTTGATATTTAGCAGACATAATCTGTTTGGGCCATGCAACGCCCATCTGGCCTATGTATAAAACATAGGATATTAAGGAAGACCAGTGTTGAGGGTCTTGGGTTTTAAGACCATTTAGCTAGAGGGAAACACATGAGTCCTCCCAATAAAACATTTATCTTGACCGTGAGCCTTGACTGCTCTTCCATCCCCTGTAGGTCCTATTGCTCCTGGGGCACTACGGGGTGATCTGCTGATAGTTGGCCTAACAAGGTGCCTCACTGCTTGATATTGGGTAGATATAATTTGCTTGGGTCATACAATGCACATCCAGTCATTGTATAAGACATAGATCCCTAGGGATGTAGAAGCAGTTGGCCAGTGTTGAGGGTATTGGGATTGGTTTAGTTAGAGGGAAACAGGTTTCTATAAGAAGCTTTCCATTGGAGCCAGAGCCTTGAGCTCTCCTCCAACCTTTCTAGGTCCTATTGTATTGCTCCTGGGGTCCCATTTATTATCATAAACAGGGGTGATCTTCTGGTGATTGACCTCACAAGGTGCCTCACTCCTTGACACTTGAACAAACATAAGCTGCTTTTGCCATGCACTGCGCCTCATCCCTTGGACTACGTAGAAGACATCCGTCCCGGTGTAGAACATTAGATCAGGGTGTAAGGACTGACGAGCATTTAGGGAGATGTAAACGAGTGCAGGTTATTATCTTTCATTGATTCAACACTTTTTTTAGTGAAACGACTTTGGGAAGGTGATCTTGTCTTAACCTTGTTACTCCTCGGTGAGCAATTTAGCTTTTACGGCATTTCAAGTCTAGTTCGGACTTCGGTTCCAGGGATTGAACTTGTGATCGGAGCTGGCACTTTTTTTTTCTCATTCTTGATCAGACAGAGCAGCATCTGTTGCCATACAAGCATCCTAGAAGAGAAAAAGGTCAAATGTTCAATAAAATGTTCCTTCCGATAGTGAACGCTAATGTGTTTTGACTTTGCATGCTACTGTGCTGTTTGTTTCTTTGTCTGTAAATGTGCAGATAGAAGCGTGCCCTATATATACTCTTTTTTCTTTATATCTTCTACTATATCACGGACGCTGTGATGGGTTCCTCCAAGGTTTTCCGAGACTTTGTCTTTTCACCTTATATCACTCTGTTGAGGATTGGTCACTTCTCTTGCGCTGTTGGCTATATCACTTGAAGCGGAGTATTTGACAGATAATGGTTTTCCGAAACGGTGACACGGAGCAGCGCGTCTCTTCTGCTTTTATCTGTCACAATTGCTTATGTCTTCTTTCGTTGCAAAATATCTTCTAACGTTTAAGTACAAAAAAGTATTCCAAACCATTTATCACCTCCAAACTTTAGTCATCTGGTCTATTGTATTATCAGAGACGTAGCTATAGGGGGCAGAAGTAGCCGTAGTCCATGGACCCTGGTGCCTAAAGGGGCCAAAATACCCCTCTGTCTCATAAGAGGCCACCAATATTATAAATGGTAGCTGGGGCTCTGTTAGGCCTCAAGCACACGACCTTAGCCCGTGATTGCAGCACGGCCGGCCGCGGTGTGTCATCCGTGGGCCGTCCGCTATTCACGGATCGTGCACACATTGATTTAAATGAGCCCGGACCGTAAATGCGGTTCGTGTAATGACACGTCCTATCTTTTTGCGGTCCGGGCTCCCAGCCAATGCATGGACAGTGGAAACCCAGGTCGTGTGCATGGGCCCATAGAAATGAATGGGTCCGCAATTCATCGGCATTTTTATGGCTAAATTGCGGACGCAAAAACACGGTCGTGTGCATGAGGCCTTACATTGGAGCCCAGGAGTTTCAAAATATGAATTATCATTATGGAGTCATGATTTCATAGACCCTACGGGATTAGTCTACTGGTGGGTATTTGGACATTCTTCGTCTTTCTTCTCACAACATCACAGGGGTGAGACACATAACAAGTCACCTTTGTTTCGGGACTAATCAATTATATCTTTTCAGTCTAATTAGTATTACAAACTTCCGATTACAATTAATTACTGGCTGAAATAGTCCAACATGGTAGATTATGTACCAACTTTGGGTTGGCATCAGGGGCAAACTAGTGTGACCAAAAAGGCCATCCGTGACAAGACCCCATCGGAATCGATAACTATGGAATATCTCGTATAAGGATGACCTAACCGGATAAAAAGGTCAAGACCCTTTAGTGTCGATGTAAATATCTATTCTCCTATTTAATTGCTGGAGGTCGGCGTATGGTGGTATTATTTGGGCCATTAGGGTGTTACTTATGTAGGTATGACAATGTTATTTTGAGCATTGTATGGTGATATTTCTCCAATATATTGTGACTTTTATGGAGCTGTCATTAGGACACTCTGTAATTTGGGGCACTTCATGACACTGTTATTTGGACGCAGCATGGTGGTTTATTTGAGCTCTGTATGGTGATATTTTTGGGCAACATATTGTGGCTCTTATGGACCTATCATGTGGGCACTCTTTGAAGCTACTATTTGGGCACTGTATGACTGTATTTTGTGGCTCTACGTGTCACTGTTATTTGGATACTGCATTGTGTTGTTATTTGAGCACTGTATGGTGACATTTTTAGCCGATGCCTAGTGTTTTTTGTGGACCTGTCATGTGGGCACTCTTTAGAGCTACGATTTGGGCATTGCATGGTTTTATTTTGGGGCTCTGCATGTCACTCCTACATATTTGGGCACTGCATGGTGGTGTTATTTGACCCCATAGTGTTGTTATTTGAGCACTGTATGGTAAAATTTTTGGTCAATATATTGCGACTTTTTTGGACCTGTCATGAGGGCATTCTTTGTAGCTACTATTTGGGCACTGTATGGTTGTAATTTGGGGCACTGCATGTCACTGCTACATTTTTTGGCACTGCATGGTGTTGTTATTTGAATGCATGGTGTTATTTGAGCTCTGTATGGTGATATTTTTGGCCAATATGTTGTGATTTTTATAAAACCTGTCATGAGGGCACTCTTTGAGGCTACCATTTGGGCACTGTATGGTTGCATTTTAGGGCACTGCTACATATTTTGGCACTGCAGGGTGTTATTTGCCGCATATTGTTATTTGAGCCCTGTATGGTGATATTTTCAGCAATATTGTGCCATGTTTGCTGCTTTTAATGATCTGTAATTTGGCCCGTTTTTGAAAGTTTTATTTGGGAACGATATGAGGGTGTTTTTCAGGCACTGCCTGTCACTGTTATTTGGGCGCTGTACGGCAGTATTATTTGACCACTGTATGCTATTGTTACTTGTGCACTATATGGTAATATTTGAGGGATCACTGTAGAGTTACTGTTTGCAATATTTTAATGTGTATTACAGCTGTACAATATTTTACATCCACGTGTAATTTTACAAATATATGGGGAGTGGTCCATATATAATATTTTGCTTTTGGATCCCCATACACTTTGAGCCAGTCCTGGTCATGAGATGTCTATGTTTTATATCAGTCCACAAACCCTTAGGCTATGCCGTAAAGAAATATTCGGCACACAAGGTGATGATTTTAGCAAATCTTTCGTTTTTATTTTATCAAAAATTGATGCCAGAGGTTTAGTGCGACGTTTCGGTCGTATATTAGACCTTCATCAGGCTCTTGTACCTCCTGGTGTCTGGTTCATCCAGTTGTTGGCGCTGCGTAGATTAGTAGCAGTTTGACGCTTTGTTATGGTGCCATAAGAAAACAGTAAACTGCTACTAATCTACGCAGCGCCAACGACTGGATGAACCAGACACCAGGAGGTACAAGAGCCTGATGAAGGTCTAATATACGACCGAAACGTCGCACTAAACCTCTGGCATCAATTTTTGATAACATAAAACCGAAAGATTTGCTAAAATCATCACCTTGTGTGCCGAATATTTCTTTACTACGTAATTGGGTTGGGACCCTATTCGTGCACCTACCGGATCTTGTGCGCTCTGAACCACTACATACCTTAGGCTATGCCGTTAATGTGTGATCAGTGGGGGTCTGATCAATTATGAGAGCAAAGGGTCGCAATGCTCATTGTCCCCCTTTGCTTTATTCCTGCACAGCTCAAGTCTTGTCCAGGTTCTGTGTCTGATATTGTAATTCAACCCCTTTCACATGCAAATTTTGCACCTTATTAACAGTCAGAAAAAAAACAGTTATGTGATGATAGTAAAAGGGGAGGAGCTGTGACAACCTCATGAAAAGAAGGTGGTAGTCAACATTAATAGATGGTATTAAAGAATTGGTGTGTGTGAGCATCACATCTGAACATGAAATGGCGCCGCATTTAGACGATACGGTTTCCGTCAATAATTTTTCTTCCCCTGCGCTTGGTATAATGATATATTTGTAACCTGTGATATAATGTTATAATAACAGTGGAACATTATCTTAGCCTTCTATAACATCTCTATAATAATACATTTTCCTTTTGGAAGCGCTAACATTGTGTGACAAAAGTCTCTGAAGAAGTTAGGTTACCATAGGAACAGGAAACTTCCGCCAAACATATAATTCCGTATTCTTTGTGTAGCCCAAGAAAGAAGTGACCTTACAAATGGAAAACTATAGAAAGTAATGTAAGAGCTTCACAAGTCTCCGTCTCTCAGACAAGGTTGTAGCATTAACACAATATTGGATCACACAAGACTCCTGCCGCCTCCTCCTCCTCCTCTTCCTCGTGGCCGTAAAAATCAACAAAAAGTAAATGTTTTTGTAAAAAAATTCCACTCGGGGACATACTTAAAAAATGAGCTCCATGTGAAAGTTAGGGAGAGGGTACATTCCGGTAAAAAAAAAGCACAACTCCCTGCCTGGTCTGGCAAATGGTCATCATCAGACTCCTGCACCTCCCAACGGTCCAATGTTGCAAGATTACCTTCCAAACGGGTTGCAAAGTGGGCGGGATTATGTAAATTTGTATAAAAGTGGGTGTTCTCATTTATATATTATGTGGCCTTTTCCTGGTAGCTTAAAGGTTGGGCTTAAGTTTCAGTTTAATGGGGTGGGGCTAATTTAAATTTGCATAAAAGTGAGTGTGTTCAGGATGTTTTGTAGCCTTTCCTGACTAGATCGGTGGGAGGCTTAAAAGTGTAATGTGGGACATAAATGTTGGTAGATGCTGCTGTATCCCAGATATATACTGTGTCACCATATGTACCCTCAGATGTATACTATGTTAGCATATGCGAGATATATACTATATTAGCATATGTGCCGCCAGATATATAATATGTTGCTATGCCACACACCAGAGCCCATAATATATTCAGACCTAAGAACAGACCCAAAATTAATTTAGACCCCAGAACAAAGTTAAAACAAATCAATTCAGACCCCAGAGCAGACCCTCCATTTACTTCCCGTTTTTTCGCTCCCAGGTCCTCTTCTCTTCCGGAGGTCACTACATTTTTCTGATACAGAGCTCCATAACCTCTGTATAATGCCATAACTAGCTCCAGCCACCACTAGAGGGAGCTTAAGAGCTCACCACATAAAGTTATACATTGTACTAAATTATATCACAGTATGCACTTAGCTCCTGAGCTCCCCTTAGTGGTGGCTGGAGGCAGTAAATCATTTCTAAAAGTTCCCCAATACATTTTATGGTATTGCAAACTACAACTTGTCCCGCAAAAAAAAGTCATCATTTGGCTATGTCAACAGAAAAATAAAAAAGTTACGGCTTTAAGAATGCGTGGAGGAAAAATAAAAATGAAAAAATGAAAAATGTCTGCTGGGCCCATGGGTTTATTGTTAGGAAGGAGGCAATGATAAGTTTTGTTTTACCCATAATAATAAATTAAAGATGAACTTCCAGTAAGGAACATTGGAGGAGACTGCATAAGATGGGGATGGGGTGGGGGAGACTTGTAAATGGAGGAGGCTGCAGGGCATTTGTCCCTTTTGCCCAGACTACATTCTGGCCATACACAAATCCCAAACACTAATGGGCTGTCTGTGCTATTTAGTGTATTAAGTGTATAGAAGTCAGGAGTGCTCATACTAACATATATATTTATTGACGAAACTCCAGGAGAGCAGCACAATAAAAGCGGATGCGTGGGTGCAAGCCTCAAAGCCTCGACTCCCAGCCCTATCAATATAGGTAAATCAATGGAATAGGCAGCACTCCAAAAATATTTCAATAGAAATAAATGTATATTTATTCACCCATCAATATGCGACATTTCAGCCCCATCGTGGGCCTTTCTCAAGCTTGGGCCAGGGCCGATTCTAGCTTTTCTGCTGACTGAGGCGAAAATTGAAATGACGCCCCCCAAATCTTGATTGACATCCCCCTGGCTGTTCTACATCACCAGCATCCTCACAAAAAATCATACCACACATTATCTCGCTGCAGATTATACAGTGACTAGAGTACTGATTAGAGGCAGAATAAACATTTACATTAAGTGACTCACAGGTGACGTCTCCATCCATTCCAGACCTCTATGGCGACTTCTCCCGGCCATGGCCCATTTCTGTAGTTTGCAGCTCAGATGTCTTCAGCTTCTCACTTTTCAAACATTTCTGCACCTATAAACGAAGATAAAATTCTCATGGTGCCCCCCCACACACACAGTGCCCCCTGTAGATAGTGCCCCACGTATAGCTCCCACATATATCCCCCCCTGTAGATAGTGCTCCACATATAGCCCACCTGTAGACAGTGCTCCATATATAGCCCCACCCCTGTAGATAGTGCTCCATATATAGCCCCACCCCTGTAGATAGTGCCCCACGTATAGCCCCCACATATAGCCCCCACCCCCTGTAGATAGTGCTCGACATATAGCCCCTCACACTTTTAACAGAAAAAAAAACTTCACATACTCACCTAAACCCATTCCTGTGCCGTCCTCTTGTAGTTCAGGCAGGTCTGCTGGGACTGAACGACGCAATGAGGTAATCGTGCCGTTTGAACCGTTAAGAGGCGCTGAGTGGCAGGGCAAGTCATTCTGCCCGGCCAGTCAGCGCCTTTCAACGTTGCGTCGTTGAAAGCGCTGATTGGCAGGCTGCCTTGCCCTGTCATTCAACGACGCAGGCTGCGCGATGACGACATTGCGCCGCTTACCTCATTGAAAGGCGCTGAATAACGGGGCACATTCAGTGTCCCGCCATTCAGTGCTTATGCATGTATTTGTATCTGCGTCATATAGACGCAGGTACACTTATAGTGCAGGAGGGGTGGTGGCGGCTGGTTTCAGTGACGTCGCCGCCCATCTAGCCTCATGGACGGTGCGGCACTGATGGGAGCTGAATCGTCGCATATTGATGGGTGAATAAAAGCACATTTTGTTCAATTTAAATATTTTTTGAGTGCTGCCTATTCCATTGATTTACCTATATGTATATTGACCTATATTGAGGTCCCAAAGGTGACTCTACCGGATGTGAAGGCCCGTACATGTCACACCTCTGCTTCACCCACATTACGGTCATAGATATCCTGATTAATGGAATTAAAATAGAACTGTAAAATAAATAGTTCCACGAATTGCCGAGTCTCCGTATATATAATGGTCGCCAAAGTTTCAAGTATCTGAACCGCAGGTCGCTAGGTAATGTCTTGTTGGGTCTATTTTTAGTAGCCGGATTCATCCAATTTTTGTATACGGAGACGCCGAGCAGGACTTTTATATTACAGTGTGAGGAGCTGAGCTGATGAGCTGGGGATTTAGCTGAATAAACCAGTCTAATGATTATATGCGGGTCTTTGTAAGAGTTGGTCCAAGCGAACGGTAGATATTAGAAAGACAGACTATAAAGCGCACGGTGACCATATTACAGTTTGGATATGATCTACCAACAAGGCTTAGTAACTTTGGGAAACAAATTATTACAACAAATGTTATAGCCCCTTGTCATCCATGGCTGCCTTCTGAAATCTGAATTATATAAAGTCCAATTCTCCCAGCACCCCTTGCTTGTTCAGTGTCTGTACAGTGCTTGCTCTTGTGATTTGCAATCTGAATAGATTAAGCTCTGTATAGTAATTTGGTTGGAAAAAAAATCTCTCCCAGAATGCACTTCAGTTGCGCGCATTGCATTATATGAACTTAAATGTGCTTTATGTGGTAGCAGAATTGTGATTACAGCTCTGGGCTATAATTCAAACTGTAGTCCAAGACTAATGCAAGATAAACAATGCAATGTAGTAACTCAATACCTTATGTTTTAAGATGAACCCAAGCAGAAGATGTTTTGGAGAGGTAAAGCTGCTGTTAAAATTACAACATCTATTGCATCAAAAATGTCTCCTATGTCTGATAGTAAATTCATACCTAGGTGACATATTATGGGCATAGGAGGGATTAGGGGGCAACTACCTTTAGGTCATCTTCAGAGGCGGCAGAGTTTTGATGGGGCCTGTCATTCAATGTGTTTGGCATAAAGTTGGGGTCTTGTTCAGTTTGGTCACCGAAAGACAAACCAAATAAGGCAATTGAAATAATCGCTACATGTAAATGACCTACATAAACCGCACACCGAGCTTTCCAGGACTCCTAAAAGCCAAATGATGAAGAGATACATGCCCCAATCATAAATCCCCTGTCATGTATAATTGCATACCTAGGTAGATTCCCAGTTTAGGAGTCTAGCATTAGCCCCTGTACTCCAATCTTCTCCAGCTATTTTTGGTCTTTACCTCTACTTTATCTCGTCTTTTTTTATTTTCTCTTCCTCTCGTCTACCAGTAGACTGCTCTCAATGTTCTCCAGCTATTTTTGGTCTTTGCCTCTTCTTTACACCTTGTCTTTTTTCTTTTCTCCTCTTCCCGTCTACTAGTAGATGTTCTCCAGCTGTTTTAGGTCTTTACCTCTACTTTATCTCTTGTCTTTTTTATTTTCTCTTCCTCAGTCTACCAGTAGACTTCTCTCAATGTTCTCCAGCGGTTTTAGGTCTTTACCTCTACTTTATCTCTTGTCTTTTTTTATTTTCTCTTCCTCCTGCCTACTAGTAGACTTCTCTCAATGTTCTCCAGCTATTTTTGGTCTTTGCCTCTACTTTACACCTTGTCTTTTTTCTTTTCTCCTCTTCCCGTCTACTAGTAGAAGTTCTCCAACTGTTTTAGGTCTTTTCCTCTACTTTATTGCTTGTCTTTTTTTTATTTTCTCTTCCTCCTGCCTACCAGTAGACTTCTCTAAATGTACTCCAGCTGTTTTAGGTCTTTACCTCTTCTTTATCTCTTGTCTTTTTTATTTTCTATTCCCATCGTCTGCCAGTAGACTTCTCACAATGTTGTCCAACTGTTTTATGTATCTGCCTCTTCTTCATCTCTTCTTTCTTCTTCTGTCTTTTTTCTTATGGGATATGCCGCACTATCTCCACTTGATTATTAAATGGAAAGCTTCCATAGTTTTATTGTTTCCATGTCATCCTGACCTCACCATGTTTTTTGAGGTGCACCATTCTGTTACATCTCTTTTCATCTCACCCTGTCAATACAGTGGAATATCAATAAAAATCAACATAAAAAAACCAAAACACTTATGTCATCCATTTTGATGTCCAACATTGCCTCTGGAATGGTCTTCAACACTTTGTGACTTTGTCCACTAATGTATTAGCCATACTACCCAATATCCACCCAAGACCAGCCTTAGAGCTGTGCACACTGTGCTGTTACAGGGGGCATCTCATTTGTCATTACATAAGGGGCGCCACTGGCTCTAATGACCTGGGCAGCAGGAGCTTGAACCCCAATCTCACACTTCATACCTGAAGGCTGCACAGGATGCAAGTACATTTTCTAATTTATAGATCGGACAGTGTTATTTAGATAAACGTCTGCCATGATTATTTGGGCTCTATATGGTAAACCCAGTTGCAGGACAAGGCTGGCAACCCTACCGTGGATCTGTAGATGGGTCTTTTTTAATCCATGAATTGTCCCCCCTACGTCAATTGCGCTCTTGACTAGGCAGCTGCCTTCTCCATCTACCCCCTTGTCCTGGGTAAATCATAAGGCGGAGGCATCAAAAGAAGGTACTGCACAAGGCACCAAACAACGTAAGGCCACTCCTGTACCCACCATTTCATTAGTTTGCTATTTTCTCTGCTCCTGTGTGACTTTGGTAAGAGTTTCTTGTCTTTGTTGTGTTATTCGAGGGTGTTGAATTGCCATAGTGTTTCTTCATGCCTATAGCAAATCCCACATACATATACAATGAGTGTGACTATTTCCAGAGGACTTCCAGTAACCCCATTGGTGGTGTCATCCTCCTTACTAAACACATTAGGATCACTTCCAATGCCCATGAGAGGAATTTTCTCACTTTCTTTTGTCTTTCATTGGAGCAGCATGTAAATAGAGTCCCAATCAGGCAACATAAAATTAAAGGAACCAAATTATCACCCAGAGAGGTGTCCCCATTATGTCCTAACACATTAAATGCAACCACATTAACTGAAGTACTCTACAATTACTCAACCTTTAACAGCACCAAAAATCACCTCCAGAAATTCATCCTAATTTATTTTATTTTTCATCCCCTCTGGAATTATTTTCTATTACTATTCTAGAAATATTTAGAATCTGCCCTCCATACACTGAACAAGGGCATCAGTGATGAAAAAAATATCAATAAATCACCTTAAAAAGAGAGTTACATCAAAGTCAAACTAAAAAATGCCCAAAATAAAGCGAATGACTGAAGCTTGGATGTGGACTAGGAGTAAAGTTTAACATGCACAGTGCCAGGAACGTGGAAGATGTCTGATGACTACCAATGCCTGGTGGTGGGTATCATGGCGAGTGATGGAAATGAAGGGTGAAAAAGAAAGATGTCCGCTTTTAGCTTCCTTATCTCATTGCTTCTGATGGTGGTCATGGTGATGGTCATGGTGATGGTCATGGGGACATGGTATTTTTTATTTTTTTGGTAATCTCTTCTCCCCTCTTCTTTTCCGCAGCGGCAAATCCGTCCGAATATCTGCACCATATCAAACACATCTTAGTGTAAACGTTCGTCCGCAATTCCCTAGGCATTGTGGGGATGCCCAGCCGAGGTCTTGTGATTATTTTTGCAATCTCTAAAGAGGGCGGCCAGCGCTCGCCCACGGCTACCATTTTGCAGCGATTGAAGCACCACAAACCCCAAAAGTTTGGGATTTCGCTGAATCATATCGATAACCTTTAGAAGATGCCACCTATCGATTTCTACTAAACAAAAATTCTTTCCCTGTTTTTTCCTCCAATTTCCCGCTCCTCGCTCCCATCCACCAGCCAAATTATGGGAGTTTCGCACCATGTGTCAATCAAGCGGTGCTATGATGACCACACAGCACCGCTTGCTTCGACGTGCGTGCTTCCGATGGCTTGGAGCTTGTGCGCGGTGAAAGCCCTGTATTAATCCTGTTCAGTGAACAGTTCTGAAGGAATTCACACGTGGTCGCATTTCACCTTGCGGAGGTAGCCCTGGAATTTGGCCAAGATGCTGGTGAGGTTTTCTTTTCTCCAATCTGTTGGATGTAGAGCAGTGGAGCTGAGATTCTGGTTATAGCCTTGAGCACCAGGTCTTAGAAACCAATCGCTCTTACTATACAGTCTACACAGCGGGTGGATGGGATGCTTTATATGAAAACTACAACCCCCAGCCTGCAGCTGTCATGACATGCTGGAGTTGTGGTTTTGCAACAGCTGGAGAGCCACACGTTGGGTATAAATGATTTATTCAATGCCTGGCATTCAGCTAAAAAGGAAGCTAGAGTAGAGTAATGTGGGACGAGCCCTGGTCTATTAGCCAATCAATATTGCTGAATGCACAACAGGCCAGTCTGATTGGCTGAAATTACTTCCCATCACAATGTTCCTCCCAAATGTCCTTTTCAGATTGACGCCAGGTACAATATTTATATATATATATATATATATATCCACCCAAACACTGGCACCTTTCCTGATAATGGTAGTAGAAAATATGCATAATTAAAGGATATGTAAATCTTTGAAAGGGATTTGTTTATTTTTTTATGAAAAGGTAATTCGGTGTGTTTGGTGCAACTTTATAATGAGTTTTTATTAAAAATGTAATTTACTTTTTGAGATACAGCTGCTTTGTAGCCTGTATACAGAGCAGCTGTATCTTACGCTGAATCCTGTACCCGTCAGGTCCGTTGGACTGACGGCTTTGGGGACAGCGGGTCCTGTATGTCTCTGACAGTTCATAACTTAGATGTGATCGATTACAGGTGGATTGGACCCGCTGACACTTAACCCGTCAGGTCTGACGGATTGAGGTAATAGCGAACGATACAGCTGTTCTGTATAGAGAATAGAGCAGCTGTATCTCAAAAAGTAAAAATATTTTTTAATAAAAACAAATTATAAACTTTTACCAAACACACTGATTGACCCTTTTATTAAATAATTAAAAAAAAAAAAAAACCTTTCAATGGTGAACATAGCCTTTAAATCTCAACACCTTTAAAGAGAATGTGTCACTATGAAAGTCCTATTAAATGAAGAGACAGTCATTTATATACAGAACAGCCGGAGATAATCTTGGGATCGGCACCGGTTACAGGCGTACCGGATAAAGCTCCCACATTATAAACACTCACACTGTAGGAAATTTTATTTTAAGCTGCATCGTGAAACCATTGAGTTATAGCTATAGCCCACTCAGCACTGCTACATCTATTTATGCAAGTGGTAGCAATGTCAGAGACACCTTCTTAATATTGCTTTCTTGATTGGTAAAAATGAATCACTTGGCAGGGGAGGCGGAAAATCATCATATAAGTCATTGATTAATTGGGCTACGACCCGTAGTGATCCAGCAGTCCCACGATGCTACATTTCCATGATGATGTTATCTCATCATCATCCGTTCCGTACATGTCACATTGAACTATAAATATCAGATATCATCTCTCCAGATTTCTGCCAAACACAGGCCAGTTAGAGTTTCAGCTTTATGCCGGGGATAGGAGCCGTCTGGATCTCACCTTCCACTGAGTCAGCCTTCTGCTAATGGATTTGGGATAATAGGGGGGAAACATCCTAAAGATCTGTCTTAGGATTGTGGCCAAATTGACTCAAGATCAAATCTCCTATTTAATGTTAAGCTGTGTCCTGAGCTCATCACTCACTCATTGGACACTGATGTCTAATTTGTAGCCAGAGAAGACTCCTTACCATTTAACGCACTTAAGAAAATGTGGCAATTAACACCCCAGACTGTGTGCTTAGGATGATGTATTTCATAGACTGGATTACCTTTGAATTTAGAAAATCTCCATGTGACTTTATTCACAATGAATGTCACCCGCTTGGAAAAATAAAATGGGCAGAAGGAATTTGTTTCTATGGAGAATACAATGTGATCGGAGAGAACATCCACCCATCATTGGCACTAGCCAAAATGTTGAGAGTAGTCTTATTAGTTCTCATGAGGTTTCTGTACAAGGATGTAGGAACACAGATGCATGCTATCCTGCAAGTGGAAGCCCTCAAAGCAGTCATGTAGGGTGATAGCCAGGACAGAGAAGAGGACAGAGAAGAGGACAGAGAAGAGGACAGAGGAGAGGACAGAGGAGAGGACAGAGGAGAGGACAGAGGAGAGGACAGAGGAGAGGACAGAGGAGAGGACAGAGGAGAGGACAGAGGACAGGAGAGGACAGAGGACAGGACATGAGAGGACAGAGGAGAGGACAGAGGAGAGGACAGAGGAGAGGACAGAGGAGAGTACAGGAAAGGACAGGAGAGCACAGAGAAGTGGACAGGAGAGGACAGAGAAGAAGACAGAGAAGAGGACAGCAGAGTACAGGAGAGCACAGAGAAGAGGACAGGAAAGGACAGGAAAGGACAGGAGAGGAGGACAGAGGAGAGGGCAGAGGAGAGGACAGGAGAGGACAGAGGAGAGGACAGGAGAGGAGGACAGAGGAGAGGGCAGAGGAGAGGACAGGAGAGGACAGAGAAGAGTACAGAGAAGAGGACAGGAGAGGACAGAGAAGAGGACAGAGGAGAGGGCAGAGGAGAGGACAGAGGAGAGGACAGAGGAGAGGGCAGAGGAGAGGACAGAGGAGAGGACAGAGAAGAGGACAGGAGAGGACTGGAGAGGACAGGAGTGGTCATACCTTGGCAGTTTGATTGAATAAATGTGCATAAGTATAAGGGGTAAAAGTAGAACTGGGTCAGTACATTATAAGGATAACCTAAGGAGTAGCCACATTAGAGGAATCATTGGTGTAATCCATGGTCCAAGGTCATCAGAAGTTGGCAAGGTCAGAACCCAAAGCATAAAAGACCATGCTCAAGACCCTTACAGGGGTTGTCCAGGATTAGAAATACATGACTGCTGTGTTCCAAAAACAGTGCCACACCTGTCCAATGTTCTGGTACTGCAGCTCAGCCCTATTTAAGTGAATGGGGCTGAGATGCAATACCACACACAACCTGTTAACAGGTGTGGCATTGTTTTTTTTTAACGGAAAATAGCCAAGTTTGTAAAATCCTGAAGAATATAAAAAAGTGTCAACTGCTATATCTGCCTAAGAGGGAGGACGGTCATCTCCATAATGGTGCCTGACAGAGCAGGGGAAAACTTAGGTATACCACCAGGAAGAGCCTGTTACAACATGTGTTGCATTGATTTGTGTTTCCCATATCATCACATATTGTGCCTCCGTGTGCCTCCGATTTTATATGGAAGCCAGAGGAGCTTGTCAGTGGACCATTAAATTCTCCAGGAAGTATGGACTACAAGCCCTTCCCCCATAGGCCAGGGAACAGTTAGAGATCTGCATACATAGCCTTATCTTTGTGTTAAGTGTTGCTATCCTGTCTTATCTAGACTTCCAAAGGTACAATAGAGCTAACATTAACTTGCCAACCCTCTAATGATACTGAGATCACTCTGCTCAATATGGCCCAGTCTATACAGCAAAGCTGACAAGTGAACTGCAGAAAACAGGAAATATCAGCTAATTGTGTGTGCTTCAGTAGCTAATGTAAAAACTTTTTTTTATGTGTATAGTCACCAAAAAATCCTAAATGTTCAAATATATTTATAATTAAAGCCTGATTTCACTAATATGTCATTTTCTGATGATACACTCCCTTTAGGTTATGTAGCCAAGCTGTGAGAACTGGAGATGAGTGAATTGATTTTACACAAATGGAATTCAGACTGAATTTCCCAAAAGTAATCAAATGTAGAAACTTTTGGGGCTGGCGGTGCACAAATCGGGGCAAAATGGCGGCCGCCTTCCCAAAAGTCACTGCGGATACCCCTCCCTCTACCCATATAAGTTGCTGTCACTTTGACATTACTAATGCTGGCTTGACGTTAAAGTGCTTGAAAGTGGTTGAATACAGTCCAAGAAGACATCAGAGAGTCAGACACCAGTTTTCAGGGCAATTGGGGCACGTTTGATTTGTGGCAAATTTCTTTGAACCTACAGTAATTGGAGATAAAACAAATTTTGGGAAATTCGCTCATCTCTTACCCAACTGCACCCTATTTTTAAAAATATTATTGATTAGTATATTGTATTTAATGTCGATACCCAACATTGGTGGACTTTGATCTAAATAATGACTGTGAATGAGAAACCATGGCGTCCTTTTAACCCTAGTCTAACTCTACTGTTTGAGCAACTCTCCACCTGCGGAGAGAGAAGTCAAAATAACTCAATTCTAAAAAGAGCATTTTGATATAGGTGAGCGCCGGTGTTTGACTTTCTAGTCGCTCTCCGAGGAAACATTAAGAGAACATTGAGCTCACTGTATCGATGTCTGTAAGAACAAGCTGAGAGGGATGTAGATGGTTCCATCGCAGCCGTTTATATCTCAGGAGCTCTTAGAAATCTGTTTCTCTTCTCGACCCTCTGGGGCTCCATTCTCTTGCAGATTTGACTTCGTTTCCTAAAGATAAACAAAATGATGGAGTGAAATGACCCATAAAAGTTCAAGCGTCTTTATGAACCAACGTGATGAACGCCAAATATTGTGCATTCTGTGGACCACGGGCTGTCATTTATCTGTCTGCTGATAGATATGAAACCACCCCACACTATTCTCTGCAGATGATTCATCACTGGAAGACACTTAAGACACAGTGATGGATAATGTCCATACAATACCATATGTCCTATATTTATTCAACATATAAAAACAAGAACCTTTGATGAATGTAGTCCATTTGGTGGATTTTTTGTATTCCTCCTCAAGGCGAGATTACGAGATTTCCTCCAGACATTTTTCTTCTCTTCTTCTGAATTTTTCTTAGTCAAGATTCAAGGTCAACCACGTTGATGAAAACCATCTGTGCCCCTTCAGTGGGTGCGACCAGAGAGCCCCCCACCACTTCGTTATTGCACAATAAAGCTGAATATAGGGAGTCACTCATCTGCAAACAATAGGAACCCAAAACAGAAACACACGAAAATAAGAAGATTGTAGCCTTGGTAATTGGAAGTCAACCAGGCATGATTAACATTTATGTGAGCACTGTGGCCCGATACATTTTAAATGCTTACAAAACACAATAGCTTTCAGGATGAGGTAGTTAGAAGGATAATTAAGGGAACGCTTTGAGAAAATGATATTACAGAAGGTTGTGTTTTCCAGGGAAAGTATTTAAGAAAACAGGTCGGACTGTCATGCCAGCTCAATAACAAGGACACGGACTTGTACTCAGGAACAATGCAGGATATTGAGAGGTGTTGTACATGATACTATAATGTGACATAGACTTATGGGAACATAGGAAGCAAATGTATCATAGAGGCATATGCTATGGGGCTCCTGGGGAAAGGGGCCCCAGCCCGTGTTGGCTGAATTCCTTATATTAATGGGTTTTGAGAAATTTAGCAGTCACCCCCTCCCTATAGGTCCTACAACGTTAGCAATATGGGGAATCAACCCAAGGATCATAGCAAGGAGATGGGGCATCTAAGCACCATGTCTTCCTGTCCTGAGTGGTAAGGTGACATTTTAATATGGGATATGGGGCTCCTGTCCATTCTAGATATGCCCCTGTTTTTAACCCTAAATGCTGCTCAAGAGGCTGGCATTATAATTGATATCCACTGTACACTCCATGATGGGATACTAAGATGGCGTAGCCTAACATAGACTCCACATGATGATGAACTTTCCACTTTTAACAACATTTTATATTGTGAATCAACATAACATATTCAAACTTTGCAAATATTTAGTTTTCCTTCCTTCCTTCCTTCCTTCCTTTCCTTCCTTCCTTCCTTCCTTCCTTCCTTCCTTCCTTCCTTCCTTCCTTCCTTCCTTCCTTTCCTTCCTTCCTTCCTTCCTTTCTTCCTTCCCTTCTTTCTTTCCCTTCTTCCCTTCTTTCCTTCTTTCCTTCCCTTCCATCCATCCTTCCTTCCTTCCTTCCATCCTACCTTCCTTCCGCTATTACTCTGTAACGGTCATCAGAGCTCCCACAATACACCACTCTTTGGTAACAGGAATTCTAAATGCAGCTCTGGGTGTAACTGGAGAGTAGGAAGTAGATGGTCCCATTATGAACTTACAATAAGCACAAAAAATTGTATCTGGATTAAATAATTTGAATTGTTTTAAAAAATATTGTTTAAAAATGGAGTTTACCTTTAAGAATACGTTCCCATTGTCGAGAATGATAACAACATATACGAACTAACTCCTTTTGCCTCATATAGTCTCCTTCCTATATATTCCAATTCTCCAATAAGACAATGGTTTACAGGTGCCATAATTCCAAAAGCAACCCATATTAAGACTCCTCATGTGCCACTAGGGAGTTCTCATTCACTTTTGTGGTAAGGTGACCCCATTCTTCTATGTTGGTCCTATGGGTTTCCATTTCCCAGATGGTGGAAAATGTAAGTTAATATGACTACCTTCTCCCATGAACAGAGTCTTGCCCCATTGTCCATGAATGGTCAGGGTTGGTGCACACCATTTTCATGTTATTTCTACCTCATTAAATTGTGACCCATTCTTACCTGCTCTGAATTCCTTGAGATCCATACAAACTGGTTCTATGAATGTCATATGTTTTTTTTAAGTCTAGTATCAACTGCTGATCCTAAAGGTATAGCTTCTACTTCCAGGTTCAGTAGACTCTCACAATTATTTAAAGGGGAATTGAACATAAAACCATCTTCAGACATCATATCTAAGAGTGCCATGTCCGAAGATGGTACCAGGGTAGAGGCCATGAGCTCAGAAGCCCCAACAATTTCATAACTGGCCATGGCCATGGTTATCTATAGTGCATCTAAACCCATAACTAGAAAACTCCAACACAGTTCTGGTGATAATGCACCATTCAAATCAATAGTAGAACACAGTGAGAATTGCATCAAAGGTTTCTAGTCATGGACACCTCCAACCCAATTGAATTGTCCAACCTTTCAATTAAGGAAGAGGTAGGAGCCCCAGCTCATGGATCCACAATGATAACATATTCCGACATGTTGTTATGACTCAGAACTCTATGGGGCAACCCTACATAACCATAAACAGCCAAACACACAACGAGGGCTTGTTTTACAAAAAAACAAAAAAGTGTTCTTCGAGAAGCAAGACAACCATTATGATCCATTGGGCGTAGATTGTCTCTCATTATAATTTTTCTAATGTTCCTCTTTTTTATACACCTCACCCTGTATATCCCAACATAGTCTTAACTATGACGTACAAATGGTTTCCAGGGTGGATAGAGACACCGTTCTATTCATGTCTATTGATTGTTAAAGAGTCATTAGGTGCACAATGAGAACAGAGAGAAATATTCCGAACCTTGTATCATTAGTACTATGAATAATTTGTAGCTTGGGGATGTACAAAGTGTAAACACAGCTCATTTGTGGCGATTGAATGTGAAAGGGGTTAATTATCCTCTATCATAAAGGCGTTATCTTAAAAAGCTTTTTGGCATGTGGTTGAAGGAGAGCTCTTTTGGATGGTTAAGCATTTGGCTGGTTATGCCTCTCTGGTTATTGAGACAGTATTGATTGTGTAAAGTACACTCCAGGGTTTCTGGAAATATGTCGATAACCTTTGATCCAGATGAAAGTTAATACAGATCATTGCAGGAAGTGGGTACCAGCCACTAACAAAGCCATATGGGAGCGCGCAACGCAGTGTCCTACAGAACTAAAGAAGGTCAGCCTGAGGGTCAGTCAGCAAGTTCATGAATGCCAATTATATGGTTTCCTAACAGAAAAAGCTGAAATGTTATGCAGATCTGTTACAGGAAGAGAAAACACTGGAATTTATTTAGTGTTTAGCCTTATGTGCCAATAAAAGGGAGATTTATAAAACAAATGATATTAACATTAATGGTATGATACACCATGATAATATAGCAATATAAATAATATATATATATAAATGATCATAAATACGTACTGCCTCATATCAACAATAATGTAATTTAGTAGTGACAACTAGGGCAAGAATGCCTTAGTTGGCACTACTAGTTGCCCTATGTACAAAAATATAACTACTATAATACTGCCCCCTATATACAAAAATATAACTACTATAATACTGCCCCCTATATACAAGAATATAACTACTATAATACTGCCCCCTGTATACAAGAATATAACTACTATAATACTGCCCCTATATACAAAAATATAACTACTATAATATTGCTCCTATATACAAGAATATAACTACTATAATACTGCTCCTATATACAAGAATATAACTACTATAATACTGCTCCTATATACAAGAATATAACTACTATAATACTGCCTCTATATACAAGAATATAACTACTATAATATTGCTCCTATATACAAGAATATAACTACTATAATACTGCCCCCTATATACAAGAATATAACTACTATAATACTGCCGCTATATACAAGAATATAACTACTATAATACTGACCCCTATATACAAGAATATAACTACTATAATACTGCGCCTATTTACAAGAATATAACTACTATAATACTGCTCCTATATACAAGAATATAACTACTATAATACTGCCCCCTATATACAAGAATATAACTACTATAATACTGCCCCTATATACAAGAATATAACTACTATAATACTGCCCCCCTATATACAATAATATAACTACTATAATACTGCTCCTATATACAAGAATATAATTACTATAATACAGCTCCCTATATACAAGAATATAACTACTATAATACTGAGCCTATATACAAGAATATAACTAGTATAATACTGCCCCTATATACAAGAATATAACTACTATAATACTGCTCCTCCTATACACAAGAATATAACTACTATAATACTGCTCCTATATATAAGAATATAACTACTATAATACTGCTCCTATATACAAGAATATAACTACTATAATACTGCCTTCTATATATAAGAATATAACTACTATAATACTGCCCCCTATATACAAGAATATAACTACTATAATACTGCCCCCTATATACAAGAATATAACTACTATAATACTGCCCCTATATATACAAGAATATAACTACTATAATACTGCCCCTATATACAAGAACATAACTACTATAATACTACCGCTATATACAAGAAAATAACTACTATAATACTGCCCCTATATACAAGAATATAACTATTATAATACTGCCCCCTATATACAAGAATATAACTACTATAATACTGCCCCTATATACAAGAATATAACTACTATAATACTACCCCTATATACAAGAATATAACTACTATAATACTGCCTCCTATATACAAGAATATAACTACTATAATACTGCCCCCTATATAAAAGAATATAACTACTATAATACTGCTTCCTATAGACAAGAATATAACTACTATAATACTGCCCCTATATACAAGAATATAACTACTATAATACTGCCCCTATATACAAGAATATAATTACTATAATACTGCCCCTATATACAAGAATATAACTACTATTATACTGCCCCCTATATACAAGAATATAACTACTATACTACTGCTCCTATATACAAGAATATAACTACAATATTACTGCCCCCTATATACAAGAATATAACTACTATAATACTGCTCCTATATATAAGAATATAACTACTATAATACTGCTCCTATATACAAGAATATAACTACTATAATACTGCCCTCTATATACAAGAATATAACTACTATAATACTGCTCCTATATACAAGAATATAACTACTATAATACTGCCCCTATATACAAGAATATAACTACTATAATACTGCTCCTATATACAAGAATATAACTACTGTAATACTGCTCCTATATACAAGAATATAACTACTATAATACTACCCCCTATATACAAGAATATAACTACTATAATACTGCTCCCTATATACAAGAATATAACTACTATAATACTGTCCCCTATATACAAGAATATAACTACTATAATACTGCCCCTATATATACAAGAATATAACTACTATAATACTGCCCCTATATACAAGAATATAAGTACTATAATACTGCCCCTATATACAAGAATATAACTACTATAATACTGCTCCTATATACAAGAATATAACTACTGTAATACTGCCCCTATATACAAGAATATAACTACTATAATACTGTCCCCTATATACAAGAATATAACTACTATAATACTGCCTTCTATATATAAGAATATAACTACTATAATACTGCCCCCTATATACAAGAATATAACTACTATAATACTGCCCCCTATATACAAGAATATAACTACTATAATACTGCCCCTATATATACAAGAATATAACTACTATAATACTGCCCCTATATACAAGAATATAACTACTATAATACTACCGCTATATACAAGAATATAACTACTATAATACTGCCCCTATATACAAGAATATGACTATTATAATACTGCCCCCTATATACAAGAATATAACTACTATAATACTGCCCCTATATACAAGAATATAACTACTATAATACTACCCCTATATACAAGAATATAACTACTGTAATACTGCCTCCTATATACAAGAATATAACTACTATAATACTGCCCCCTATATAAAAGAATATAACTACTATAATACTGCTTCCTATAGACAAGAATATAACTACTATAATACTGCCCCTATATACAAGAATATAACTACTATAATACTGCCCCTATATACAAGAATATAATTACTATAATACTGCCCCTATATACAAGAATATAACTACTATAATACTGCCCCCTATATACAAGAATATAACTACTATACTACTGCTCCTATATACAAGAATATAACTACAATATTACTGCCCCCTATATACAAGAATATAACTACTATAATACTGCTCCTATATATAAGAATATAACTACTATAATACTGCTCCTATATACAAGAATATAACTACTATAATACTGCCTTTTATATATAAGAATATAACTACTATAATACTGCCCCCTATATACAAGAATATAACTACTATAATACTGCCCCCTATATACAAGAATATAACTACTATAATACTGCCCCTATATATACAAGAATATAACTACTATAATACTGCCCCTATATACAAGAATATAACTATCATAATACTGCCCCCTATATACAAGAATATAACTACTATAATACTGCCCCTATATACAAGAATATAACTACTATAATACTACCCCTATATACAAGAATATAACTACTATAATACTGCCTCCTATATACAAGAATATAACTACTATAATACTGCCCCCTATATAAAAGAATATAACTACTATAATACTGCTTCCTATAGACAAGAATATAACTACTATAATACTGCCCCTATATACAAGAATATAACTACTATAATACTGCCCCTATATACAAGAATGTAATTACTATAATACTGCCCCTATATACAAGAATATAACTACTATAATACTGCCCCCTATATACAAGAATATAACTACTATACTACTGCTCCTATATACAAGAATATAACTACAATATTACTGCCCCCTATATACAAGAATATAACTACTATAATACTGCTCCTATATATAAGAATATAACTACTATAATACTGCTCCTATATACAAGAATATAACTACTATAATACTGCCCTCTATATACAAGAATATAACTACTATAATACTGCTCCTATATACAAGAATATAACTACTATAATACTGCACCTATATACAAGAATATAACTACTATAATACTGCTCCTATATACAAGAATATAACTACTGTAATACTGCTCCTATATACAAGAATATAACTACTATAATACTACCCCCTATATACAAGAATATAACTACTATAATACTGCTCCCTATATACAAGAATATAACTACTATAATACTGTCCCCTATATACAAGAATATAACTACTATAATACTGCCTTCTATATATAAGAATATAACTACTATAATACTGCCCCCTATATACAAGAATATAACTACTATAATACTGCCCCCTATATACAAGAATATAACTACTATAATACTGCCCCTATATATACAAGAATATAACTACTATAATACTGCCCCTATATACAAGAATATAACTACTATAATACTACCGCTATATACAAGAATATAACTACTATAATACTGCCCCTATATACAAGAATATAACTATTATAATACTGCCCCCTATATACAAGAATATAACTACTATAATACTGCCCCTATATACAAGAATATAACTACTATAATACTACCCCTATATACAAGAATATAACTACTGTAATACTGCCTCCTATATACAAGAATATAACTACTATAATACTGCCCCCTATATAAAAGAATATAACTACTATAATACTGCTTCCTATAGACAAGAATATAACTACTATAATACTGCCCCTATATACAAGAATATAACTACTATAATACTGCCCCTATATACAAGAATATAATTACTATAATACTGCCCCTATATACAAGAATATAACTACTATAATACTGCCCCCTATATACAAGAATATAACTACTATACTACTGCTCCTATATACAAGAATATAACTACAATATTACTGCCCCCTATATACAAGAATATAACTACTATAATACTGCTCCTATATATAAGAATATAACTACTATAATACTGCTCCTATATACAAGAATATAACTACTATAATACTGCCTTCTATATATAAGAATATAACTACTATAATACTGCCCCCTATATACAAGAATATAACTACTATAATACTGCCCCCTATATACAAGAATATAACTACTATAATACTGCCCCTATATATACAAGAATATAACTACTATAATACTGCCCCTATATACAAGAATATAACTACTATAATACTACCGCTATATACAAGAATATAACTACTATAATACTGCCCCTATATACAAGAATATAACTATTATAATACTGCCCCCTATATACAAGAATATAACTACTATAATACTGCCCCTATATACAAGAATATAACTACTATAATACTACCCCTATATACAAGAATATAACTACTATAATACTGCTCCTATATACAAGAATATAACTACTATAATACTGCACCTATATACAAGAATATAACTACTATAATACTGCTCCTATATACAAGAATATAACTACTGTAATACTGCTCCTATATACAAGAATATAACTACTATAATACTACCCCCTATATACAAGAATATAACTACTATAATACTGCTCCCTATATACAAGAATATAACTACTATAATACTGTCCCCTATATACAAGAATATAACTACTATAATACTGCCTTCTATATATAAGAATATAACTACTATAATACTGCCCCCTATATACAAGAATATAACTACTATAATACTGCCCCCTATATACAAGAATATAACTACTATAATACTGCCCCTATATATACAAGAATATAACTACTATAATACTGCCCCTATATACAAGAATATAACTACTATAATACTACCGCTATATACAAGAATATAACTACTATAATACTGCCCCTATATACAAGAATATAACTATTATAATACTGCCCCCTATATACAAGAATATAACTACTATAATACTGCCCCTATATACAAGAATATAACTACTATAATACTACCCCTATATACAAGAATATAACTACTGTAATACTGCCTCCTATATACAAGAATATAACTACTATAATACTGCCCCCTATATAAAAGAATATAACTACTATAATACTGCTTCCTATAGACAAGAATATAACTACTATAATACTGCCCCTATATACAAGAATATAACTACTATAATACTGCCCCTATATACAAGAATATAATTACTATAATACTGCCCCTATATACAAGAATATAACTACTATAATACTGCCCCCTATATACAAGAATATAACTACTATACTACTGCTCCTATATACAAGAATATAACTACAATATTACTGCCCCCTATATACAAGAATATAACTACTATAATACTGCTCCTATATATAAGAATATAACTACTATAATACTGCTCCTATATACAAGAATATAACTACTATAATACTGCCTTCTATATATAAGAATATAACTACTATAATACTGCCCCCTATATACAAGAATATAACTACTATAATACTGCCCCCTATATACAAGAATATAACTACTATAATACTGCCCCTATATATACAAGAATATAACTACTATAATACTGCCCCTATATACAAGAATATAACTACTATAATACTACCGCTATATACAAGAATATAACTACTATAATACTGCCCCTATATACAAGAATATAACTATTATAATACTGCCCCCTATATACAAGAATATAACTACTATAATACTGCCCCTATATACAAGAATATAACTACTATAATACTACCCCTATATACAAGAATATAACTACTATAATACTGCCTCCTATATACAAGAATATAACTACTATAATACTGCCCCCTATATAAAAGAATATAACTACTATAATACTGCTTCCTATAGACAAGAATATAACTACTATAATACTGCCCCTATATACAAGAATATAACTACTATAATACTGCCCCTATATACAAGAATATAATTACTATAATTATCTTTTTTATTTGAAAACTTGCAACAAATTATTACAATATCTTTGCAATACACTCATAACAGATAAAGAAAATAAACATTTGTCTCTTAATAACATCACAATTAAACAAACCATAATATATGAATACTGCTCCAGTATAGATTGTTTCAACTATTTTTCATGATATTATTCTAGACAGTATTACAGGAGAGTTCTTCTTTATTGGTGACCAGGCAGCATCGCGCACACCACAGATGGTACACGGTCACCACATTTATGACATATAGGAAACCTCTATGATATGAACTGAGTTCGGGCTAGAAGTCTCCATACAGCAGCTGAGAGTTTCACTGTCCCACTAGATGTGGTGACTGCAGGGACATTACTCTGTAGATAAGTCTCTTATATAAAGAGGACATTGGTTTTGTCGTCAGACAGACGCTGGATTATCGCCTGCCGCCTGCTCCTATTCTTCACATTAATAGGAGGTGATTTTCAGCCTCATCCTGGTTACATGTCTTTCCTACTTTTTTTCCTTCTTCCACTACTATGTCCTGTAACACCCCATCTTTTGGTGGACATTGGGGGGTCAGCATCTTCATCCTGAGGTTTGTCATCTGGGTTGTGTGAGGAAACTTGCTCCATCTCTGCTTCTTCTTCCTGGTCATCTTCCCCCAGCGCACAGTAACGTCCCCCAGTTATCGCCAGCACTGGAGACTCCGGTGATTTCTTTGCAGCAGTGATTTTTTTCCTAGAAGAATCATCTGTTTTACTTCTCCTTTTAACCATCTGAAATCCCTCCTCATCGATACTAGTTGCTGCGGCTGGATCAGCTGTTTTTTTACTGGTCGCTGCTGCTGGCCCAGCTGGTTTTTTACTGGTCACTGCGGCTGGATCAGCTGGTTCCTTACTGGTCGCTGCGGCTGGATCAGCTGGTTCCTTACTGGTGTTGGGCAGATGTTTAGATGTTTTGGTGACAGAGTGACTGGATACTTTACTTTTCGCATGACCTCTATTTTCAGTGGCTGGTGACACTTGTGCAGCATCCACAGATGGGACATTCGTCCCTGGAGCAGGGTCTCTGGTACTTTGGCTCACATCATCGTTGGGACTTCCAGGTTCTGGGGTCATATCTACACATATGGAGACATCCTCCTGCTCTTCCTCCATGGCTCCTTTAAAGGTCTCCTCCTTATTATGTTCTGCATGTGGACACTCCCGGAATGTATGTCCAGGTCCTAAGCACAGGTTACAGATGACAGGTCCTGTACAATCGTCCTTCACATGCCCAAACTGACCACATAGTGAGCACTTAATACGGGAACAGTTGAATGCCAGGTGTCTGCCCCCACATCTATGGCACAGTCGCGGTTGACCAGGGTAGTAACATACGCCTCTCTCCGAGCCCAGGTAGAAGGAGTGCGGCAGATGTCTGGTCACTCCATTCTCCTGAACCAGCTGGATCTTGACAGAATATCCTCCATTCCAGATCTCCTCCTCATCATAGATCTTTGTTGGCACTCTCTTCACCTCACAATATCTGCTCAACCAGTGCTGCAAATCTGCCAGAGCCACCACCTCAGACTGGAACAGGACGGTGGCGGTGACTACCTGGGGTTTAGTCAGCTGGATGACATGTAGATGCTCCCACATCGCGTGCTCCTTTGTATCGTTATAAATACTCCAGAACAAGTCTAGACTATATTGCAGCTTGAAACTGATGTCATAATTCCTGCTGGAGGGAACGTGGATCAGAGCGAACACCTCAGAAGCTTTAAACTTCATAAACTCCTTCAGCAAAACTTTCCCAATGTGGAGTCTGGAGGGGAGGTTTTCCTCTGGTCCTGAGTACCTGATTCTGACCGCGTTTCTCCTTTGAGGTGCGGGGTTAGTCGGTCTTGTGACGCTGGAGAACAGTCTCCTGTACTGAGGTCTGTCAGCAGGTGGGTCAGGACTGGACCTCTCCTCAGCTGATTGTACTGCAGAACCTCCTGTGTCTGCTCCTGATCGCTGTGTAACCTGCACTCCATTCACTGACACTGCGGACGTCTGAACCTCCAGAACAGGGTCTGCAATGTCCGCCTCAGCCTGTGCCGCTGGTTCATCAGATATCAGACTGTCAATCACCGCGCTGAGCGAGGTCTCACTTACAATGTCAGTATATGCGGCACTTTCTTGCTCACTCCCAGGAGTGCCACTCGCATTCACTTCATCTGTACTGCACATAGAGTCTACTGCAGTTAACCCCTCGTCAGCTGGCACAAATTTCTCTGCAGCTTTAGCAGCATTTGTGTTGGCTGATTGCACAGACCTCACACATGATGAGAGATGTGATCCTCCAGCCACTGCACACTCATATCTTCCAGGGTTTCCCTGTGCCACAATATTATAGTCAGTGTCTTTTTTTGCAATGATATTTTTTCTCTTCACAGTTTGGGCTCTGGTCTCCCTTTTGTTCTCAACTGCCCAGTTCTTTATTTTGGGTACTGTGCATGATTCTTTCTGCAATCTCTCCTTCAATATCACCAGCTCACGTGTGCAAACATCCAGACACTCACATTTCATCAGCTTTGCCTTTGGATCAGTCTCTTGGTTAATTTCAGTTCTCAATTTGCGAACTTGCATTTCCATTTTAAAGATATTTTTCTTTGTCATTTTTGTGCACAATTCACCAACATCATGAGATTCAGTTGACTCACCAGCCACCATTTCCAGATCATCACCTCCACCATCTCCATGCTGCAGGTCAAACTGCAGACTCTGGGCTTTCCCAGGATCATCAGCCCAGGACCCCTCCCCTCCACCTGGGTCAGAAGCCATGCATAGTCCTAACAGGGAGCTCACAAGCACACGTCTATCCTCTCCTATGGACAAGAATATAACTACTATAATACTGCCCCCTATATAAAAGAATATAACTACTATAATACTGCTTCCTATAGACAAGAATATAACTACTATAATACTGCCCCTATATACAAGAATATAACTACTATAATACTGCCCCTATATACAAGAATATAATTACTATAATACTGCCCCTATATACAAGAATATAACTACTATAATACTGCCCCCTATATACAAGAATATAACTACTATACTACTGCTCCTATATACAAGAATATAACTACAATATTACTGCCCCCTATATACAAGAATATAACTACTATAATACTGCTCCTATATATAAGAATATAACTACTATAATACTGCTCCTATATACAAGAATATAACTACTATAATACTGCCTTTTATATATAAGAATATAACTACTATAATACTGCCCCCTATATACAAGAATATAACTACTATAATACTGCCCCCTATATACAAGAATATAACTACTATAATACTGCCCCTATATATACAAGAATATAACTACTATAATACTGCCCCTATATACAAGAATATAACTATCATAATACTGCCCCCTATATACAAGAATATAACTACTATAATACTGCCCCTATATACAAGAATATAACTACTATAATACTACCCCTATATACAAGAATATAACTACTATAATACTGCCTCCTATATACAAGAATATAACTACTATAATACTGCCCCCTATATAAAAGAATATAACTACTATAATACTGCTTCCTATAGACAAGAATATAACTACTATAATACTGCCCCTATATACAAGAATATAACTACTATAATACTGCCCCTATATACAAGAATGTAATTACTATAATACTGCCCCTATATACAAGAATATAACTACTATAATACTGCCCCCTATATACAAGAATATAACTACTATACTACTGCTCCTATATACAAGAATATAACTACAATATTACTGCCCCCTATATACAAGAATATAACTACTATAATACTGCTCCTATATATAAGAATATAACTACTATAATACTGCTCCTATATACAAGAATATAACTACTATAATACTGCCCTCTATATACAAGAATATAACTACTATAATAACTGCTCCTATATACAAGAATATAACTACTATAATACTGCACCTATATACAAGAATATAACTACTATAATACTGCTCCTATATACAAGAATATAACTACTGTAATACTGCTCCTATATACAAGAATATAACTACTATAATACTACCCCCTATATACAAGAATATAACTACTATATACTGCTCCCTATATACAAGAATATAACAACTATAATACTGTCCCCTATATACAAGAATATAACTACTATAATACTGCCTTCTATATATAAGAATATAACTACTATAATACTGCCCCCTATATACAAGAATATAACTACTATAATACTGCCCCCTATATACAAGAATATAACTACTATAATACTGCCCCTATATATACAAGAATATAACTACTATAATACTGCCCCTATATACAAGAATATAACTACTATAATACTACCGCTATATACAAGAATATAACTACTATAATACTGCCCCTATATACAAGAATATAACTATTATAATACTGCCCCCTATATACAAGAATATAACTACTATAATACTGCCCCTATATACAAGAATATAACTACTATAATACTACCCCTATATACAAGAATATAACTACTGTAATACTGCCTCCTATATACAAGAATATAACTACTATAATACTGCCCCCTATATAAAAGAATATAACTACTATAATACTGCTTCCTATAGACAAGAATATAACTACTATAATACTGCCCTATATACAAGAATATAACTACTATAATACTGCCCCTATATACAAGAATATAATTACTATAATACTGCCCCTATATACAAGAATATAACTACTATAATACTGCCCCCTATATACAAGAATATAACTACTATACTACTGCTCCTATATACAAGAATATAACTACAATATTACTGCCCCCTATATACAAGAATATAACTACTATAATACTGCTCCTATATATAAGAATATAACTACTATAATACTGCTCCTATATACAAGAATATAACTACTATAATACTGCCTTCTATATATAAGAATATAACTACTATAATACTGCCCCCTATATACAAGAATATAACTACTATAATACTGCCCCCTATATACAAGAATATAACTACTATAATACTGCCCCTATATATACAAGAATATAACTACTATAATACTGCCCCTATATACAAGAATATAACTACTATAATACTACCGCTATATACAAGAATATAACTACTATAATACTGCCCCTATATACAAGAATATAACTATTATAATACTGCCCCCTATATACAAGAATATAACTACTATAATACTGCCCCTATATACAAGAATATAACTACTATAATACTACCCCTATATACAAGAATATAACTACTATAATACTGCCTCCTATATACAAGAATATAACTACTATAATACTGCCCCCTATATAAAAGAATATAACTACTATAATACTGCTTCCTATAGACAAGAATATAACTACTATAATACTGCCCCTATATACAAGAATATAACTACTATAATACTGCCCCTATATACAAGAATATAATTACTATAATACTGCCCCTATATACAAGAATATAACTACTATAATACTGCCCCCTATATACAAGAATATAACTACTATACTACTGCTCCTATATACAAGAATATAACTACTATAATACTGCCCCCTATATACAAGAATATAACTACAATATTACTGCCCCCTATATACAAGAATATAACTACTATAATACTGCTCCTATATATAAGAATATAACTACTATAATACTGCTCCTATATACAAGAATATAACTACTATAATACTGCCCTCTATATACAAGAATATAACTACTATAATACTGCTCCTATATACAAGAATATAACTACTATAATACTGCCCCTATATACAAGAATATAACTACTATAATACTGCTCCTATATACAAGAATATAACTACTGTAATACTGCTCCTATATACAAGAATATAACTACTATAATACTACCCCCTATATACAAGAATATAACTACTATAATACTGCTCCCTATATACAAGAATATAACTACTATAATACTGTCCCCTATATACAAGAATATAACTACTATAATACTGCCTTCTATATATAAGAATATAACTACTTTATTACTGCCTCATATGGACTATAATATATATGGATATGAATGGATAAATCTATGAATAGTTCAGTCCCTCCAGAATTTTATCACTATATGAGTTGCTTCTATAGTGTAAATCACTTGTGTCTAACTAATTTTCACAGTTGACTATTCCTGTTTTGATTCCATAGACTAAATATGTGACCCCTGTGGTTTGACTAGGAGTTATTTGTCTACTTTAATATTTTTTAACCTAATGTTGTGACTATTACTTTTTTTGTTTCTTAAGCTTAGATTTATTAAATTCTATAACAATACACAACATATTTTATTATAATACTTTGACCTGGCAGATTCTTCCTTATAGAAGTAAAGGATAAATGTCTAAATTTAACAAAAGAATAAAAAGTCATAAAGTAAACGGCATAAACATTATACATTAATCAGCGTGAGACGTCGTACATCACAGGAGAACAGGTCACTATGGCATGGATCAATATCCAGCATAACCATCACTCACATACAATGGGAGCATTGTCAAATCTGAGCAGTGTCATCAATAACTAATAACTAAGTATCTCCGCTACTGCTGCTGTATATGGGGGACTTATCCTCCATATACAGGGTACAAACATCATAATTAAAGGGCATTTCCACCTAAAACATAGATTAGCCCCAGTTAATATAAGAGTTGGTGTTGACCTTTTCTCTTTAGTTTATTAACAATTCTACCCATTTGTTTTCTAATTATATTTACTCCTGGGAGTGTTTGATGGCGATTAACATGGCCGCCCAAAGGAGTTGTCACCCGGTTTTGTGATATTTTTCACCTAGATATGTTGTGAACAGTTTCTTTCTTCTCTTTTCCGATGTGACTCGGTAGATGTGTTGTTCTGGGAGTGCTGAGGAACAACCCTGGTAGAATCCATACTGTCGGCCATGTTGGTTGACACTAAAATGGGGGGGGGGGGTATTTAACCTCTATGCCAGGAATAAGAAAGCTAATATCTGGCTTAGGCATTATTTAATATTGGTATAGCATTAAAATAGGCAGTGAATTTCTTTCCAGGGGGCAACAGTGAGCACAGGACAAAGCCACTCCCCCAGTAAAGAAAATATCCTGATGCATGATGGGAGGACATTTCGATTGAATGTAAATTAATTTAACAAAAACGATAACTTTTTACGGTGTAACTACTAAATGATTATGGTGGCAATCATTTTAATATCAATTGTGACTAGACTTGCTTCTTAAAGGGGTTGCCCAGTTTAGAAAACCCATTTCCATACCCCCTATTAGGGAATTTGGAGTTAATATAGGGGGGGGTCCTTTGTTCAGCATCCTCATCTCTTGGTCAGAGTGGTTACAGAGTGTCTCCCTCTGGAGGACCTGTCCTGTCCTGTATTGCACAGAAAACACATTGATATGTAATACTTAATTTCCCCTGCGGAGGCGCTGCAGGGAAATGTACCACTTGCTGCCAAGTTTCCACACAGATTACAGCTAATCGCTGGGGGTTACCAGCAGAGGGACACTGTGTGATCCGCTTATTGTCAAGAAAACCTTCTAACAAGTAGGGATTTTCCAAAACTGACAGTCCCTTTGAAGGAGTTTTCTTACAATAAGGTTTGTATGACATATTACTATAGGGGTTAGTCTGATTGCTGACAGCTCCACCAATACCGAGAACGAGGGTGCATGGTCCCCATGCATGGCGGAAAATTCCATAGGAGATATAGAAACAGTCTAGTCCACTCATCTATATCTGTTTTGTGTGGCCACTTCCCAGCCAGGATTGAACAAGATAACCCCATTTTCCATATTCTTTGGACTTTCGTCAGATACCCTCACCAAAAAGACTGTTATAGCCTATCTATGAGACATGTCATACTAGGGGTACCCATACACATTAGAAGAAAGTCCATGAAACCGGTTGATTTCAGTGGGAATCAATGCATTTGGAGGTGTCCCGACCTTCCCACAATTGCAGATGTCGGGGAAAAAAGGATCGGGTATGTTTGGATTTCATCTTACCCGCCCCTTTGTTCCTACAGGAGATATCCCAGAGGTGTTTGGCATCGACTTAATCTTCTCTTTTTATTGAAAACACATGCACGATCGGCCGAATGCATGTATATGGGGGAACTTGTTCTGGCGGCAGCTCTTTTGGGTATATGGGCAGCTTTAGTCTATCCTGGGACAATCCCTTTATGGTACTGATACTTTGGGTCATTAATGAGGGACTCATGAGATGAGTGAATAATGGAAAATTTGCAATGGGTGAATGTCCCAATACAGAGTTGTGTTTACGGCTTATAAGACAATGGACGCTAAGAGGCTTTGTTACCGATTCCTACTACGACCTCCGTTGTCTTATAGAAGGGTAATCTGGCGGCCTTGAGAAAATTTGTCTGCAGGAAGCAAGTTTTCACCTATTCACTCATCTCAATTCATGAAGCTCCTAGAAACTGGTTGTCCACCAGTAAACCAGACCAAAGGGAAGTATATAAAGACCACGGATGTCTTCTTCTCCACTTCCACAATGCAGATGATATATTCCCCCGTTCTTCCAATAAAATGAGAAATATTCTGTAAATGACCATAATGTTTTCATGTTCTGAACTCCAACAAGTCAAGTAAACTGAGAAGACGTTCAAGATAAATCCATAAGCAAAAAATCTGTCTGTTTATGAGGCCGAGTAACAAATGACCTTGATCTGCTCATCTGGAAGAGGCCGAAGCAAAGATAAAACCTGGAAATTGTGGCATTTTGATTCAGCAGCTCGGATCGATGAACAATTCTGAAATCTCTTTACATTCCATTCATAAAGGACATAGGAGAAACGGTCGGTTTTATAACTCAACGCTGTCAGGGGAAAGGTTGATTCCAGGATCGATAAACCTGTATGTTATTGCGCTCATATTTTGACACTGCCTAAAAGGTCATACGTAGTTCCAGGGATCGCAAAACCATTAAATTGCCATCTGTTTCCTGGTTTCTCGTGCACATTTACAGAGAGCAGCTGAAAATATCATAATGGATAAGACGGGGAGGGTGTTCTCATTAAATGAAGCAAATGTCATCAGCAGTGATGAGGTAAGACCGAGACTGGTGGGAACAAGGATGGTCTTGGTAGAACTTCAGGTTGATACATCACAAATGTATCCTCCTCTGAGTCTTCTTCTTGCATGAACTTATTATGGTTTCCTCCATTAATGGCAGCCATTAGGTTATCCAGATGGGTTATCCCCCAGTTGTATGTAGACCATCAGTGTCTATGACTGTGTCAACCACATGGTCCTACATTCATGAACCAGGATGCTCAACGTGATCGGACAAATGGCAATTTATATGCTATACAGGGTCTATGGAAACCTAAAGGGTATCAAAGAGCAAATTTACCTGTTGTCACCCGTTGAAAGGTAACCAACTGGCAGATGTCCCTTATATTCTATTTTGGGATATAACATATGAATCTATGTTTTAGACCCCATTGTCTTAAAGGGGTTGTCTCATGAAGACATTACTGTCTTTAATAATAGCTGATCCGCCAATCAGTTGATGGGTCCAGCTCCGAGAAGATCCAAGATCACTGTTTTCCCTAAGCTGTGCATTCTGGAAATGATAGAGTTAAAAAAAATACCTCCCCCTGCAGTCATGTATATCTGGTATTGGACTCATTGACCTCATTATTATCTTGTTTTAATTCTTTCCATTTTAGAGTGCTCAACTTAGAGGAAGCAGTGCCCTGGATTTTGGTGTTCTCGCCGATGAAAGGTTCAGCAGGTCACTGCAGAGAAAATGTACTGCTAGATGCCAACACTTCAAAAATGGCCGACCATGAAATACAAGAACCGGCCTTATGCCCCTTTATAACATCTATGCGCCCTAGTGAGGCAAAGGAAAGGTTTATCCGAATGACCTAATGAGACAACTTCTTAAAAATTGGCAAATTGGCATAAAAGTGGGTGTTCCCATGATGATTTGTGGGGATTCCCAGGAATTGGGGCAGGTCTTTAAAATGTCCCGCAAATGGAGATGTAAATGTTGGGCGGTTCGGAGCACAAGTTCTTATTTTTGGAAGGGAGTAAAATTTGAAGCGCAATCCCACCTTGATCATTTTTAGTCACAGATTGAATTGGCCCTATGTAAATAATGCAAAATTGAAAATATTAACCCCTTATGTTTTTTTTATCTCCCTAAAATCTTAGACCCATGATGCTCTGCTGCGTAGATTAAAACAGGAGCCGCTTGGGTCTGACTACAATTCTCCGCCACATCATTTTTTTTTATCCCAATAAATAAAATCTTGGCTTCGGAAACCAGTCTGAATGCGTGCCCACTACAAATGGAACGTCTTCACTCCACCCAGAGGCATTATTACACTCACAACGGCGTTAATAAGCTAAAAAAACAAATAATAATGTCATGACGGGCTGAGCTGCAAAAATTACGTAGATTGGAATGTTTTTGGAAAAAATGAGTCGGAAAATTGACTTTATTACAGAATTTTTTAGGGCATGACCACACATGGCGGAATTCCTCCGCAACTGTCCGCATCAATGCCGCACCTAATCCGGGTTGCGGATTACGGCTGCGGATCTGCACAAAATGTGCAGAAAATTGATGCGGACTGGCCGCTGCGGACTGCAGGAAAAGTGCTTCCCTTCTCCCTATCAGTGCAGGATAGAGAGAAGGGACAGCACTTTCCCTAGTGAAAGTAAAAGAATTTCATACTTACCGCCCGTTGTCTTGATGACGCGTCCCTCCTTCGGCATCCAGCCCGACCTCCCTGGATGACGCTCCAGTCCATGTGACCGCTGCAGCCTGTGCTTGGCCTGTGATTGGCTGCAGCCGTCACTTCCACTGAAACGTCATCCTGGGAGGCCGGACTGGAGACAGAAACAGGGAGTTCTCGGTAAGTATGAACTTATATGTTTTTTTACAGATACATGTATATTGGGATCGGTAGTCACTGTCCCGGGTGCAGAAACAGTTACTGCCGATCGCTTAACTCTTTCAGCACCCTGGACAGTGACTATTTACTGACGTCTCCTAGCAACGCTCCCGTCATTACGGGAGCCCCATTGACTTCCTCAGTCTGGCTGTAGACCTAGAAATACATAGGTCCAGCCAGAATGAAGAAATGTCATGTTAAAAAACCAATACGCTCCGCACCACACATAACATGTGCATGACAGCTGCGGACTTCATTGCGGAACTTAGAATCTCCATTGAAGTCAATGGAGAAATTCCGCCATGAGTCCGCAACCAGTCCGCCACTGCTCCGCAACAGACAGAGCATGCTGCGGACACCACATTCCGCTCCGCAGCCTATGCTCCGCAGCGGAATTGTACGCATCGTGTAAACGAACACTGCGAAATTAAAGTGAAAGTCAATGGAGAAACGGCTCCGCTGCGGATTAACGCTGCGGAGTGTCCGCAGCGGAATTTAAGTGAAAATCCGCCATGTGTGAACCCGCCCTTAAAGTAACAGGTGGCTGGGGCCGTTTAATGAACTGGCCCAGATACATTTACAAGTCCAATTTTGATGAATCCGGTAACTTCCAGCCCCGGTTAATCCTGTTATTCTCCCCGTTTCAGCCTGAGGCATCAATAAAGGATTTGCAGGTTATTTTGCGGTGTAGATTTATTGGATCTTTTAATTCCATCGAGTTGCATATTTTATTATTGGTGTGTGAGATAAAATTATTATTACAGCTGTAGAGAGCAGGTTTCCAGGTCAGATTTATTGTGCTTGTAAATTCTACCGCGTTGCGTTCATATAAATTTTGAATATTTTATGAGAGGTTGTGGGGTCTGCTGGATGTATTGCAGATGTTGGTGCTTATCATGCAAAGCCGCCGTGAATGGATTATATAAAAACTTGTGTTTTAGATACTATGCTAATAATCTCATCTAAAGTTTTATGCCTGAAGAACAGTCTTTGCTTCTTGGAAGATGCTGCATTGTTGGCCCTCAGCTACAAGGTGGGTGGAGTCTTGTGCGTGCTCCACCTTAGCAAATTTTGAGTTGTCCATTGAGCTGTGCTACAAAAAAAGTCATTGGATGGACCAAAGCTACAAGGAGAAGTGTGGCGCGTGAAGCCAAGCAACTTGAAATGTGTTTTATTGTGATTCGACACTAACTTCAGAATGGCAAATGTTAAATTGTATCTCCATCTTCTAACTTTTTTTTTTGCAGTGTATATATATATATATATATATATAGGTATAATATTTACTAAAAGTTAAGTGACATTCTAAATTCATTACATTACTGATCCTGAGTTACATCCTGTATTATACTCCAGAGCTGCACTCACTATTCTGCTGGTGGAGTCACTGTGTACATACATTACATTACTTATCCTGTACTGATCCTGAGTTACAGCCTGTATTATACTCCAGAGCTGCACTCACTATTCTGCTGGTGGAGTCACTGTGTACATACATTACATTACTTATCCTGTACTGATCCTGAGTTACATCCTGTATTATACTCCAGCGCTGCACTCACTATTCTGCTGGTGGAGTCACTGTGTACATACATTACATTACTTCTCCTGTACTGATCCTGAGTTCCATCCTGTATTATACTCCAGAGCTGCACTCACTATTCTGCTGGTGGAGTCACTGTGTACATACATTACATTACTTCTCCTGTACTGATCCTGAGTTATATCCTGTATTATACTCCAGAGCTGCACACACTATTCTGCTGGTGGAATCACTGTGTACATACATTACTTATCCTGTACTGATCCTGAGTTACATCCTGTATTATACTCCAGAGCTGCACTCACTATTCTGCTGGTGGAGTCACTGTGTACAATCATTACATTACTTATCCTGTACTGATCCTGAGTTATATCCTGTATTATACTCCAGAGCTGTACTCACTATTATGCTGGAGGAGTCACTGTGTACATACATTACATTACTTATCCTGTACTGATCCTGAGTTACATCCTGTATTATACTCCAGAGCCGCACTCACTATTCTGCTGGTGGAGTCACTGTGTACATACATTACATTACTTATCCTGTACTGATTCTGAGTTACATCCTGTATTATACTCCAGCGCTGCACTCACTATTCTGCTGGGGGAGTCACTGTGTACATACATTACATTACTTATCCTGTACTGATCCTGAGTTACATCCTGTATTATACTCCAGAGCTGCACTCACTATTCTGCTGGTGGAGTCACTGTGTACATACATTACATTACTTATCCTGCACTGATCCTGAGTTACATCCTGTATTATACTCCAGAGCTGCAATCACTATTCTGCTGGTGGAGTCACTGTGTAAATATATTACATTACTTATCCTGTACTGATCCTGAGTTACATCCTGTATTATTCTCCAGAGCTGTACTCACTATTCTTCTGGTGGAGTCACTGTGTACATACATTACATTACTTATCCTGTACTGATCCTGAGTTACATCCTGTATTATACTCCAGAGCTGGGCTCACTATTCTTCTGGTGGAGTCACTGTGTACATACTTATCCTGTACTGATCCTGAATTATAATATTGAAGTATAATATGAAAATATGAAAAGTTCCCTTAATCCAAAGCCACTACGATGCTCCCCAGTATTCTGTGCTCTGTACAATGTTGTTTCCCTTATGAGGCTCCTCTTTATTGGTCATATAGGGCTTTTACTGGAAATATCTGGGCAGTTGCCAGCGCCCACTGGGCTTGTTGGCCTGATGGCAATGTGGATAAACATTCTCTACACTTGTTAATCTAATGATGGAGTAAACAGAGAGCTCATATACTGTACACCTGAAACCGTCCCGGATTAAATATATTTAGAAACAATGTGTAGGGTAAGTTTAATGTAACTTAAGATGAGTACTAGATAAATAAAGCAAAAATATGTAAATATTAATGAGATTTCAACTGTAGAATAATGCTGTATGCACTCAGGGTCAGACTGGCCCACTAGGGTACAAGAGGATCCAACCCTTGCTCTGATAATATATATGTAACAATAATGGGCCCTAACGGTCCAGCAGAAGACAACCCCAAGTGAAGGGGACTTTGGAGTCAATTACTTGTTACTAGGGCGTATTTCTTATGGGATGACTCACAAATAACCCATTGGATCTTATTGATGATATGCCCTTCATGTGCAATGAGAACAACAAAGATTAAAAAGCAATTATGAGTGAATGTGCACATGTTCTGTATAGACGGAAGGTGGGCCCCTCAGAATCATGTCCTTTGGTGGGTCCGAAACCCAGTATTATGCGCATGCACTTTAATGTCTATTCCCTGGACTGAAGATAATAAAATCCTTTTGTTTTCTCCCATAAGGTGGATGGACGGCATGGACGACATGGGGGGATTGTAACAGGGACTGTGGGGGTGGGCTGCAAACCAGAACCAGAACGTGTCAATCTCCCCCTGATGAAGGCCACCTTTGTGAAGGTGTTTTGGAGGAAGGACGGCTCTGCAACAGAAAAGCATGTAGCGGTGAGTGTAACGATGCAATGTCATGTGAACATTTGGTAGCTGCTGCCTATGGGTCGTTATTAACAGGGAACCTTCCCATTGTCCGTAGAGATGAGTGAACCATATGGTGACCTCTCAAGATATTAACTGTATCCTAAATGTAAGTAATTTGTGGATACAAACAACTGTAACTTAAGAGTTGCCATCAATGAATGCTCAACAAGTATGGTCGGTGAAGTGCAGAACGCAACAAGATATCCTATCAAACCCAATAACAGTAGAGTTTTGATGCTAGATGGAGACTCTGCCCAAAAATATGGAAATATTTGGAAAAAAGTCAACTTTCCAATTGTTTGCTCCGTAGATTTACCAAAATTTTTCACTTTCCAATTGTTTGCTCAGTAGAGTTCCTAAAAATGTCTACAGAGTGAAATTCCCAGCATTTGAAAGACTATTATTATTATTTTCCAGACCTTATTATTTATGAGGCTTCTTTATGATAGATGATTGGCTCATGTCTTGTGAGAAGATAAACTATTTGTCTTACCGCGACAAGATGAAAGTTGATCCCGTCACATTGGTTGAGATACAGCTGAGATTATTTGTCATGATGTATCTGAGGCTGCTTGGGGCTATCAGAGAGTTACGTTCAGGATTGATTTTTGGCCGGTGGCTACATGGCTATATGTGTGTAATTCCTAGTTAGAGGAGGCTCACATGTTAGAGATGGTTGATGTGATGTTGGTGGGATTAAAGTCTCTAGACTTTCGTTTGCTCCTCGTAGGGTTCATTGGCAATGTTCCGGTGACACAGGATTCATGTAAATTTCTACGAGCTGCTGCTTTTGAAAGATGAGGTTGCCACCAGAAATTGCAATTGAATTTAACTAATGTGTGACAATATTGGCACAGTGGCCACTAAAAGTCACAGCTAACTACAGCTACTGTGCCCCATTGGTTTGGTGGTCACCAAGAGTTGCAGTTGACAACCACTATTGTGCAATCTGGCTACAAACCTATTGACTTGATGATCACCAGAAGATGGAGTTAGCGATAACTTTTATGTGGCTGACACTATTGGCTCAGTGGCCAATTAGTGTGCAATCCCATTGACTCGATGGTCACCAGATTGTGGTTGACTACAACTATTGTGTAATACCATAGACTATGTGGTCAGCAAACATTGAAGTTGATATTTATTGCGCAATGTCACGAAAGGATTTCAAATTTAGAATTGACTACAACTATTAAGTGATCTGAGAGACATTATTGGCCCAGTTCCCATCAATAACTGCAGATCAATAACTATTGTGAAATCAGACATTATTGTTCAATCAACACCATTGACAAAGTGGCCACGAGAAGTTACAGCTCACTACACTTTTCTGTGATCTGACACTATTGTGTGACTCCATTGACTGAATCTTAATCTATAGGTTACAAAGGCAAAGGTCATCACCTAGTCTAAGCCTAAAGGCCATTTACCCCGGGCAATTATCGGGCAAACGAGCGTTCACAGAATGCTCGTACCTCGTGTAAACAGGGCAACGATCAGCCGATGAATGAGCAAACGCTCGTTCATTGGCTAAAAGTACAGTTTCAATTGCCGAAAATATTATCGTTGTTTTCAGCACATCTCCCGAGCAATCGGAGTAACGAGAAATCGTCCCCATAACTAGCTCCTTGTGGAAGGAGCAAACGGGCGATCAACTAGCTGTCTCATTGACCTGCGCTTGTTGTACTGGCCAAAATGGGCCGGTGTAAAAGGATCTTAAGGCTCAAGACATGTCTTCTACGCATTGCAAAAATATAGAAAAATACTTTGGAGAGCGGCTGTATTGAAGTTCCAAGCAATGCAGTCAAGTTAGCATGCAAATGGAATCATAGTCACATGTGTGAGGATAGCCGGGCACCCCCTACGATCATCGTTCAGGTTAAATATCACTCCCATGGTCACCCTTTTAGTAACGCAGCAGGCAGAATCGTCAACCGAAGTAAAAAGGTGATTTTATAGCATTTAAATATAAAAACAAATATAAACTGGCCAAACATTCTACGCGTATCGGGGCATCCCCCTTCTTCAGGAATCATTAGCTGTCATATACTAACAAGTTTAAATACCCACTTTCTCCTTATTCACGTGTCCCCTACGTGATGTAAATCTGAAACCCCTCTATGTTGCGATTCAGCCTGACATCTAGCTCCTCCCACAGGAAATGACACAAAACCTGAAACCGCTCTATCTACGCTCCCATGTCTCCTTTCTCACACTGGAAGTGACATAATTGGAACCTATCCACAGCCACACCTCCGGCAGGAAGTGACACGTAACCTGAAACCGCTCTATCTAAGCTCCCATGTCTCCTTTCTCACACCGGAAGTGACATAACTTGACCCTATCCACAGCAACACCTCCTGCAGGAAGTGACACGTAACCTGAAACCGCTCTATCTTTACTGCAAAATTAGAGAGCACCATCTATAACCACACATTTACTTACTCATTCGTATCTACCGCACCATCTTCATTTATAACATCCGTACTCTGAGACCTCACTCATTCCCAATTATTAAGAAATTGAAGGTGGGCATTAGTACCCCTCTCTGGACTATCTAGAAACTATATAAACTATCAAACCCTCCCCTAATTTCTCATACTCCAAGATAAGAATCTCTGAAATGACACACCTATTTTCTATGCCGTTTTCCTTATCTCAAGTCACCCTCTCTAACATTTCATTTAACCCATTTGGGCAGAGGCACTCCAATCTGAAAATCCAGTACATTTCTCTTCTCACTAATTTTTTGAACTGTGACAGTGACTTCTCAATTTGTTCTATAGGAAAAAGTTTTCTTCTATTAAAAAAAAAATTAAAAAAAATGGGAGATAAGAAGATGCCAGATACCCCAGAGGCCACTTATTGCCAGGGGATATAAAAGATCAGACAGGTACAAATCTAACCTGTTGCATAATTGCGTTTCCCAATGGTAGACATTGTGGAAATATCTAGAATATCCAACAGACTGTTGATAGAACTGCCAAGTAATGTCTAATGTCTTTGGCCAGCTTTAAGGAGTTTTTTTGGGGAAAAACATTGGTAGTCTAGCCTTTGAAGTTTTTTGGGAAAAACATTGGTAGTCTAGCCTTTGGAGTTTTTGGGAAAAACATTGGTAGTCTAGCCTTTGACATTTTTTGGGAAAAACATTGGTAGTCTAGCCTTTGGAGTTTTATGGGGAAAAACATTGGTAGTCTAGCCTTTGGAGTTTTTGGGAAAAACATTGGTAGTCTAGCCTTTGGAGTTTTTGGGAAAAACATTGGTAGTCTAGACTTTGAAGTTTTTTGGGAAAAACATTGGTAGTCTAGCCTTTGGATTTTTTGGGGAAAAACATTGGTAGTCTAGCCTTTGGAGTTTTTGGGGAAAAACATTGGTAGTCTAGCCTTTGGAGTTTTAAGGGAAAAACATTGGTACTCTAGCCTTTGGCGTTTTTGGGAAAAACATTGGTAGTCTAGCCTTTGGAGTTTTGGGGAAAATCATTGGTAGTCTAGCCTTTGGTGTTTTTGGGAAAAACATTGGTAGTCTAGCCTTTGGAGTTTTTGGGAAAAACATTGGTAGTCTAGCCTTTGGAGTTTTTTGGGAAAAACATTGGTAGTCTACCCTTGGGATAGGCCATTAATGTTTGATCGCTTAAAAAGGGCTGAGCAGAGGTGGAACTTGAGGCTCCTGGGCACCATTGCAAAATCTATGACAGGGCCGCTCACCTCCCATGTGCCATTTTTTGTAATACTGGTGTCTTCTTATGTGGTAGAGAATACTTTGGGCCTTAGACACCAGGAATCAAGTGTGAGTGCTACCTCTGCACCACCTATAGCTATACCCCTAGTGCTGAGATACAGCGCCAGGTAGAAACGCACCCTATGGGCATCTCAGACCATTCTTACAGCTGCTAGGTGAGTCCCATGGGTCAAACCCCCACCAAGCACACATTGAAGTTTAATACTAAGGATTGACCACTAATGGTTCTTCTCACAAAACCCCTTTAAGACTATTGGAAGTTTACTGAAAGACGAGAAGTTGAAAAAATTCCATGAAAATTTTGAGCATTATGTCCGTGCCACGTCTGGCAGCCAATGTTCGGAATCACAAGCTTTTAAAAAAGGCGATGATTAAATCTGATTTCCTTAGGCAGATGTGATTCCGACTTGCCTCATACTTTAATTTAAAAACACTTTATATATTAAAAGGAAAACCCATTTTAGCTAATGCTAGACCGGTTTTCATAATAATTATCTCCATTTTTGAAACGTACAGTGATATATTTTTGATTAGATTGTCCGACCCGGCTCCTGGTTCTACAGCTGAGAGTCTAGAGAGTGCTGAGTACATTGTACGGGGGATTAATGAATGACCAAAATTGAAAGCCAAGCGTTCACGTGGAAAGTGATTAGGGCGAAATTAGATGAAATTACTTCATGCATTTTTTACCTTTTCCATCATTAGAAATTATTTTGCAATTAGCGCAAGGTTCTCAGATGCCTCCAGACTTACGAGATATAATTTAACAGACAAGAAATGAAGTTTAGATCTTGTAAAACGATATGAGAAATTATGTTCTGGTGAATAGATCTTAAAGGGGTTGTCCATACATCTTTGTCAGGTCACCTAGGGAAGAGCTGATCCCCGGACCCCCCCCCCCTCATATTGAAATGTTATTTGTAGGGGAACACTTGTTCTGGAGGGAAAAATCAGGATTACACAGTAACCCATTGGAATCCGTGGGCCATACATTGTCTTCGGTCGGCACTTTTGTGTCTGCCATCTATAATCAGCCCTTCGTATACTACAGTACATGCAAAAAGTACAAATGTGTTAGTGTCTGGTCAAAAGCAAATTTGTTGGGACTTTTTGAAATTGTGTGGCAGAAAAGACCTATATCTAAACCCAATGGGTACCTTATTTGCACTGGGGCATTAGAAAAATCAGACAGACATCAGCTGAAGTTTCAGTCATATAATGGCTAGGTAGAAGCCTTAACGGGAAATATTACAATTTTCACATATTTCTTGTTCTCTGTAGCTCACTTGTCAGCTTTATTGTATATTCTGGGACAAGATGAGCAGAGTTATCTCATTATCATTAGAGGGTGGGCAAGTTAATGACAGCTCCACTGTATTACTAGAAGTCTAGATAACAGGATAGTTAAGGTACTTTTACACGGCCCAAAAGCGGGCTGTGTAAATGGGCGCTGATATACGAGACAGCTCGTTGATCGGCGCTCGTTTGCTCCTTTCACAAGGAGCTAGTATGGGAACGAGCGCTCGTTACTACGTTCTCTCGTCCCCATACATTATTATCATGTCGGCAGAGAGTCTCCCTGTTTACACACCAAGATGTGCTGCCGACAACGATAACGATAATATTTTCGGCATTTAGAACGATACAATCAGCCAAACAAGCAGGGTCGGACTGGCCCATCAGAGAACCAGAAGATCCTCCAGTGGGCCCAAGCTCTGACACAATTATTGGCCTTAAAGGGCTGGCAGAAGACAACCCTAATTGGAGCTCTTTTGAGCCAATCATATGCCACTCTATTGCCCGATAATTGGCCGGTGTAAAAGGGCCTTAAGACTATACACTATATATACACAAACACACACCAGGCTCTGTATTTTTCTCACCTGGCCTTTGCGTGAGGAGCTGGATTCAATACCTTCCTGGAGACTGCGAAACTCTAGGAGATTTCTCTGTCAATCAACTCACATTAATTTCAGCTGCCATAAAGCACAAACTCTCTGCTGTGCTGACTACACAGGAAGTGTGTGTCTCCAATATGGCCCCCCACAGGAAAAGTTTTACATATAAAAAATAAATAGCTACAAAATGTAAAAAAATGCAGAGCACATCATTTTTTATCGATATACTAAAACCAATTCATGGAACTAAAATGAAATACATGACTTATTCCTGCTTCTGCTGTGTATGGACAATGTGTATGATAGTATAATGCTAAGTCCTCTTATCTAATCTGGACGTGATCAGTGCGCACTCACCCAGCGGTGGCATGCTGCTTCTAGAATAAGGACTGTGCTTTTTATACCCTTGTACCTCAGGTACATCCCAGGGTGGATTCTGGAGATAACTTCTCCAATATTCCGTTATTTCAGCACCATGGACAGCTCAGAAGCGTCTACCCAGCAATATGCTTGGTCTTTCTGTATCCGGTGCTGAATTGTGCCTGGTCTAGGTCCAGCATTTCTTGTATTTGCCTATATTATTCCTGTAGCCTATGCAGTATATTGTCATTTTTACAGGCATCTGTTAAGCCCTGCCACAGGCAGGGCTCAACAGAGGCAGAGTGAAGGCAGCCCTGGGGGCCTTTATTGGGCCCCTGGGCTGCCATAACAACCATCGCCACCCACCGATCTCGTTGCATGGGGGGGCGATGTGCTGTCGGAGGTGGCCGTCCCCCTCTTTTCAACGCCCCAGATGCTGCGGTTGCGATTGACCGCAGCATTTGAGGGGTTAAACAGCTAGGAACAGCGCGATTGCTATTCCTTGCTGTGAGACACAGCCGACACAGCCAACACCCGCAGCATATGTGAGTGCGCTCCATACTTCTCCCCCTGCACCAGGATGTACCGATGTGTCCTGGTGCGCTAAGGGACTTTAATACTGTTGTCAGCAATACCAAATGTTGACATGAGCATCTTTAATATCTTCAGAAACCAGTTCCTCCATGTGCATCAAGGTGCTCAGCCCACAAACCCATTCACCATTGTTGGATCAGGGGTGAAGCACCAATGGAAGTTATAACTGCTCTAGTTACTCGGAGATGTAACCAAAGTTATCCCTAAAGGACCCAACAAAAACCAGAATGATCCTTTACCAGGACTTATAATACTTGACTTTGTGAGATAAAGGTGAAAAATCCAAGATGATCCTTTTAGAAGCCGATCATGTGCGATTCAACATATCAACAGATTGTTGGGACAAATTGGAACGCACAGAACCACAAATATTAAGGTTTTTCTTCACAGTTTATGGTTAAATATAGAGGAATTGGTCTGTTTGCGGCAATGAAGGATGGGTTTGGTATCTAGAAGAACCTTATTATTTGTGACACCGTTCCAGAAAATGTCTCAGGAAGCCCCTTTTGGCCTCTGACCATGGTCCATGATTGATAGAATGCAGATCTCTGTAAGGAGAGCTAATAAATGATAGCCCTATGACTTGGTATAAAGCAAAGACTACATCTCAGATAGGACTTAAATGTTTCTTCAAGTAAAGAAGTTGTCACGTTGGGTTCATGGACCCACTGGGCCGTGCCGCCTTGGCGGTATGGCAGCTGGCCAACAGGGCGCAGATCACAGTCTATAGTTCGTATAGTGTACCTGTGGTAGGCGTCAGGCGTGGAGCAGCAGGGCAGGCGTGGACTACAGCTCAGCACGGCACTTGACCAGGATAGCACGGGATACAGGAACACTGGGAACTAGAAAACACTAGGAGACCATTTGCATAGACAAACTTTGGATACGACAAGCAACGCTCAGGCATTTCAGGGAGGGGCACAGCCCTTCTTATAGCCCAGGGTGCTCTGGGAGCAATCAGCTCAATCTCCCACATGCGTGCGCTTTGGCTTCTTAGGTCTGAACTGAGCTCGCGAGCGCACCCTGGTGGTCACTGTGGAACAGGACGGCGGCCGTATGTGCAGACATCTCTGGAGAGAAGGGCGTCGACTGGATGGAAGGAGTTCGTGGTCAGCGACCACGGACGTTACAGAAGTATCAGGAAGAAATGTTCTCTGCTTAGCAGCCCCTTTATCTATGCAATAAGATGGAGTTAAGGCTTTGAAGACAGTCAAATAAAACATCATCTTATCCTTCATAGACAACATAATAACTTTGGGGAACCGGTCCTGGGACTCTTCGGAAGACTTTCCTAATAAGCACGGCTCTATGTATGTTTAGTGTGTTATTTAGATGGAACATTTAGTGTTAGCTGTAATTTTATTCCCTTCTTGCTCGAGGCTTCAAACCAAATGAGATCTTCCTTATAAGAGTCCAGAAGAATTCTACCATCTGTTGGACTGTGCTGGCGATAGCAGACACATTGCCTCAGTAAAGATATTATGAATTATGAGACCGGTTGGAAACCTCTTTATGTAAATACCACAGCAGCGGTGATGGGTACGGATAAGGTGGCATTAAAACCGTATCGCGGCGGACAGATAAAGACTCCGAGGAGCGCTAGACACAGATAAACGTCTACACACTAAAAGTTGATTATTCAGGAATTTTATGAATTAATCTGCTGAAAATATAAAAAAAATATTGAAAAATGTTTTATGTGGCTATAAAAGAAATGGTAGAAAATAAAGATTAAAAAGTGCTTAATTCCTGTATCAATGACAATATAAGGCTCTGTTCACACGCTCAGCAAAAAACGTCTGAAAATACGGAGCTGTTTTCAAGGGAAAACACCTCCTGATTTTCAGAAGTTATTTAAGCCACTCGCGTTTTTCGCTGCGTTTTTTACGGCCGTTTTTGGAGCTGTTTTTCTATAGAGTCAATGAACAACGGCTCCAAAAAACGGCTCAAGAAGTGACATGCACTCTTTTTTGCAGGCGGTTTTTTACACGGCCACATAAAAAATGCCCCGTCGGAACAGAGCGCCGTTTTTCCCATTGAAATCAATAATAACAATAGCTTTTTATTATTATTATTATTATTATTATTATTATTTTAAAGTTTAATTTTTTTATTAATGTTATTATTATTATTATTATTATTATTATCATCATTGTTATTTGTTTATTTTATATTATTATTATAAATATTATTTGTTGTTGTTATTATTATTATTATTATAAATATTATTTGTTGTTGTTATTATTATTATTATTATAAATATTATATGTTGTTGTTATTATTATTATTATTATTATTACCACTTTCTCTTATACTTGACACTGGACGGTAAACCCATTTTTATGTACAATATCTTGAAGCTGTTTGTAGAATTTTCCAATGTTATCAGGAAATCTCCAGCGCTCCGGGCCACTAATTCTCGCTTTCTCATGAGCAATTATCAGAGCGCAGCTTTTCCTCTATGACTTGTTGATGCCGTCGGTCGGCACCGTCTACTGTACGCCATTAAATAACGATAGAGCAATTTCAAAGTCACCGTCCTAATGGAATAGCTGTGTCCATCTTATGGCCCTTTTACGCTGGGCGATTATCGGGCAGATCATTAGGTCATATAGCGCTCGTTGCCGATAATTGTCCTGTGTGAACAGGGGAACGATCCGCAGATGAACGAGCAATCATCAGCGATCATCTGCTGATCGTATCGTTTTAAAAAAGTGAAATATTCTGGTTGTCGGCAACGCATCTTGGTGTGCAAACAGGGAGAGTAACGAGCGCTCATCCCCATCCATAGCACCGAGTGACAGGAGCAAACGAGCGCCGATCAATGATGTCTCTGGCCGAGTGTCAGCCGATGTAAAAGACCCTTTCTAGTCAGGGTATCAGCAGATGAACAAGAAATCTCTCACAAAAGTCACTATTCCTCCCTCTTCCGTGCGAGAAACATTGAGGTTGAGGGTAATCAGACGGTAGAGGAAACCTACTGGACATCTCGCTTTGACAAGGGGATAGTAATATCCAGCTATCAATTTATTCATATACTTCCAGGAGGAATAACAGAGGAACCGCACAAAATGAAGTTCTAAGAAAAGATGTTCCAGCATCGTTATTTTAAGGGGAATGCAAGTATTTGCTAAGGCCCTGTTCACATCACTTTTTTTATGTCTTTTTAGCGCGTACGTCAGAAAAACTTATGACGGACACGCTAAATGCGTCCATAGGGTTCTGCCAGCCTGACGTAGACCCAAAAATAGACTGTTCTTTTGACCTCCGTTGTGCTGGTGTACGTCAGTATACAGCGTTGTTTTTTTAAGGACAGAATAGTGTAGTATGTTGCGCTTTTCCATCCCGCGGATACACAAGAAAACATATTTTCAATGGCCTTTCATGATGTATATGACCCGCGGAGGCCATAATAGGCTACTGGTGACTATAATGATATCCGTTTAATGTATACCAATAAAGTCTATGCTGACGGATGCCACTGTTATGCGTGACTGTATACATTTAGGATAAACGTTGGCAGCTTCTCCTGGCGTATACGTTAACGGTCAGGCGAGCTGACGGCCCCTCTTTAACGACTGTCATCCAGTTTTTCCAGGACCACATACAACTTCGGCTATGTTCACACCTGGGTTGTGCAGTTCCGTTGTTCTGCCCCGTCGGAGGAGCAGAACAGGGGAATAACAGAGGCAGCGGATTTTAATGCCAGTTGCACACGACTGATGTGCCACTCGGGTCACATCCGAGTGGCACCCGATAATCTTAACGGACCCATTCACTTTAGCGGGTGAATCGGGACCGTGAAAACTGACCCGATTCTCCGACCCGTGGGAAGATAGGACATGTCCTATCTTTCCACGGATCACTGACGGGACCGGCCGGCGCACCCGGTCGTGTGCATGAGGCATAATGGGTTCCGTCGTTATTTTAGCGGACACAAGCACGCAGCATGTCTCCAGTAAACACTGCCGGATCTAACGGAGCCTCCGACCCGTACGTGAGCAGAGCCGGAAGGAACTGATTATTTGTGATATATTTGTGTATAGAGAATTGATTATGGGTTTTCCCCACACAGCAGTACCGCAGCCGCACCGGTATAGATCTATATATACCAGCAGCTCAGACATAATATACGGATGGCTTCCTGGGGCTTATAATCCGCTCTTCTTAACCATGAAGTATTTCCTATTGTTTAAGTTGCAAAGGAGAATAATGGGTTTATATCAACCAGGAATTGATGGCTCCGGGTTCTGATGTTGAGTCTGCAGACTATCGCGCCTCTGAATCAATCTCTCAGCCTCTCATTTAGCTGCAAGGAAATACCATTTCCCCGAGCATTGAAGAGTCTTTGTTTTAAAGAGCATCGGCAACAAATTGATTTCCAGCATCTGCGATGTTACAATAATAAAGCCACTTTAGACCTTCTGATTTCACCGGCGGCACACCGGCCGTGGAGGAGGAAGTCAGTATTTACTTATTGATTTTGTGTCACTGCTAAAAACCATAATGCTTAAGACGAAGAAACACCTCAATGAGTCTCCAACGTACAATGCGGAAGACTTTACTGACCCGTACCGGCGTCATCGCCCTACACCACCCAACATCCGCAAGAACGAGGCAGCTGCTGAAATGATCTATCCTCACCCCATGTAGTGTCAATATAACCTGTTATGTGGTCTATGGCTGATAATAAGTAGAACATTTAGAAAATTCAATATTAAGATGCAGGGAAATGTTAGCTGGGAGTTCGCTCACTTTTTGTAAATTTTTAGATTATTGGAAGCCCCTTCTCCCTGTCAATCAAAATGATTACTTCTCCTCTCATCACAGATGAAGATGATGGGTGCCTCTGCTTTGGCCCACAACCCAAGTTTCAAGGCTCTATAAAGGATCGGACGTTAATTGACAGGGTAGCTACCTATAGGTGGCACTAGAGAGTTATCTTACTTCTTCAGGATAATTTTTTTGAATACTTTTTCCCAGGGACCATTGCCCTAAAGACTTTTATTTTATCTCCTGGGATGATCTGCCAAAAATGTTTGACTTTAGGTGGAACTGGATGGAGATCAAAATAGATAAAACCAGACTTCTATATATATATGAATGCCCTATTTCCACAATCGTGATATATACTGTTTACTATATGGCCAAATGTATGTGGACACTGGACAACACATCTATATGAGCTTGTTGGACATCCCATTCTATAACCATGGGTTTTAATATGGAGTTGGGCCCCTATTGTGAATATAACACCCTCTACTCTCCAGGGAAGGCTTTTTCACTAGGTTTTAGCATGTGTCTGTGGGAATTTGTGCCCATTTATCCAAAAGAGTATTTGTGATGCTAAGATGATCTGGCTCACAATCGGAGTTCCAATTCATCCCAAAAGGTTTGGATCGGGTTGTGGTCCAGGCTCTGTGCAGCCATTTATGTGTGACCAAGGCAGATCTAGCAGATAATAGAAACACTTACAGGTGACCAGGGCAGATCTATCAGATAATAATAACAACACTTACATGTGACCGGGCCAGATCTAGAAGATAATAACACTTACAGGTGACTGAATCAGATCTAGCAGATAATAATGGAACTTACAGGTGACCGGGGCAGCTCTAGCAGATAATTATAGCACTTACAGGTGACCAGGGCAGATCTAGCAGATAATACAAACACTTGAAGGTGACTGGGGCATATCTAGCAGATAATAATAACAACACTGGGACTGGAGAAGATCTAGCAGATAATAATGGAACTTACAGGTGACCGGGGCAAATCTAGCAGATAATTATAACAACACTTACAGGCGACCGGGGCAGATCTGGCAGATAATGATAATAATTACAGGTGACAAGGGCAGATCTAGCAGACAAGGGCAGATCTAGCAGATAATAATAGCACTTACAGGTGACCAGGGCAGATTTAGCAGATAATAATAACACTTACAGGTGACCGGAGCAGATCTATCAGATAATAATAGCACTTACAGGTGACCGGAGCAGATCTAGCAGATAATAATAACACTTACAGGTGACCGGGGCAGATCTAGCAGATAATGATAACAATTACAGGTTAACAGGGCATATCTAGCAGACAAGGGCAGATCTAGCTGATACTAATAACACTTACAGGTGACCGGGGCAGATCTAGCAGATAATAATAGCACTTACAGGTGACTTGAGCAGATCTAGCCGATAAGAATAGCATTTACAGGTGACCAGGACAGACAGATCTCAGAGATAATAATAAAACTTGCATGCCACTGGGGCAAATATAACAGATAATAATAGCACTTACAGGTGACCAGGGCAGATCTATCAGATCAGAAATCTCATGAATTGACTTGTGATAAAGGTGACATCCTATGACAGTGCCACGTGTAAAGTGTCTGAGCTCTTTAGTACGACCCATACAACTAGCAATGTTTCACTATGGAGATTACATGGCTGTGTGCCGGATTTTATGCACCTGTTTGCAATGGGTGTGGCTGAAACACCTGAATTGAATAATTAGGAGGGGGTGCACATACATTTGGCCCTATAGTGTATATAAAATGCTTTTGGTTTTTCATTAAAAAAGAACTTAATAACCATGAGATTCATACTTATTGTGTCTTGTGTTGCAGCCAATGGACGATACGACTCCCGGAGCCAGTCTCTGAGATCCATTGACAACAAGAAGAAGGATGATGCAGATGAACAGTACCAGTTTGGATATCCCGCACCACAAATAGGTGAGTCAGTCGTGTAGCTTGTGCAGGGCGGACTTCCATTGGCCACCATATACCACCAATTGGCCACCAATTTCTAAATCCAACCCAATCTGGATAGAGCTTAGTTATCACATGACTAAGTTGGGAGTAGGAAATAATATAAGGGGGTGGAGTCTGACACCTATATGCTGGCTCGGGCAAAAATGTGTCATGGAGATATATACCATGAACTGCTACAATGTGGAAACCATACTGTTACCATGACTACACGGGGCACAAAGCTGTGCCGATAAGGGCTAAATACAGATTCTACACGGTAGGCAAATTTTCATTCTTGACTGGAGCGTTCCTTTAAGTTCTTTTGTCTTTTTGTACCATTGCAAATCCAATCTCCAATATTTGAGCGCATGCAATATTTATAGCCGTGGCCCATGTTACGTCTCCAGATTGTACTATTTAGGGAACATGTTCATAATGTACAATGATCTGCACAGTACAGACTCAATAATTCAGGATTCAGACATCTAGAAATAGTCACTGTAAGATGAGGCTGGGAGCTTTTCATTTCCAGAAGAGAATTGCTTTGTTATTTTATTATAGATCCAATGTAATAAAGTATTAAACTTCAGAGGAAACTCGAGGCCAGATCATGACCAGCGATGGTTTTATTCTCCAGACACTTTTATTAATATGTTTTGGAGAAACATTTGACATCTAAAGTACAAAGTAAGATAATGAAGTAATACAAATAAAACCGTACTGATACAAAGTACCATACAGTGCTAATAAAAAGGGGCCAATGAGTGATAATAGGATAGTACTAAACATTGCCAATAATATAGTACTAAATGATATCATTTCAGTATTGTCCTACAGTGGAAATATAATCACGCCATATAGTGCCAATAATAAAGTGCCAATAATATTGTGGCACCGAATGTCCATAACAGTATCAATATATATGTGCCATACAGTGATAATATCATACTGTCTTACAGTGGACATATAATAGTGCAATATAGTGCTAATAATATAGTGGCACCTAATATACATAATAGTATCAATATATATGTGCCATACAGTGATAATAACATAGTGTCTTACAGTGGACATATAATAGTGCAATATAGGGCTAATAATATAGTGGCACCTAATGTATATAATAGTATCAATATATATGTGCCATACAGTGATAATAACATAGTGTCTTACAGTGGACATATAATAGTGCAATATAGGGCTAATAATATAGTGGCACCTAATGTATATAATAGTATCAATATATATGTGACATACAGTGATAATATCATACTGTCTTACAGTGGACATATAATAGTGCAATATAGGGCTAATAATATAGTGGCACCTAATGTATATAATAGTATCAATATAAATGTGGCATACGGTGATAATAACATAGTGTCTTACAGTGGAAATATAATAGTGCCATATAGTGATAATATCATAATGTCAAACATTTACAATAATGTAGTGTTACATACTACTAATGCAGTAGTGTCTTACAGGAGAAATATAATAGTGCCATATAGTGCTAATAATATAGTGGCACCTAATATACATAATAGTATCAATATAAATGTGCCATACGGTGATAATAACATAGTGTCTTACAGTGGAAATATAATAGTGCCATATAGTGTTCATAGTATAGTGGCACCTAATGTACATAATAGTATCAATATAAATGTGCCATACAGTGATAATATCATAGTGCCACGTGCTATTAATTTGGGAGTGTCTAGTAGTAGAAATATAATAGCGACATATAGTACCTATAATATAGTGATATCTAATGTTCATATCATAGTTTCAATATCAATATGCTATATAGTGCCGTTATAATAGTTCCACCCAATATTGATGCCATACAGTGCTCATGTAGTACCGCCAACCACACAAGTTTGACCCACAGAAATGACTTAGGTTTCTGGCTATTTCTTAGTACAGGAGTCGAAAAGTGGCCGTGCAGGAGAGGAGGGGGCAGTGGGTCCTTCTGCTTTGGCTCTATCATTGTCTCATAGGAAGTAATCTTGGCTGTTATAACTGATGTGTATGGCCACATGGGGGGATGGAGGTGGGGGGGGGGGCTCTGCTGGCCATTATCTTTTCTCCGCTCTGTTATGGTCTCTCACACTTTGACCAATTGTTACAACAATGGAGACAGGTAAAGCCCAACTCCCACCCCCCATTTCCCACCTGGTATAGGGGCTAAACACAATTATGGCAGGACAATTATCAATGTTATAATAGTTTGAACGGGGGAGGTTCACCCAATACAGATTTCACCAATCCTACACGGTCACTAGCCGTCGCAATGAATGGGACATACATAAACAGAAGGTTTCTATCAAAGAATTTTCACTTTTTAACATTATTTAATTTCTACAATTCTGTCCTGAATAATTGTAAAATATATTTTTACATCTCTAAATCCCTTGTGCAGCCATATAGATTGATTATAAAAATCTTGGCTGCCTGCAGAATCCACTAGGGGGAGCTTAGGAGCTAATTAAAGATGGATTTATTATTGAGTGCAACAGTTAGCTCCCCCTAGTGGTGACTATATAAATTTATCATGTAAATATATGTCTAAACAGGGAATTGGAGCTCTGTTTTAGAAAAATTGAGCACCGATCCCTATAAAGATATACACAATGAGCACAGAATTTGGACTGTTGGCTGGACAGATGAGATAAGGATACAACATTTTTTGGGATTTGCATTTCTACACCTCACTACTCACCCCCCACCCCACCCCCAAATCTGCAACCCCTGTGAATGTTCCCACATGTGGACTTTGTATGATGCTGTGCTGTATTTCATAGTGAAGGCTCCGGTCCTGGGGATCCATCATCAGTCCTGGTGTGTGATAGTCCACAGCTGCTGCAGAGCCGCATAATCTATTATCTTATCGCACCCGCTAATTTCATTTGGGCATTATATACAGTATCCAAGCAGAAGATCCTGCAGTCGCGTGACCTGGAGCACAGGGGGCGCTGCCGCATTGCACCTGGGGGGATAATATGATCCAAAAATTCTGCCTTTTCCTGTTTATTTCTATATGTTGGAGAGGCGGCTGCCACCTGCGGATTGGCCTCTTTGCAGGAAATCTTTATCTGCCTTCCCAGTGGGCTCCTAACCATGTCCTATATTTCACTGTAGAGCGCACAGCTGTGTACTAGAAACGGGAGACAATTACTCCTCAAACCATCCCCAAAACAGCAGCGTTAGCAGTTTACTGACCGCCAAGACATCTTCACACTCACGATGAGTTACTAGGTGGAGAGCGGCGGCTCAATGTGATGTGCGACTTGGCAAATATGAAAAGGCCACAGAGATGGGCTCAGAATTAATGAGCAGCCGTAATATGAAAAACAACAACATATTTTATGTGTAGGAATGAAAATCTAAAGGGATGTGAATAATATCTGCAACACTTTACCGGAAATATGATAGATAGATAGATAGATAGATAGATAGATAGATAGATAGATAGATAGATAGATAGATAGATAGATAGATAGATAGATAGATAGATAGATAGATAGATAGATAGATAGATAGATAGATATGAGATAGATAGATATGAGATAGATAGATAGATAGATAGATAGATAGATAGATAGATAGATAGATAGATAGATAGATAGATAGATATGAGATAGATAGATAGATAGATAGATAGATAGATAGATAGATAGATAGATAGATAGATAGATAGATAGATAGATAGATAGATAGATAGATATGAGATAGATAGATAGATATGAGATAGATAGATAGATATGAGATAGATAGATAGATAGATAGATAGATAGATAGATAGATAGATAGATAGATAGATAGATAGATAGATAGATAGATAGATAGATAGATAGATAGATAGATAGATAGATATGAGATAGATAGATAGATAGATAGATAGATAGATAGATAGATAGATAGATAGATAGATAGATAGATAGATAGATATGAGATAGATAGATAGATAGATGATAGATAGATATCCGCCCAGGTTCCCAAGGAGTAAGCAGCACTGAACATGAGCTCCTGAGTCTACATCAATATATACCTTGTAATGAGCAAACTGTAAGGCATAACCTGGATAATACAGACTCCATGGAAGACAGGAGGAAGCAGGACTAAAAGTTCTTCATGAAAAATAAGAAATGTAAAGATTTGAAAGAAAAAACAAGAATTTTGCTTAGAGGACAGACTGCAGCAGAGAACATCAAGTCTGACCGAGTCCAGAGAACTGAGCATCCAAAAGGTAAGAACTTCCTGCAACACCAACACAATCCTACTAGAGAGAAAACACCATAGATATAAGGATTTATCTAAAAATGGAAAATCACAACTTAGAACAAGAAATGCAGAATAAAGTAAATGTCCATAAGACGGAGTTTGGGATAGAAGATTCAGACAACAGGGGGTCAGGCACCTTGGAGATCACATACTCCGAAGAGCAGAGGAGCATTCAAGCGAGGAAAGCAGTAAAACATGCCACAATCAGACACAATCCAGAGACACTTTTTGCTGACTTTACCTCTAAAGAAGAAGTCAAGAGGAAAACAAATGTATTATTCTACACTGAGCACCGCTCCGCCTGGCACACAGCCCTGTGCCAGCACTATAAGGACATATCAAAGTGTGGCATCAATAAGGGCCGACAGATCAGAATAAAAGACCCAGGAAATGATGGGAGTATTACACTTACCATAAGTCTATACAATAACGGCAACGTTCTCATACAAGGCAATGAGGACAAGCTAGAGGAATTCCAAGAAATCTTTCATCATATTAAAGACCAGGCCCAAACTTACAAAGAACAACAAACTCCAGCAACCCAGACCAGAGATGGACATACAGAGACAATCTCCAGCGACACCCCCGCTGCCCCATGTCCCAATGTCCCACACCCCTCACCCGACACCCTCAGAGACTGTTTATCTCAATTAGAAAGAGACTTTGTACAATTCAAAGAAGAACTTCAAAGAAATCTCGGTGACAAAAACACAAATGACCAAGTAATTAAAGAGATAAACAAACTGAAGTGTGAACATGCATCAGCTCTGCAGGAAATACAATGTACACTCCGAGAGCTGCAACAAGAAAATACAAAGCTCAGATTAGAGATAGAAAATCTAAAACCACAAACACAAAGTCTAGGAGCAAGGGAGAGCGCTGACATAAGGACTGCCAATGACCAGGGCGCTAGTACATCAAATCACCCAAACCCAATAAATATTCCTGAAATTAATGAAAACAAACTAGGAGAAAACAGAGCGATAAAAGTGGGTACAAAGCCGACCGCCAACCAATCCTCCAGCACAGAACCACAGCAGCACCACATAACACCACCAAGCAGGACCCAGGACACAAGCATCAGACAAGCCACCCGCAAGTCACAATGTCCTGATACTGTCCTAATAATTGACTCAAATGGCAAATACCTTAATTCACGGCGACTCTTCCCAGGAAAAAGGGTCAGTAAAATTCACTGTGCAACTATCCAACAAGTCACATCAGTCATCAATAACCCACATTTTACCAATCCAAACCATCTCATTATACACACGGGTACAAACAACCTCCAAGACCAGCAACAGCAGATTGCAGAACAACTGACCCAACTAGCAAAGACGGCACAACAAAAGTTCCCTGACAGTAAAATAATTATATCATCTGTGCTCCCAAGAAAAGATGTACCCAACGAGATCACCCAGGCCATCAACACAGAGCTGGCAGCGAACATCAGATCAATGTCAAACATCAGCCTGGCACAACACCCCTCCATAGAGCAGCACCACCTGTATGATGACAAACACCTCAACAAACGAGGGGTCAGCCTTCTGGCCAAAGAACTGAAAGACATTGTGCTGAACAGACCCCCCAGACCTGGACCCCACACCAGCCAAAGCCAAAACATGGAGACATCACTAACAATGAAAAGACCTCAAACTCCACACACCTCACTACACCCAGGAGAAAAACCCCTTTACCCAAGGTCAGACCAACAGAGGCAAAAGCCATGGAGAAAACCCCCTGCCTCACACAGAGACACGCAGAGCAGAGACATGGAGGAAACCCCCTGCCTCACACAGAGACACACAGAGCAGAGACATGGAGGAAACCCCCTGTCTCACACAGAGACACACAGAGCAGAGACATGGAGGAAACCCCCTGCCTCACACAGAGACACGCAGAGCAGAGACATGGAGGAAACTCCCTGCCTCACACAGAGACACGCAGAGCAGAGACATGGAGGAAACACCCTGCCTCACACAGAGACACGCAGAGCAGAGACATGGAGGAAACCCCCTGCCTCACACAGAGACACGCAGAGCAGAGACATGGAGATGCTAAAGACCCTGCTCAGCACTCTATGTAAAAAACTAATGTGACTGTACAACACGAGAACATCTACAACACATCCAACAGTCACATCTCCAGCCCGTCCTACACAGCGCCGCTCATTACAAGGTATATGGACACACAATGACGTCCTTTATAATCAGCAGCTGGAATATTCAAGGCCTCAACGCCTCAGCCTTTGGATGCAAAATTAACGATCCAGACTTCATCCAAAGACTGAAAAATATCGATATACAAATCCTCCTGGAAACATGGACTAGGACAGAGAATGAGTCCCTGGTGCCCACTGGATACAGGGAAATCTCTGTCCCCGCCCTGAAAAATAAACACATCAAGCAGGGTCGGTGTTCAGGAGGAATATTAGTCTGGTACAAGGAGGAGCTCCATGAGCAGATCAAAGCCGTGAAGCGAGGAGACAGCCACATCTGGATAAGAATAGGCAGCTCCATCCTCACCTCTCAGTCTGACATGTATCTCTGCGCAACGTACATCGCACCGCCAGAGTCCCCGTACTCCAACCCAGACAGCTTTGAGATTATACAAAGGGAAGCCGCCCATTTCCAGACCCTGGGCAGCGTTCTCATCTACGGAGACCTCAATGCAAGAACGGGGAGAGATAAAGACTACCTGACCAATGATGGAAATATCTTCATCTTTGGAGCAGAGGCCGACTGTCATAACTCCCTACAGAAAGAGAGAAACAGCTATGACAGCACCGTCAACAAAAGCGGGAAAAAACTACTGAATCTATGTCGAAGCTTAGGACTCCACATACTGAATGGCCGCACCAAGGGAGACTCTTTAGGAAGGTATACACTAAACTCCCATGTAGGCAGCAGTGTAGTAGACTATGCCATCACGGACATGGACCCCGCAAACATTGGCGCACTCATAGTCACTCCACAAACGCACCTGTCAGATCACAACCAATTACTTCTATACATCAAATCCACAACCAAACCATCTGCACAAAAACCACATCAAACCGGCCTCTTCAACCTGCCCCCATCTTATAAATGGTCCAAAACGTCAACTATAAAATATAAAGAGACAATGAACAGACCAGAAGTGCAGGAGATGCTTCACAACCTCTACA